>NW_023336189.1:1360933-1436309 GCF_012550715.1 Geosmithia morbida
GGACTCGTTGCATTGTAAAAGAGGTGATGATGATAATCTATCTTGTCTCTGCAATGCTTAGCCACGACATGACCAGGCTTCCAGGCTCCCAGGCTCCCGGCCGCCCTGCTTAGCCATGGACGGTTGGTGGCTCCCCAGCTGACGAGACCCATTGGCATGGCTTGTCGATCCAATCGTTCGATTGACAATGCTCTGCCGCTCATACTTTCAAATACCAGAGAGAGTCCTTGTCAAGTACGAGCGAGTACATGTACGGTCTCCCCCCCCCCCGCGCGCGCGCTTTCTTGCAGGTATCTGTCGGGTCATCAACCCTTCTTCGCAGGATGCGTCAATGCGCGAAAGACGGATAAATATATAAAAAGATTTGGGGGGAAAATAGAATAGAATAGAATAAAAAGAAACCGTCGAGGTCAACTACCCAATTGACGAACGAGGGGGAGAGTATTCAAACGGGAAGTCACCGACCGACCGACCAACCAGACCGGGACTTGGGAGGGAGCGGCTGGCTGGCTGAAGGCAGAGGGCCTTGCTAGGCCACGTCGTCCCACAGGGTGATGGGAAAAGGCCATCATCTTTCGGCTTCGATTGGTTCTCAGTCGCCCATCATCAGGTTCGCACCCTGGTCGATGGTCAACAAAAGGCCGCGGGGGGGGGGGGGGTTTGACGATCGTTGACCTTTTTAGATTTTTTATTTTTTTCCTATAATGCTTTGCCCTGAGGGAAAAGGGGAGAGTTGACGTGCAGATATTGATACACTCCGTGATGGATTTGTTTCGTCAGCGAGAATGCGATAGATTGGTAGGGTTCCCGTCGTGCTGACGCGAGCGAGCATCCGATGGTTTGTAGCAAGGCGTGCTGCGGATGGCTGACAATTCTTGGCAAGGGAATTCTGCCATCTCCTTTACCATGTACAGGTTTACAGGCATCGTCGTAGGCGCAAACACCGCAGGACAGAAAACAGTCGTGATGGCGGTAAACGAACGTATGGCAAACGCCGCCGTGCGTTGATTGAGGGTGGAGAATGAAATATCATGACGAAATATCATGTGCCCTTGCTCTCACGGCAGACCAAGGAAAGAGGCTGGGGCGAGCCTCCCCTCCTTCTCCCTGCCGCACCGAGGTTGTGCCCTCTGCGACTTTGGCCCCTCCGGTCGTGTGATCTGTTGTTTCGACCGTGTTGCATTGTTGGCAACCCCGGGGAAGAGAGGAGTGGGAGTGGGGAGGGGGGAGAAACATTCAAGGGATCGCATAGCTACGAAACATCTGAGGTATCCACGGAACCCGTCCATGATGGATGACTGATCAGAGTAAAAAGATGATGGCGTTTCGACTCTTGGGTGCACCGCCTCTGTTGGGAATGTTGAGAGGGAAGGAATCCGATTTTTTTTTAAATATATATATATATATATAATAAAATAAAATAAAAGACATCCGTGTCAGGTCAGGTCAGGTCAGGTCAGCCACAAGCCACGATGGCCAGGCAGGGAGGGAGTGCGGATGATGATTGCGTGTCCGTGTCTGTATGCACTCGAGTACGAGGAGCTCACCAACGACCCAGAACACACGAGTCTTAGTGTAGAGCAGCAGCAGCAAAGAGGTCAAGGTAGCATCCGTGCTCGTAATACATGCACTACTCGTACACGTACTCGTAGGCTGTAATGTTATCATAGCTCATCAGCCTCGATGTAGGGAGTAAGCTTAGATAAATCCTACCCTGAGGCTAGATGAAGTACAGAAAAGGCCACACGGGACCCGTGACTCGGCGAGGGTAGATCGACCCTTGGCCATTACCGCAGCGAATATCCGTACGAGCTGGAGAGAGAGAGAGGAGAGGGAGAGAGGAGGAGAGAGGAGGAGAGAGGGAGAGGGACAGAGAGAGAGAGAGAGCCGTAGAGAGAGAGAGCCCTGGCGTGAAACACGACAATGTGTAGGATTCAGAGAAGAGCTTGTCCCCTCTCTCTCTTCCGATCCAGCCCGAACACCGAGATGGGGGGGAAGAAAAAAGAGAGAGAGAGAATTTTTTTTCCCCTTCGTTATTCATTACCGTAGTGACGAAGCGGGGTTTGGAAGGAGAAGAAAGAAAAGGAAGAAAAAGGAGGAAGAGAAGGAAAAATGACAAGATCAATAATAATAATAATAAATCTTTTCCACCGCCTTCTTCTTTTCCCAGAGCTAAATATTTTCCATCCATGGTCTCTAGCTATTGTATCCGATATAAAGAGAATAGAAAAGGGGGGGAAAAAAAGGAAAGGAAAAAAATCCGTCACCCCTCTCTCTTACGTACGGGGTCCATGTACGAGTCAAAGAAGAGAAGAAGCACAAAGCTTGGACCGGTTATCTCCAGAGAGATGGGACAAGTTTTGGGTCTCGCGTGACAAAATGTTGGATACCGTCACGTCGTGGTTGGTCGGAAACGCGCAAGATGCCATCTTAGCCTGCTTCTTTTTTTTCCTCTCCTCTTCTCTTTTATCTCCTCCCGCAGGAATCCTCTCGACCGTGTCTCCGCGGGTGTCGACTTCTTCTCCATCTCTCTCTATATGGGAGGTCGGGCCGGGGATGGAGTCGTCCGCTTAGTCTCTGCTCGGCCTCTTCATTCCTGGAGGGGCAACACAAGAGTCGGACATGCACAGACCCCCGGCGTATCATGAGGGAGCGAATGATGGAGCTGGTTATTACCAGTAATAAGCATCATATCATGCAAGCATCATCCACTCCCGTACTCCTTGCTCGAGGAATGGGTTAGCATCACACCGGCCTCATACTAAACATGGCCATCACTCTCGGCTGGGCCCGTCCGTGGGTTCTTGTACGTAAGAGGACCCAGGACGGTGATCGAATGAGAAGTTCGGCAGCGGAGAGAGGAGGGTCAAGCAGAGGAGAGAGAGGAGAGGAAAAGAAGAGAGGGAGAAGGAGAGAGAGAGAGTGTGTGTAAAAAAACAACAACTAGCAACCGAGAAAAACTAAAGAGGAAGAAAAAAAGAAGAAACTCCCAAGGGTTCAGACCTGTACGGATGAAGCGGCCCGCAACTTACGAGCATCACATCAAGGATGGACTCCTCTCTCTCTCTCTCTCTCTCTCTCTCTCTCCACGGTTTCCGACAGATTTGACCGAATATTGAATGGATCATGCGGATTGTCCGTTGACATGTCAACAGCGAGAAGGTGGCATGGCGGGGAACCTTTTTTTTTTTCTTTTTCCATCCCCCCCCCCAATTTTCCCAATTTTTAATACTGAATCTTCTTTTTATATAAAAAAAAAAAAAACCGTCGGCCTCACTGCTAGCTACTACATGCACACTACGTGGGCCGGTCGTACAGTAAGTAGTCGAGTCGTAGAAGGAGAAGAGAAAGGAAGAAGAGCAGAGAGGTAAAACCCAAATCCAAACCCAAACCCAAACCCAACCCCCCCCCCCCCCCCAAAAAAAAAAAAAAAAAAAAAAACCCTCCCAAGGTGGCTGGCTGGCGGTCAAGGTCAACGCAGTGACATGGTCTGGGTAAGGATGTACGAAGGGGGGAGGGGGGATGCGTTAGGAATACAGGATTCGTTAGCAATATACAGGATACTTATACATGTACACTCGGAGTACACATTGAGCAATTGGCACATCCACGACTCTTTTTTTTTTTTTCCCTCTTCTTTTTTTTCTTCTTGACTATATAGGTCACCCGAATAGATTGACCGGATAGATAGGATAGTCAAGTGCATGGCCGGACAGATGGCTCTACGATGATGATGATGCCTACGACTCCAATGCTCACCCCCAATACAACATACCTGTCTATTCATACATACCTGACGACACTCTCCATCCACAGACTCATCAGAGTCGTGTGTTTCCCCCACATGGAAAGAGGCCGAAAAGGGAAGAAGGGGGGAAGAAGAGTTGAATCCTTTCTGGAACGGGTGTGGCGTCGAAGCAAGGAACCACGGGTCCATGGCCCCAGGGGGGTGTGGTCATGTCATCTGGCATTACTCTGTGCATGACATGGGAGGAGCTGTTAGGCTTGTTCCTGTGTGCGCAGTATGGTATGGGCCTGATCAGTACAGGTTACTGTCAGGACAGACGATGACTGTATCGAAAAAAACGAAAACAAAAAAACACATGTATCCTTTCGATACCAGGCTGTGTACGGATGCGCAGATGTATGCCTCCTACAACATCACGCGAGTACAGATTATACAGATAGATGGCTCATGCTGCCTCTCTACCTGACACGTACCTGCTCGGTACAGTGTCATCCGAACCCTCTCCCCCCCTTCTGACGTTGGAGGTTTAGATAATACATGCCAGCACACGTGTACATGTGGTTCCCATACATGTGTACTCCCGCCGAGAGGAGGAAGAAGAATGGAGGAGATGACTCTCTCTCCGATCCTTCTCCATAACCCCAAACGTATCAGAAGAGTAGGAGGAGAAAATTTTCTGTCTGGGCATGGGCTTGCTCGCCTGCCTTCAATGGTCTGGTCCCGTTGGACCCTCAGCGGGGAGGGGGGGCGACGGAGTGCGTGCAACGTACGCCGTACATTACTAAGTAATACGGTTAGAGGGTGTATGTTTCCAGTGCAGAGAGTATATATATATATATATATATATATGCATGTATGTATATGTATATCAAGTACTATATGGAATACTTGTAAACGCGAAAAAAAAAAAAAAAAAGAAGAAAAGATTGAACGCGTTCAAAGTGCATGCATCAAGTTACAGTTAGTGTAAGGAGAGGGGCGCCCGAGTACGACGACTTGAGGGAAAAAGAAAAAAAAAAAAAGTAGAAAGACGGAAACTAGAAAAGAGGTCAAAGTGCTCGCATACCATACACGATGCATTGTAAATTGTGCAGTCTCAGGCGCATTCACACGTCCCGGCTATTACTTGCTCGTACAGAATAATGCTTGGACATCGTGACCTTGGACATTGTGGTTTTGAGGCGCCGACACGGTGGTAGTTTCAATAGACGATGGTAGCCTTAGGATGCACCCCAACGTACGCTGTATCCGACCACGCCGTCGCAGGCAGGGGGTGTTTGGGGGTTGGGGGTTGGATTGTTTCCGTTTTCACCGTTGGGGGCCCAGTGGGAAGCAAGTCTTGTACAGAGATTTCGTTTCCTTGCCTTACGAGGATCAAATACATTCATCCTCCTTTCTTTTTCTTCTATTCAATTCTTCTGTCCCCTCCCCCCCCCCGGGCCCTTATGCACTCATCTCCTTACGCCTCAATCATGCGTCGTTGATCCCACCTTCAGGTCTTGAACAGCTCCTTACTCTATATTAATATTATTACGAGTAATACATGCACGACGAGTACGAGTACTGGGCTAGTATTAATTACCCTGACTACTGACGGGACTGTATGGAGTAATACTCATTGGTTATCACTCGTAGTCATACTCGTAGTCCGTCCCGTGGGCCATGGCTCACTACGAGCATTAATACGTTTGATACGTCGTGCTCTGTACAGATTACATACATATATACATGTATACATATATATATTTTATACATATATATATATATATAAAATACACGCACACACACAAATTGAATTCAAGGGTCCCCATCCACACCGTGAGACCGGACGGGCCACAAATGGACTCCACTCTCCAACCACGCCGCACCATGTCTCTCTTTCTTCCTTCTCGCTCTCTCTCTCTCTCTCTCTCCACCTGGACAGCCATTCATCTCTTCCCGTCTTCTCTGCAAGGATTGTATCTACTTGTTTGATTCGATTCGGAGCGAAGCGGCAGGGCAGCAGAAGCGGTGTAGGTCCAGAGCGTCGACGGAAAAGGGGGTTCAATTCAATTCAATTCAATTCAATTCAATGCATACAACTTGCAATGTGAACAGCCTCACATTTACGGGCACACAAAACTACGCGACGCGAACATGGCAAGTCCTCCACCCCCTTCTCCCGTTGTCGTCTCCACACAACGCGCAGAGAGTATTGATGGCATGCAGTGTACGTGCTCAGTGCTTCTTCTTCTCTACTATGCTCTTCTCCCCTTAACCGCATCACAATCTCACGTTTAAGCGCTACGTAATAATACTCTACACGACGTAATACAGATAGTAGGGGAGGAGCAACACGCCCCCCCTACCCCCCTACCCCCCTAACCCTCCTAACCCCCCTACCCCACAATGGCGTCTTGCTCTCTTTGACGCGACAGCCTTGGCGGGATGAGCACAAATTTAGTGTACAAGATAAATCATAGGGTGTGCGGAAAAGATATCAACTGATGCTAGCACCAGGACAGCTGTGCATCCGAGGCTGACATAATTCTCGGGACCCCCCCCCTTAAGTCCGTAGTATTGATACTGATCTTTTTTGTACAAGGCGCACGTGCCTCTTTTTTTTTTTCTTTCTCTTTTTTTTTTAAAAAAAAAAATAAATTCATATTACGAGTATTGATATAACACTACTCGTACACAAGAGATGTGCCCCCAGAATGTGCATTACCAGCTTGACATTACCAGCTTGACAAGATGCTATGACCGGGTCGGCTACTCGTCAGTCCCTGACCAGCGACGTCCACAGTACCCGATGGATGGAGTTACCTCTGATCAATTGCCCATCTGAACAACCACATCATCATGCGTCTGTCTCGAGCGCCCTCCAGATCAACAACAACGACGACGACGACAGCCACCCTCAAATCAGCCCCGTCCGTCCGGTCCAACAGCACCGTCTCTCTTCTCCTTCTCGCAGGAGTTTGGAGTTTGGGACCGGCGAAGGGGCGAACGCCATCGTTCCCCGACGGTCGTGGTAGCGGTCGCAGGTCTCGGTCACCGCGATGCGTACTGATGGGGATATATGATAGCCAGTCTACGAGCAGACGTACGGATATACGAGTCAACAGAACTCGTCTGACGGTTCATACTGGGAAAGGTAGTGCCAAGGTGTCATTCGGAGCTGGTATGCTGATATCCACCGAAAGAGTTCAACGTGCATGTATCTGTATATACACGATAGCGATTCGCGTCTTGATGAAAAGAAATGTCGCATCCGGAGACGATCATCTCGACAGGAGAGGTGGAAATAGCATCGTATTAGGGGGAGGAGGGAGGAGGCTATCCGTAAGCGTCGGAGGATGGGTGTGTGAGCGGTCCGAAAGTTCCAGCCAAGCAAGGATTCGCTTCCCAATGTGGGATCTACAGATTTCCGATTGGGAGGGATGAAATTGGAAGCGGGGAATCGGTCAACACCTTTCAAGGTCCCTCTACCCCATCGCTTTCTCTTCTGCTTAGCATTGGGCCTAGTTCGGGGGGGGGGACTGGAATGGACTCGATGTTTAATATCCATCCTTGGCTTTCCCCATTGAGATGTCTGTACAGATGGAGTAATAGACCCATCACCACTCACCACTACCGGACTGGCGTGTCATGACCATCACCTCTGAGCACATAATTATGAGTATTACATCATCAGTCGGGATAATTCCTTCCTGAGAAGTGGTAGTAAAAAAAAAAAAGTAAGAAGAAGCAGGAAGAGGAAAAGGACATAGCCTCTTTCCCCTTCCCCACCTTGGCGTAAATCCGAAAGGCCGCGATGCCATTTCCTTGTTGGTGATGGGAAACTTGAGGAGGAGGAGGAAGAAGGGAGGGGGGGGGGGACGGCGCGGCTCTTTTTTTTTTTCAGGTGGCAAACGAACGCATTGGCAGGAACGGCGTGCTGGGCAAGTACGATTTGCTACAGAGTTTTGACGGAGCCACCACCCCTTGGAGTTGCGGGCGGGGGGGGGGGGGGGATTGGACGAGTTGAGAGGTGGGAAAAAGCTACTGATAAGATACCTGCTGCTGTACGCACGTACTTCAGCCGCACGCGCATACGAGCAATCTAGAAGGATCATATTACACTGATGCAATATCGCTCTTCTCACAGAGCGCTAGTACATACGTACATACGCTAACTATCACCTTGGGTATCAGGCCCTCTAGTAATTATGATACTACTCGTACTCGCAGCAGTGATAGTTACTGGTCGACTGGCATCAGACCCCTCCCCCCCCCCCCCGAGGCGTGCGGGTTTCGCAAACCCATTCTGTCGGACCGCGTGCCATGGCGTCGACATTATTGGGTCTCAACGTCGAGACGACAAAACACGCCTGGACGCGTAGAGTGCGTATCCATCATCTTACTGGTTCCGAGCTTGAGGCAATGGGTTGGTTATCTGAGGATGAAGGCTACACATGATAACATATCACTACATCTACCGTGAGGGCATGTCAATAACCGGTTCTTGCACTTTCTTGGCAACACACACGCACATACATACATATCTATCAATACGAGAGTTTATACTTTTCCACTATATAATAGAAAAGTAGAGATAAATAATATGATGATTAAAAAATACAAGTGAAAAAAGAAGAAGAAGAAGAAGAAGAAGAAGACAATTTACTCCAGAGTCCCGTACTGATCAGTGATCTCTACGAGATCTGTCCTGGAATTACTCCCCCCCCCCCCCCCCCCGCTCTTGCAATTGACAGGGGGGTAAGACAAGCTGGAATTGGAGCTTTCTTTCTTTTTTTGACAGGCAAAATGACGCCATAAAAAATAAATAAAGATGAACTAAGAGCCCATGGTGTTTTGAGCTCCTCTGCCTGCGGTCACTGCTCAGAAGCAGCAACAGCATCTTTCCCTTGTTCAGCCTTCTCCTCCTTCTGCTACCTCTCGTACCACTACTGCGCATCCCAACAAATGTATAATACCCCGTACCGACGTGTGATGAACACCCCCACCCCGAGGTCCCCCCGCCCCCTTCCTCTAGCTGAGACACATCACAGAGTTTGAGCAATGGCATATCGATACGACGTACGTAAAAGCGAGGCAGCATCATCATCATCATGTACGAGTAGCCCTCTGCGATACGGGGTGTGCATGCAAGAGGTGCGCATGTGTATCTCCTTGTGGCTTTCTTGGAGGGGGGGGGGGGGTTGTTTCTTTTTTTGCCACCTTCATCATCAACCAGTTGGTCATTTCTAGACAGAGGCTGGTACTGCTGCTGCTGCTACTACTGCTGCTATTACTGCTGCTACTACTGCTACTATTACTACTACTGCTGCTGCTACTGCTACTACTACTACTGCTACTGCTACTACTGCTACTACTACTACTGCTACTGCTACTACTACTAAAATGTACGTACTACTAAAATTAAAAATTGAAAGAAGAAACGGCCGAGGTTGAGACAAAAAAAAAAACATCGTACTAAGCAACGGCGCGACCCATGTGGTCTCAACCTTGCCAGAGGGGGGGGGTCTTCCCAAAGTGGAGATGCAACGAAACAGAAGAGGTACAGGCACATTTGCCTTGTACTATAGTAAGTAGTGATTGATATTCATGCTTCTCCCCATAACCATGACCCTCCTGCATCGAGGAGATCACCTGACCCGAAGACGGCGTATTCGTCGACAAAATGATCCCTTGTTCCGACGGATTGATGATGGGAAAAAAGAAAAGGAGAAAAGGAAAAAAGAAGAAGAGAAAGAAATCGAGTACAGATAACAGTGGGCTTTCTCCGATTCTTTTCTGGCTGCATTCTGCTGTGCTCTGCTCTGAAGGTGATACTGCCTTGTCTAGCCGAAGAAAGAAGGAGTTGTGACGACACTGAGCACCCGCCTTGCTCTTCCTTGTCCTTCTTCTTCTTCTTCTTTTCTCACAGCACCTCTCCTTCTCTCTTCCGGTTTTAATTCTTAATTTTTCATTTTCTATTTTCCCTACTTCAGAAAAGACCCATAAGAGTGAGTGATACCCCCCCCCGGGGTGGCCTGCAAGTTGACGGCATAATGTATGACGACGGGTGGACTCGTTACTCGAACAATACTCCGTACAGGCAGAAATACGGAATCATCGTAGACTATTTATATGGAGTTAATATATCGTTCGACTTTGTCACGGCTGACTTACCTAGGGTTACCTAGGACTACCAATAATATAGCCCGTCACAATACGACGCCGTTCGGGATCAGTGTTTCATAAGTTGGCTGATAGTAACGTTAGGGGGGGGATTGACAGGAGAAGCAATTACGAAGACGCGTTTAATAAGAACATGCACGGGGGTTTTGAGCACGGTGTAGAGAATTGCTCCAACATGTATACCTCAACACGGATATATTAACTACTGTACGCGAGTTGGTGAGAGAGAGAGAGTGTGTGTGTGTGTGAGTGTGTGTGAGTGAGGGAGTGAGACACGCACAAGGCCGTGATACGTAGCTGTGTTGAAAAGGATGCCCTAACACACACTCATCATTGGTCCTTGGCTGCCAACATCCGGCTCATGCACGCGCCCCCTCTCGTTAGACCATGATCTGTAGAGTTACAAGTGCTTACGACGGGACGTACTCGTACATGATCTTGCGAGAGAGAGAGAGAGAGAGAGCAGACGGCATCGGCTCAGGACCCTGGTCTTGTCTTACCGGCGGAGTACAGCGGTATGGGGGGGAGACGGACAGAAACAGAGACACATGAAAATACGGCTAGGCTAGCTACGCGACTACACGATATAATACACGCGCTCGCTCACCTCGCGATGGAGTGTGTGTCATGGTATGAGTTTAACCGTGTTTTTTTTTTTTTTTTAAACATGAATCCCCCCCGAGTACTTGTACAACACCCCATCGCCTCTTCTGATCTTACCTCCTCCCTTCCCCATTCTGCTTTGCATGAGAATAGAAGAAGAAAAAAGAAGAAGAAAAAGGATGTGCCTGTGACTGCGCGTCAATGACCTGTCAATTCGAGGGTGCGCTCTTGTACCAAGTGATACGAGTTTAATACAGCATGCAGCAGCAGCAGCAGCAGCAGCAGTAGGGTCAGAGACTCAGAGGTCAGAGGTCAGAGGTCTGACTGAGGAGAGATTCTAGGTAGGGCTGAGAGGCAAGGGAACTGACGGCACCGAGGTATATTCTTCTTTCTCCTTCTTCTTTTTCTCTTTTCTTTTTCCTTCTTTGCTTTTGCCAGTCATTGATTGCTTGCGCTGTTGTGCTCGTACTCTAATCTGTACACCTGTTAATCACATCCGGTAGTGATGATAATACTCTGTATAGTTATGCATATCACATGTGTACTACCGGTTGATTTGAATTGAGTATGAATATATTGATGATATACACCTCCCCCCCCCCCCTGGTGAAGGCGTTGCGGGACAAATGAGATTTTTCTAGGTAGAGGAAATATTCATCCCGTGCACTGATGGTAACTAGCCGTATTGCTCCGTATCCGTACAATCGTGGTAAGTGTAATCTGTACAGATTAATGATTTGATCTTGTTCGTGTCGCTGCAACCTGCATCTGCAACCAAAAAAGAAATAAGTACTCCGTAGGAGGAATAATGAATAAATCCAAGATCCATAGCGTGTCTGTTTGGCGTCGCGCGAGGCTAAAGGGGCAGCAGAGCAGTTATTTTATTTATTAGTAGAGAAAGAGAGGGGCGTGGCCAAAACGGATGGACCGGCATGAACCATATGGAGATGTCACTCTTGTCGGGGTGCCGAACTAGTAATAGTGGCAGTAGCCGTAGCCAAATCGACTTGATGAGAGAAAGAGACAAGAAGGAAGAATTGAAGCAGGATATGTCTGAAGAAGACGGGGAAAAGAAATGAAGAAGAGAAAGCCACCTCTCTTGTGATGAGGACCGCGAGGGGTGACATGTACCGATACTGTACAAGATACGTACATGAAGACGAGAACACCAAGCTCTCGTCGCAGAAGCGTGTTCGAGACATGCACATTGCACAAATCTAGGAGCAGGGAAAGCTTCGTCCATAGGGACCGTGGGCCGCAGCTGTGACTGATTTGAGAACTCCGAGCATGTCGACCAGGGTTTGACTTGCGCGCGGCGGTGGCTGGGGGGGGGGGGGGGGGGGGGGGGGGGGGGGGGGGGAGTTGACCCCGAGGATGGACATTGTCGACTGGTCATTGATTGACCGCGGCCTGTACGTGCATTTTTTATTTTTTTTATTTACCCATTTTTTATTCTCCTACATTCATCATATTCATCTAGACATTTATTCAACTAATGCTAGTATTACCCCAATAGTATTACTAGTAATTACCACTGCTGTCATTACTGCCTGTACCTGGCAATAATCCGTAATCCGCCGTGAGTATTAAATGATGCTCGTACAGACACACAGACATTGCAGGCCGTACGCGTCGTGGCAGTGTTGACATATAGACATTGCATACAGTATCATCTGGTCGTATCGTCAGCTATCCCCCGTGCCGCAGATCGAGGCCGAGGGAACTTTGCCATTTTCCATGTGCATCTCCTCGCTCGGTATTACGGAGTAATATACGAGCGCCTGCCGGCAGGTGAGGGATAGGTAGCAGTGTCAAGTCTTATCCGTACGGGTTAATCTGTAGATGGATATCAATCGTCGGCCACACCACAATCATGCATAGATGACGCACAAAATCTACAGACAAGGGGTGACGTTGCTTTCTTTCTTTCTTTCTTTTTTGGTCTTTCTTTTTTCCCCGTCCGTCTTCCTCTGTCTCTCTCTACCTGTAAAATTCAGAGTCTAGCCGCTGATCATCTACGAGCATCCAGCTCAAACTCGAGTACTCGGCAATATGACCACCACATTCAAGTTTGAGCGCACGGCAGCTTGTTGTTGACGGCCTCCATAACGGGCCATCTGAGGACGAGGACGCGGACGCGGGGAATCTACTACGGCGACGACAACAATAACAAATAAACAGAGCAGAGCAGAGCAGAGCAGAGCAGAGCAGACGGGATTGTGGTGTTCATGACGTGTTCCCCGAGTAATTGTGTCGAGTATATAGCAGGGCGGGCACACACCGAGATGACGCTTCTGTAATGAGAGAGAAAAGTGGCCGTCTTCACTCACCTCTACTTGTAAGTCTTTGATCTAGACCACCAACGTCACCGCCATAATACACCATCCCTGCGTCTGGCAAATCTCCCACTCAAGACAGGAAGCGACTGCTATTACCCGTCTACGGAGCGTACAATTCATACGACAGACATCAAAACAAGGTTTCCCCTTGTTTGAGAGGAAAGAAGAAGACGAGAAGAGAAAAGAAGAGAGAGAGAGAAAGGGGGGGAAGTCTGGTGATCTTTCGGAGAGCTGCTCAGATATCCGTATGTAAGTTGGAAATGGTTCGTCAGTCTGCCGTCACCGAGGCATGTCTTTTTTTCCTTTTACGCCAAGGCCTTGTGCCGGCCGTCATCACGAAGCGTTATGCCCGCTCAAGAGCTTATGCCTTACGCCTCTCTCTCTCCCACTCAACGGACAGACGTTCTTTCTATCCTATCTTTCCAACGGTCAATGCATACAGACTGTGTTCCCGGTGGAGCTGTCGACTGTTTAGCTGTCAATTCCCGGTCTCTCTCTCTTCCTCTCTCTCTCTCTCTCGTCTTCGTCTTGTTCCCCGAATGTTTCTAAAAACAATCACGTCAAACACCATGCATCGCAAGTGCTGTGCTGTGCTGTGCTGTGCTGTCCGGATTTAGCCTGTGCCCCTCTCTCTCTCTCTCTGAAGTCCGGGGAGGGGGGTGTGTGGTGCATCTGATCGGTGGATGATGACACAAGAGAGGTGTGTGCATTGCATTACTTTTGTGCGCACGGAAACCTCACTCTCTGTTTCGCCACGCAGCACAGACGAGGAATATGACGGTCTTTCCGCCCCGATCGCTGGGTCAGACACGGTCACGCAGAAAGACAGATACACGCCCCCCTTGGAAGAGAAAAAGAAAGAAAAGAAAAAGCGTCTCCGCCGCCTCGCGCGAAACCCTGGCCTGGGAGACGGTCCATTGGTTCCAAGGAGAGGGGAGTCCTTCTATTTTATCTTATTTTGTTGGTCGCCGAGCGCTGCTGGGGGGGGGGGGGCCCTCCCGGGGCGGACGCTTTTCAACCATTGAAGAAACGAGAGAGCTCCATACAATCTATTCAAGTACTCGTATGGTAAGGTACCCTTGGTCATGCTGGCTGGGTTCACTCCTGAGCCGGGGTTGATCTAGTGGGCTCCTCCGTGAACCCAGCTGCTGCCTTCCACTGGATGCAGCCTACCAGCGGACGGACAAGTCCTTTTTTTTATTTTCTTAAAGCAGCTGCCTGGCTACTGCAGGAGTGGGGGAGACAGAGACCACCACCCCCCCTGACTGACCCCCGACTCCCCCCCCCCCTCCCCTAACCGTCGACGCAACAAAAGGAGTGCGAGAGGGAAAAAAGGCAGGCAGGCAGGCTCCATATTCGCTTGGCTGACTGCTGGGAAGGTGGGAGTAGGTGCCTGCTAAATTGGGCCACACAGCAGTAGCCAGCAGTCTCTTTCCTCTTCTCAGTGCACCGTTGCGGCACTCGTCACCGTCCGCGCTCTTCGTTAAAACTACTCCACGGGCTCCTCTCCTCCAGTCCTTTCCTCCCCTCTCTCTTTCTCTCCCATCCTCCTCCTCCTCCTCCTCCTACCCTTTAACCACCTCTCCCCCTCCCCTTCCTCTCTTTTTTTTCCCCCTCTCCCTCCCTCTTCTCTCCTTCCCCTCTCTCTCTCTCTCTCTCTCTCTCTCTTTCCTGTCCATCATATCATCCTTGCCGTTTCTCTCCTCGGTCCTGACTTAATTGCATCCATCCAGAGGCAGCACCACCATCGAGTCCCTAATTAGCAACACACCATCAACTCTTTGGCCACCTTCATCTGCTCCTTTTTGCCTGCATCCAGGCTCCGGATCCATCAAATTGCAAAAGAACGCACGACAGATAGGAAGAAAAAGAAGAAACAAGTCGTGGAAAGCTTCGAGACGGGAGGATCAAAAAAGAGAAGAATCTCCTACACTCCCACAAGGTGCAGGTCGCTGAGAAGAAAGAAAGATACGAGAGAAGGTGTGTGACGGGGAATTAAGAGAAGAATTTCGAAAGCTTCAGACTATTACCTCTTTCCCGAGTATTAGAGCTAATTCTTTCTCCTCTCTCCTTGCCCTAGTCAAAAAAAAAAAGATCGATTGAGTGATTCACTTGACTGGTATTTTTTTTTTACCCTGACTCCCACCCTCCCTTGACCCTCTCTTCTCCTCTTGTCTCCCCTAAAGCTCTTCTTGCTCGGCCTCTCAACCCACCGCAAATTCCACGGCCCGGTCAAGTCGAATTCCAGCGCCCTCCGAGCCGGATTGAACCCACAAATCGGCCTCCCAATTTCAATCCGCCATCCCTTCGAGTCCGCTCACCGAGACACCATCGGTCGCCCTTGAACCGAGTACATACCGAACAGGGTCCAATACCAGCCAATACTTCCTGCCCTTGCCCTCTCTACCCTCATTCGGCCTGCTGCTGCTACTGGCTCCCCTTGCCATTGACAGCCGTTGACGATTGACGGAAGACGCGCGGTTGCTCGACGTCGTCACCGACATTGTGTGCCCACGCCTATTCTTCCACGCACGCACATACAAGGTCGGATTGACTCAACCAATCATCGGTATTCTGAGTGATTCCCTCCCTCAGACCATTCGAGTTGTACAGGATCAAGAAGATTCAAAAGAGGTATGTGGCCCACCTAGTTGCGCCCATTGTCGTCGTGCTCGACCCAGATACTCGACCCGGTACGAGAGGGTTGGATGGATATCGTGATGACGCACCGGCGATCAAGGACAAGAATGGGAGAGACGCGCAATATCACGGACAGGACTCTAATTTCTCATGAGCAGATTGCATGCCGGCCGACAGCCAGCAAACGTCTCTTCTGCCTCATCTCGCCCTGGACCAACTCTGATTCCTGAGCTCCCTGAGTTGCTGTGGGACACGTTGGCTCGTAGTTCCCACTCCATCTTTAGGATCTTTGTCTCATTTCGACTTGGACCTGTCCACTAGTTGATCTGCAGCAGAGTCTCTGTACCGGTATGGCCTCGTCCCTTTCTCTCTGACTTCCCCTTTGGTCCCTCCTACCAATTCTTGGGAACCCCTTTCCCCTTGGAGCTTGTTCCCCTGGCTCCAACCTTGTCCACCGCCCCTATTGCCAATCATCTTTCACCCTTGAATTCGTCCGCATACCCCAACTCTTCAAGGGAGGCTCCCCTCCACGCCCTCTCTCTCACTACGGTCCAGCACCTCTTGTCTACTTTTTTGCTGCGCTGTACAGACTGTCTGGGAACCACGCATTTCTCATTCGATTTATCGGCTCCATTTTACAGTCTAGCTGGCGAACCAGTAGCTAATCTAGTGCCTCTCTCCTTATCTCTAGAGCCCTTCAATCGACAACGTCAATTCCCCACGGCGGAAAAACCCCCTTTGTTCGACCCCTTCCATTTTTTCCCCTCTTCAATTCGCCTGCACGGCTCCTGCATACATGTTCCTGGCTTCGCTTCCAGCCACTGTCACTCCTTTTCATTAATCTTCAACCACCACGCTCTTTCTCTTAATACCCTAATCACTTAATTCCTCGGCGCGCTCCCATTCATTCGCCAACGCGACCGACCGACCGACTTCATTCTTTTATTCTTTTTACACAAGCTGCCATCCGACCCAAGATTCCTGGGGAACTTATCCGACATTCATTCAAAATCAATCAAGCAGTCCTCTCCCGACTTCTTGACTCCCCCCCCCCCATCCCGGTCTTCTCTCAATATACGGAGAGGAGCCACATAATCATCAAACCCCCTCACACCCACACACAATCATGGCTCAACACCAGATGGACCCCACCTTCTTCGTGGAGTCGGACGACGACTTCAACGCCTCCACCATCACACCCCGCCAGGCTGCCAAGATGATTGCCCGTCGGAAGCAGGATCTCATCGGAAATGAGCTCTCTCGCCTCGCCGCCGACGAGTACCTCGAGGACGTTATGCAGCACATGGCGCATATGGAGGAGGAGACGGTCCCCGACGTCAACCTCATCGACATGCAGCGCGAGATACAGTGGTTCATGAGGCCTTACCTCATCGACTTCCTCGTTGAGGCCCACGCTGCCTTCGCCCTTCTGCCCGAGACGCTGTACCTGACCATCAACCTCCTCGACCGCTACTGCGCCAAGCGTATAGTGTATAAGCAGCACTACCAGCTCGTCGGATGCGCCGCTCTCCTCATCGCCGCCAAGTACGGCGACAAGAAGGACCGCGTCCCCCAGATCCACGAGCTCAACAACATGTGCTGCGGCCTCTACGACAGCGGAATGTTCACCCAGATGGAGATGCACGTCCTCAACACGCTCGACTGGTCCATCGGCCACCCCACCGTCGATTTCTTCGCTCAGCTCATGGTTGCCGAGGAGCAGGACGACCAGGACGTCGACCACATGGCCGCCTACATGAGCGAGATTGCCATGTACCACCGCGATTTCGTCTCCACCAAACCCTCGACCATGGCCCGCGCCTCACTGGTCCTCGCCCGTGCCGTCCTCGGCCGCCCCGAGGTCAACGACGGCGCCTGGGACCAGACGGAGAACGTGACCCTCCTGACCCTCTCGCAGCACCTCCACCGCCCCTCGCCCACGCTCGCCCGTAAGTACTCGAGCCAGCACCTGTCCAAGGTGTCTCAGAAGCTCGCCGACTTCATGGCCCAGCAGGCCGCCCTGGCCCGCCGCAACGCCGAGCCCCCCACGCCCCCGACCGAGTCGGTCAAGCACAGCAACGACGTCCTGAGCACCCCGCAAAAGGGCAACGGTGCCCCGGCCGGCTTCGATGGATACCTGACGCCACCCATCACCCCCGACGGCCACCACTTTGCCAATGCGGCAGCGGCAGCAACCAACCAGTACTCGGTACAGCCTCCCAGATGCCCAGTGACCCCCTCACACGGGCGACAAGAACAGCAGCCTCAGCAGTACCCATCGACGACACACGGAGCCTACGCGAACCAGCACTACATCAACCCTTAGCATGGAAATTCTCGCATATGTTTCCGGTCTCGCATCCCCACCGCGTGCTGCAGGGCGACACTGAAGTCGGTTGGAACCTGACTTGTCCCATTGTACCCTTCTCCATCTTGATGCACACGGGAAAGTGAAACCAAAAAAAAAAGAAGATTCGGTTTCATCGAGAGGCACTCTCGATGATTTTGTTACATACTATGTCATGGCATTTAGCGACTTGCGTTTGACTTTTTTTTATTCTCGACCTTTTTTCGTTTTCTTTTTTTTTCCATTTCCATACCATTTTACAATCTCGATTCTTCTTTCCTTCCGTCAACAATCACACACCACTTCCAAAGCAAGTCTATCCGGCACCAAAAAAAAAAAGAAACGGGGACTTCTGGATCATACCCCCTCAAGTCCAACAACCCCCTTGCGTTTTTTTTTTCACTCGAGTTATTTGATGGCGGCACATGCGTGTAGCGGCCTTGTGGGAGCAAAAAGTTGATTTTTGTTTTTGCATTTCTTTTTTTTTCTTTTTTTTTCTTTCTTTTCTTGTTCCTTTCTCGGAAGGAGTGGACACGGTCTCCAGTCTATTTCTTCCTGGAAAAGGAAACAATCGACAAGGCCGAAGAGAAGGGAATTTGGTCACAGCCAGTGTTTTATTTGGAGGAGATACCACAGAACAAGAATGCAACATTGTGGCAACACCGACTCTTTCCCTCAGCCCCTCGTGAAAAGGGATAGACCGGGAAGAAGATGCGAAGTTGGCTCTTGATTCAGAGCTGAGCTGGAGGATGTATTGCCTGCAACGCGTAGGGCAGGAAAATCGAAAAAGACAAAAAAAAAAAAAAAAAGAAGACGGTGGAGTAAAATTCACATATAAGCCGGGCAATGAAACACCGGGCATAATTCTTTCCATCAACGATTGGGGAGGGTACTGGGCAGGAGTGACAGCAATTCTATCAATGAAGCTGGGACTTGGTCAAGGCTCTTCATCTTCTCTCCTGCAATTCTGTGTATAGGTAGACTATGTAACAGGTATAAACACGATTCCTCCAGAGTTTGATGTGCTTGGTGTGTATTTATATGAGTACGGGTATGATGTTGTAGTCTGTTTTGTAGACTTGTGCTGTATGAGTATGCATGTCGTCCATACTTTGATTAGGTACTGCGTATGGGTTCTCGTACATGGGGGGAAAATGAAGAAGAAAAAAAAGGGGTGGGGGGAGCTGAGTGTCCATCCAAGTGCATGTATTGACATCGTCGCTGCATCTTGATCGTTGATGTTGCGATCGAATACAGTCTGCCTCGCAGCAGAGCATTGATGCCTGAACGGATTATCCGAACGGGTTTATCTGTACCTGTCTAATACTCGTGTACCTGTAATCCGTACTCTGGTAGAGAGAAGGAATTTGAGCCACCCGTACAGTAGTAGTACTAGTAGTAGTTCCCCGTATCAGCTCCTCTCCGCGCCTACCTTGTCTATTACATACAGGCTTACATGTACGAGCGGTAAATAATGACTGCGATGGTACGGGTGACGGATTGCAGAGTGCAGTGTTAATGATCTGTACTCGGTCATGTAGACCGATATTGACTCGGTTTCTGCCAAGATTCGGGACGACGGGGAAATCACCCGAGATTTGGATCAGGGTCTAGGTCTGCTCACCTCCTGGATGAGTTTGGGCAGACGGTGATGATCTGTACTTCTTCTCAATAGTCGCAGGAGATGAGATGTGCCACAGACTAATGATCGAGCAACTGGACGACATATTGTATACTCCTAACCTGCGTGTCTGCTCCACACAGATCATATCCACAGGTACGTCTTATCCATCTTGGGATCCTGGTCAGATATTTCAAACGTCAGAGATACAGGTACAGGGTACAGGGTAGTTACGATCACCATGAGACGGTGCGTGGCATCGACGCCGTCGTCCGGATCACCTATAATACCTACACTGCAGGCAGGGGCCATGAGCAAAGGATGAAGACCCTTCAGCTTCAAGCCGCCCGTCATCCAGCAGGAACATGGAACGGCGGCACAGCAGTCAGAACGATGTCTATTTACTTTTCCTCTCCTCTCATTCATGCCAATTCAGACCATAAAGCCGTAAAAGTATTTCTTCAAATAGCCTTTAATCTCAAGATAGTCCTGACCAGGCCAACCATGCAGAAGAAAAACGTGGGAGAGAGTTTTCATCATTCAGGAAGAGAGCAATATAAAAAAAAGAGAAAAAACTCCTCCATCAAAATCAACCTCCCCTAGAAGATCTTTGAGAGGGCAATGGCAATCACCCCACCCCCTCCCATTACAATCCTCCTTTTTTTTTGTCGTCATCCATTCAACTCTACTTTGCTACCTTGAGACGTTAAAACGTTCTTTTTTTTTTTTTAAGAAAAAACAATGAATTTCTTTGTTCTTAAAAAGTGGAAAAAAAAGAAAGACAAAAAGAGCTTAGTAACGCTTGTTGGTAGCACGCAGAGAGTCGGCAAACTCCTCGAGAGGCGAGCGGATGAGCTTGGTCTCCTTCCACAGGTTGGGGGTGAGGAAGCCGTAGGTGTTGGTGACGGCTACGAACGAGGCCTTGAGTGTGTTCTCGAGAGTCTTGGTGGATCCGGCGGACGACGTGTAGGCGTCTTCGATACCGGCGAGCTGGAGGAAGCGCTTGACGGCGGGGGAGGCGACGAGGCCGGTACCACGGGGGGCAGGAATGAGCTGCAGATGTTGGTTAGTATACATATATACATATGTATATATATTTCCCCCTCTTTCCCCCGCTCTCTCAGGTAGTTATATATATGCGACCATCACGAGGGTTGAGGAGGTAATATATCAGGATTGCAGTGACCAGGGAAGAAGAGAACATACGCGAACGGTGACGGAACCGCACTTGCCGCTCTGCTTGCTGGGAAGAGAGTGGGGAGCACCGAGGTTGGTACCCCAGTATCCGCGGCGGACGGGGATGACGCTCAGCTTGGCGATGATGATGGCGGCGCGGATGGCGGTGGCGACCTCCTTGGAGGTCTTGATGCCGAGGCCGACGTGACCCTCGGAGTCGCCGATGATGACGACGGCCTTGAAGCGGGTGCGCTGACCGGCGCGCGTCTGCTTCTGGACCGGCTTGATCTTCATGACCTCGTCCTTGAGCTTGGGCAGGAAGTTGTCGACGATCTGGTACTCCTTGATGGGCAGCGAGTGCAGGTAGATCTCCTCCATGCTGTTGATCTTGCCGGCCTTGACCAGGCGGCCCAGCTTGGTCACGGGCTGCCACTCCTTCTCCTCAGACTTGCCGCCGCGACGGCCGCGGCCACGTCCACGTCCACGTCCACGGTCGCCGCCGCGGGCGCCGAAACCTCCGCCGCGAGAAGTGCCACGGTCAGCCATCTTTTTTGTGTTGCTTCTGTCGTTTCCGAAATGGAAAGGGGAACAGGAATATGGATTCGAGTTCCTCGGGGGGGGGGGGGGGATTTGCAGGGGGTGGAAAGGGGGGTTTTGGGAGGGGGGGGGGGGGGGGGGGAGCACACCTGAGGTTCAAAATGCACACAACTTTTTTTTCTTGGTGGGGTTCCCACAATTACTGGGGCTTTTTTGGGGGGTTTATTTTTCCTCACCTTTTCCCAGAGGTGCGAATCGGGGTTAGACGAGCCCTAACGTATCTTTCGTGGTCCTCGGGCTCTCATGACTAAGGCCCCACCTACCTGACTGTCACATGGTACGTACCTCTCTCTCCGGGACCTTAACTCGTACGACTCGCTGTATGTGGTCGACCATGGCCCAGAGAGAATGGAGCGATGAGCTTCTGTTACTGACCGACTATTACTCCTTCAAGCATGACTGGCAGGAGTATATCCATTCAGCTTACACAGTAAACTGCAAGCTTTACTCGTCCCACGTCAACCCTTACTATTTTGCGGTACGATGCATGAATGCATTTACTAAGCTGCACGCCGGCCATAGCAAATTGGTCCAGGGCACGCATCTGAAGCTGCAGTAGTAGAAGAAACACATTCGCCTGGAAAGAAAAAGAAGAAAAAAAAAACACTTCTCTAACTTGAACTAAACTCCTGTCATGAATGTCTGAAAAAGTAGAAATGTGGAAAATCAGAAAACTGCAGGAGAGGCGAGAGCATCCTCCCCCCCCCTCTCCCTTCTTGCCAGACCTATCGTACAGCAAAGCAGGAGAAAGCTTTTGAAAAACGGCAAGGTCCAAAAAATGAGTGGTGAATTATTCGCTATCGCGATTTGCTTGTTTCTCCTTTCGCGCCAGCTTTACTGGCTCTTCTTGACAATGAGGTTGTCTGATGGTCGGACTCGCTGGGCCCACTCCCTGAAAAGAAGAAGAATAGTCAGTACGTGTCATCATTGTGGATCGGCGCGAGGTTAAACGTACGTCCAGCTTCCGTCGTAGACCTTTCTCGTCTCGGCTGACCCGTAGCCGGCAATCTCGAGGGCCTCGTTGATGATGCATGCTGTGACTCCGGTACCGCACGAGGAGATGATGGGCTTGGCGGGGTCGACGCCCTTGGACTCAAAGTATCTTGTCAACTCCTCGGGCGACTTGTACGTCTTGGTCTCCGGGTCGAGCAGGTCAGGGAAGGGAATGTTGATGGATCCGGGCATGTGACCCGAGGACAGGCCTTCGCGAGGCTCGGGAGCGCTGCCGTCAAAGCGGCCGGCCGGCCTGGCGTCGAGAATCTGGACGCCCTCGGCGCCCTCCTTGTTGTGGTCACGGGCCACCTCGCGGACCTCCTCAAAGGTGGCGACGGGGTCGTAGTACTCGTCCATCTCGGGAATGGGGTAGGTGCTGCACTCGACCGTGTACAGCTCTCCGGACTCGGTGGGTAGGCCCTGCTCGATCCAGAGCTTGAAGTTGTTGAGGATGTGCACTCGGGGGTGGCCAAAGGCCTTGAGGGTCCAGGCGACGCGGGGCGCGCTGAAGATGCCGAGCTCTTGCGAGTCGTAGACCACCACCTCGTCGTCCCTTCGGATGCCCAGCTCGCTCATGGCAGCGGCGAAGCCCTTTGCGTCAGGCAGCATGTGGGGGTACGGGCTGCGCTTATCGCAGACCTTGTCGAGGTCAAAGAAGCGCGCCTTGGGCACGCGCTGCTGGCGGTACACATCTATGCCCTTGAGGCCGGCGTTGGGCATGAACCAAGAGGCGCAGAGCGGTATGGTACGAGGATCGGTGCTGATAGGGGACGGAGCGTTCCTCTTGATGGCCTCGTTGAGCTCTGTCGGCGTCACCAGGTATGACGACAGGCCGCGCGTGGTATACGTGCGCACCTGTCCAAAGGCTGCCGCGGGAGCGACCCACGCGGGGCGGACAAGGAGGGCAATGGCCATGGCCTAGAGTGTCTGGGTCGGTCGTGAGAGGGCGTCTTTTTTTTTTTTCTCTTTCTTTTTTTCTCTTTTTCTTTCTTTCTTTTTTTCTTTTTCTTTTTCGTTTCTCTTTCAATCGAGAGTCGTCTCGGAGATGTTGCAAGACCCGCGATCCCGACAAGGGATCTGGTCGATTGATTTCAAACTTGCACCAGGCAAGCTTTCAGAAGGTTATGCGTTTGTATATAGAATCTGCGTGCTAGCTGACAGAGATTAATTCGAGTCTCTGACGACGTGGAGGTGCTAGATGAGAGGAGAAGATGGATTGTACGAGGTTGGGGGTCGGCGGTGGAGTTTGGAACATGCGTGCTTGATAAGAAAAAGTCAGGGAGCTTCGGGCCTACAGAAGCTGCGGGGGGGAAGCTTCGACCAATGGAAGAAGGAACCGATGACGGGGCTCTCGACAACTGCACTATCCATACCTCTAGGCTGGATAAGCGCACACTACCACACACAATATAGTACGACGTACTAGTCAAGAGCCTGGCGTTCAACCTCTCTTTTCTTCCTTGGAAAGGGAGGAGGATGAACAAAAATATACTTCTTCTGAATTGATCAAACATAAAGCAGAGAAAACTTGACATATCTGTGCGTCATATAAGAGACCATCATATTATCGTATATGCTGTAATCCCTGCGATGAATCTACTCTGACGCCCAGCCCCCCCCGGAATGAGGTTCGGTCCCCGAGACACCGCGGGGGGGGGGGGGGGGGGGGGGGGGGGGGGGGGGGGGGGAGGAGAGCGATGGAGCCCTGTGATAATTAATATACAGGACCAGGTACAGGCCACAAACGCGACTACGCGCGCTGCTGCCCCGCTATAAGTCCAGGATGGCGACTTTTTCTACGCAAGATGAGGCTCATTGTTTATGGCCAACTCCATAATATTATCACCACCACTAGTGAACAGCCATCACCAACGGACCACAGCTGCTTGAACCTCAGCATCCAACGCGCAACCCGTAGTCATCTTATTCGACACCTTGCACGCACGTACAGAATCATGAAGGTCACCATCAAACAGTGGAACGCAGTCGCAACCTGGCGATGGGACATCTCCGAAGACGACGTCTGCGGTATCTGCCAGGTCCATTTTGACGGGACGTGCCCGACATGCAAGTTTCCCGGCGATAGCTGCAGTCTATGTGAGTCCTTTCTTCTCCTGTATTCCACTTTCACCCCTCCCCGTGCCTCTCCCTCTATCGTATAAACGCAGCATCACGGGCCGGCATGAGTGCTCAGCATGCTAACGAAATCTCCTCAGTGGCCGGAAAATGCGGTCACAGCTTCCACATGGTTTGTTCTTCGCCCCCACATCTCGGCGCTGAGGCGACATCCCGAGCTAACTCCTATCCTCAAAACTCACAGCATTGCATCATGGAATGGATCAAGCAGGAAGCCGCCAGGGGACAGTGCCCCATGTGTCGTCAGGGTAAGCATCTTTTCCCTCTCCCTCTCTCTTTTTCTCTCCTCAGCCTATGACTGATCGGAAAGCAGCTTTCGAGTGGACCGATCAGAATAACGAGGAGGCTCCCCAGGCTGCGTAAGACCGTCGTTGATCTGCCTGTCTGCTACAATCATCATGAGCGGCGCATTGATGGGATGAGATGCGTTCGGGGCATTATCGTGTTTCATTCCAGTTTCTGTTCAGCATTCTATCTTCATCTGTCCATGATTTCCTCGAGGTTCTGCGTTCCTGCCGACCGGCAGGCGGCGGTCCGTCATCTTTCTAAGCTTCTGGGACATACACGCCGTCTTTGCAGAGCACCACGACCTTCTTGAAGAAGCGTCGCCACTCGAGCGGATCACCCTTGATTTTTACAAAGGTCACGTCGAGCACCTCGCCGTCGACCAGGTTGTGTTTATGGACCTTGACCTCACCGTGCAAGTTCTGCTGCCGCCCATCTAGCGTCTTGACCCTGATGGTGGCAACATCGCTGCTGTAGAGGTTGGGCGTGACGGGCGCAAGAGGCACGTTGAGGTGGTGGAGGGCGTCGCCGAGCATCTGGACGAGGTGTGCCGGGGGGACGTGGGAGAAGAAGCGTGTCAGGGATTCTTGGGGGCAGATGTCTGCGAAGCGACGTGCGTGCTGGGTCATCGTCATCGAGGGGCCTGGGTTGAGCGAAAACTGTGACATGGACGGCTCATCGGCCAGGAAGCTGGGGAGCACGCGGCCCACGCCTTGTCCTTGCGCGGGCACTGACGAGGCCGGGGCGGCAGCAGCCCGCAGAGTCGGGCGTTCCCAGTCCCAGTCGATGTCTGTGATGGGCGTTATGGGAGCCTCGGGCTGGGTCGAGGAGAAGCGGCCGGCGTTGAGGCCTGTGTCGAGATCCATATCGTCCGTGGCCGGGTCGCGTTGCGAGTTGGGCTGCTGGGAGAAGTCGATGTGGAGGTTTTCGAGCATTCTGGTGGCGAGGTTGAGGGGGTCCGAGACCTTGCCCTCGGACGTCAGGAAGGGGTTGCGTCTTGTGTACCAGGGGTGCTGCCGTATCTTGTTGAAATTGAAGCGCTTCTGAGGGTCAACGTTCATCATGCCGCGTACGAGTGAGAGGGCCTCCTGGGGGATGTTCTTCCATAGGGCGTCGGAGCTCTTGCCACCGGTGCGGACGTATTCGCTGAACTCCCAGCTATCAGGCGAGGGCTCATCCCAAGGTGTGTTTCCGACCAGCAGGACGAAGAGGATGACGCCGCAGGACCAAATGTCGGCGAGGTCGGGCGAGTACTTTGTAGGGGCGCTGGAGGAAGTCTTGTCGACACGACCGCAGGCCAGAATCTCGGGAGCAATGTAGGGTGGGCTGCCGCACATGGTGCTGCTCATCTTGCGCTGGCCCTTGTACTCGAACATGGTGGACATTCCGAAGTCGGCAAGCTTGAGCGCCCCGTCCTGCGACATGAGGATGTTCTCAGGCTTGAGGTCGCGGTGAGCGACGCCCTTGGAGTGGATGAAGCTGACGGCGCCGATGAGCTGGCAGAGGTAGACCTGGGCGACGTCCTCGCGCACGCCGACGTCGGCCTCGATCTTGTCAAACAGGTCTCCTCCTTCAGCGAACTCCATGGCTATCCAGCGCCACGTGGCGTCCTCACCCGAGGCGAACCACTCTATCACGTTGGGGTGTTGGCCGATGTGAGAGTGGAGGGAGACCTCCATGGCCAGCTGCTTGGACGAGAGGCGGCCATTCTTGAGAGCGTAGCCCTTGTGAATCAGTTTGACGGCGAAGACGGGTGTAGGGGCGTCCAGCGGTACGGCCTTTTTTATACTAGAAGCAGTCGGTCAATATCGTCGTGATGATTTGTTGTTGCAGACATAGAAGAGTCGTGTATACTAGTATGCAGGAAGGAAGGCAAGACTCACGATGCATATGCGCCCCTTCCTACCGTTTTGGAGACGATTCGGAAGGGAAGGTCCTGAGGGAGAGGGGCAAGTTGCGACTGGAACAGAGGTCGCATGTCAGCAACGATTCATGAGAGACTTCTTCCTTGATCGAGTCCGCCTCGGCCTCGTGATGTTGATCATGGTCTATCACGAGGAGGGGTACTTTGGCGGNAGAGAACGTACCATGAGGCCAGGGGATGGGGTTGGGGGGGTTTAACCAAAATTCAATTACTAACTAGTACCTGTCGAGTCTCAAAAACAAACCTCCAGCTTTTGAGAGGCAACTGGGAGAAGAAGGGTGGGAATGGCTGTCTATTCGAAGCGTCTGATGTGATACTGAATGGGATACACGTCAGGGTCGCATACTGTCGCGTCCAGGTCGTGTAAAGTGAAATGATCGAAATCCGACGGCGTTTTCACCTGTAGACAGCGAGTTGATCTGGTTGGTTGCTAGGCCCTTTTTTTTTCTGTTTGTTATGGAGTAGTCCTCGTACTAATCAGTAGGTGGTTGCTGCGTCGTTGCTGCGGTAAAGAAGGTGCCGCCGCCGCTTGCCATCATCACAGAAGACAATTGCTGAGTTTAGACCGCCCCTCCTTCTCTCCCTCTTGCCCAATTGCCAAGACTAGACTTTCTTCTCCCCTTCTTAGTAGTGTCTCTCCCCTTTTCTTTTTCTTCTTCTCGGAAAGACATACGAGAGAGACTTTGCTTTGCTTTTGACAGAGACGAAGAGAAGACGAATTGCCTATTTGTTCTTCCTTCACCGCCTGCCTGCCTTGCTTTGCTTCTGCTTGGCTTTCCTCTTTACCCCCCCAACCCCGCGCCCCCCCCAATCGCATCCGACGAACGACGAAAAAGAAGAAGCTCGATCTTTTTTTTTAATCTTGTCTCGATAAAGAACAACGAAAAAAAAAGACAATGGATTTCTCTGCCGAAGATAACCAGAATTCTGCCCCGGGTGACGTCCCGGCTGGTAAGCTGGGTGGTGTTCGCAAGGGACCCGACTCACAGAGCACAACAAAGAGGTATGCTTTGTATATGAGAGGAAAAAAAGAAAGGAAATGTGGGAGGGGGAGAGAGAAACAAAAAAAGAAAGAAAAAGAGAGCTAACAGGCTGATTCCTTCTCGTTTCTGTTAAAAACGAAAAAAGACTCCAAACCGAGCTCATGCAACTCATGACGTCGCCAGCCCCCGGCGTCTCGGCCTTCCCCTCGTCGGACGGCAACCTACTCTCGTGGACGGCCACCATCGAGGGCCCCGACGACACTCCCTACAAGGGCCTCACCATGAAGCTGAGCTTCTCCTTCCCCTCAAACTACCCCTATGCCCCGCCCGTCGTGCTCTTCAAGACGCCCATCTACCACCCCAACGTCGACTTCTCCGGCCGCATCTGTCTCGACATTCTCAAGGACAAGTGGACTGCCGCTTACAATGTCCAGACTGTCCTGCTCAGTCTGCAGAGTCTACTTGGCGAGCCCAACAAGTGCGTTTTCATCCTCCTCATCCTCCTCCTCCTCCTTCCTTCGTCCCTTCCTCTCCAAATTTCTCTGCTTGATATGAATAAAGGGGTGTAGAGGAACATTGTACTGACATGTTTCTTGTGCTGTTTAGTGCCTCCCCTCTCAATGGTGAGGCTGCCGAGTTGTGGGACAAGGACCCCGAGGAGTTCCAGAAGAAGGTGACGGGAAGGCACCAGGACATTGACGACGAGTAAAAGAGCAATGACGTCTTCTTTTCTTGTTGATTCCTTATTATCTCGCAGGCAGCATTGGCTAATTATAGGAGGGTTTTCACACTTTTCTTGTTTTATTTATTTTGGAGTCCTTCTTTTTTTTGGTGGTGCTATGGATTATTACGACTCAAGTTCAGGGATAGGATAGCCTCACATGGCATTTGCATCAGAGCCAGCCAAGTCATGGCTCAAAGTCAACGCATCAGATATCCCCTCTCGTCTGATTCCCGTACGCTTAGCCATGACCTTTATTTGATATTACCCCTTCTTAATTGTTCGATGACAGTCGGTGCCGACAATTTGTGTCATCCACAAAGTCAGGAACAAGACGGCATATCTTCCTCCCCTCCTTCACGAAGTTACGAGAGCATGCACGACCAGTACCTGTGCCCTTGGAGTAACAAGCTTCTTTTTGTGTTTTTTTTTTAGACGTCCAAAGCTAGAATGCCAACAATCGCAACTCCGAAATGCCATTTTGTAGTAGTTTTTTTTTCACCCAGAATACCATCACCGGGAAAAATAATAAGGAAAACTTTCTTTTGTTTTGCGTTTGGAAAAAAAAATCATTCTATTCCTTTCCCTTACTCCTCCACAACGACCGTGGGGAGGCCCTTGGGGTTCTTAACGTTGACGGCCTGGACATAGCTGTACAGCTTCTCCTTGGCGTCCTCCTCGTCGTTACGGCGGCGGGAGATGCGGACACGGAGACGGTAGGGGACGCCCCTGATTCCCTGCTCCCAGACGGCCTTGTTGAGCTCGGGGTCCAGACGGACGTCGGTGGTGCCCTGTAAATCAAGTGTTGCGTTAGTTGGAGATGTCCGGTGGAGCATTGCGCACTCTGTGATGGTATCGGGGGTTTCTTTTTCTTTTGCTCCCCAGGGTTGTAGAAAGATGGAAGGGCAGAGAGAAATTCCGTACCATGGACTTAGTGGCGAAGGCCTTGATCTCCTTGATAGCGCGGGGAGCCCTCTTCTTGAAGGTGACACCGTGCATCTGTTGATGATGAGAGAAAAATTCCAGCGTTAGCTTTGCTATTCCCTTCCCTCGACAGCCAGCAGAAAGAGCCCTTCCGTTCTTCTGCGTTTGGTCGGTACTCTCGAGAATGCCTTCTTCTTCCATGAGAGAGGGAGACGTACCCTCTTGTGCATGTGGATGGTGTACTCGCGGGTGACAACGTCCGCAATAGCGGAACGCTGGGCCTTTCCGGTGGGCTTGGTCGACATTTCTGTGCGCGGCGAGGGGGGAAATTTAGTGACGACGTTCAACAAGACAAAACAGCGGGGAGCGCGCGCGGGCAAAGCAAATCCGTTTTCTTCTTGCGATGGAGGAAAGAAGAAGAGAAACACCAGGTTCCAAGCGCAAAAGAGTATGTCCTGAAGGTCGGGGGGATCGTACCTGCGATTCGTGCCGTGACGGGGTTGATTGGACGTTGAATGGAGAGGGATGGTCTGGATGAGGGCCAAAATCCGGAAATTCTGTGTGCGTAGGGCAGGCTTCGAAAAAAAGTTGGTGGGTTTGCCAGCGGCCCAATCACGGGCTGATCAGGTTTCACTGAGGGAAAAGTCACGTGTAGAGGACGCTGACAAAGGTACGTACCCAGTACGTACCCTTCCGGGCCCCAGTCAAGTTCTCGGCCGGCCGCGTCGCTCTGCTTTAAGCCAAGGCTCAAGGCCTAATAATAAAGCATGCTGTCACAGTAGAGGGAAAAGTGGGCATCGCGCCATTGCCTTGGCCATTCATTTGGCCGGGAGATTCAAGGGGACGGATACGAGGCAGGAGACCTCTCACTTCTTCCCTCTGCTCCCTCTTTTCGCCGTGTGTCTTGGGACGGTTTAAGGCCCTGACTCTTGTTTATCCCGTTCAAAGCCCACCACCGCTCTTCATTCCAGTACCATTGTTCTTTCTCTCTACCGGCCACACCGTTGTGTGCGAGAGAGAGGGGATCCTATTATCGACCTTTTCCTAATTATCTGACCCCTCTCCCCTTGTTCCAAAAGGGCAAGAGAAAAAGACTGGGAGCTGGGTCTCCAAAAGACGCCAATCTATCGCGACTACTGCAAGTACGAGCTAAACAAGCTGGAATAACTGCGATCTCGACGAAGCAGAAGGAAAAAGAAGGACGCTGGGAGAGTGTCCCGGCAATCTCTTCTCTCTTTCTCGAGGAGACGCGACAAATCCGAACGATTTGTGGGTTTTTATATCGAGGGAGAACGACGACGACGACGACGACGACAATGGCGGACCAGCAACAGCAACTCCAGACCATGGCGACGACGCCATCGCCTCAACCCGACCTGATGAGGAATCGACTGCCGACCCTGTTCGAGGTGCTCAGCCGTCGCACACTGCCCCCCGTGGACCTGTTTTCATTTTACATATACATGCGCGATCAGCAGCGTTCAGTCGACTATCTTGATTTCTGGTTCGTGACATCATCGATTCCATGTTTTTCTTGGGACTGAAGTTTGGCAATTGGGAGAGAGAGAGTTTTCCCGGCTAACCGACGAGAGGGGGGGAACAGGCTAGATGTTGCCCAGCACATGTCGCTATGTCGACACTATGTCCGTGAGCTCCGACGGTCCGTCATTTTTGACACGCCCGAGATGGACAGGGTGAGCTCGAAGCGGTCGTCCATGATCTTGGAGAGCATGGGGGATCTGGGGGAACGGGCGGCCGGGCCGTCAATGTACGCGACCGAGAAGGAGAAGGACCAGGACGCCCAGATGTCCGCCTTTCTGCGGGAGGAGGCGGCCGAGTCGTCGGACCAGGCCGGGGGCACCGGCACTGGAACCGGCACCGGCACGGGGTCCGTCCCCATGAAGCCCAGCCCGCAGTTCAGCACCCCTCGCGACATCACAACCGAGTCCAACTCGCCGGGCCACACCGTACTGCGGCAGGACATCAAGGCCTCGGCCGAGAAGATCCTGTACACCTTCCTCCTCCCCGGCGCCGAGCGCGAAATCACACTCCCCGGATCCGTCACCAACGACGTCACCATGGCCATCGAGGAGATGGGCAGAGACGACCCCGAGGTCTTTGACGTCGCAAAGGACTACGTCTTTCAGGCCATGGAGCGGGACGCCTTCCCCGGCTTCCTCAGGATGAAGGCCCTGGGTAACCTCATCCCGCCTACGCTCATCATGCGTCTCATCCTCGGTCTGCTGGCCATGTTTGGTGCCTTTTGGACTGCTTTTACCCTCATCTTTCTCAACAAGTCTCGCGAGACGAGATGCTGGGTAAGTTGATTTTTTTTCTCTTGTCCTTTTGTTTATTTACCCTTTGTTCATCTGTACAATCGTTCACCCACCGTGTCTTACCCACCACTAACAAAATGGCATAGCTCGTTCTTCCGTTCACCGTGGGCGTCTACTTCCTCGCCTCGTATCAGTACTCTCTCGATCCCATCCTGGCCCTCGTCGGCTACAGCGAGTATACACCCTTCAACTTCTCCCGCATCAGGGAGCCTTACGTCCGCTCCCTCATCGCCAAACGGTCCTTGACAGTCCTCGCCGTGACACTGCTCATCGACGCTGCCCTGTGCATCCTATTTATCCTCGTGCCCGGCAAGAGACTCTAGAACGTCTCATTTTTCTGCGACTTTTTTACCCTTCCGGGACACATGGATGCTGGGCGCCGTGGCCCGTTATGACCATTGATGATTTTTTTCCCTCTTTCTTTCTTCAATATCTTTGCCTCTCCCGTGTGGTGTACCTTTTTTTTTCTTTTTCCATCTGTTGATGGACACTTTCTTGTGTGTTTGTTCTATTCCCATTTGCGTTTATACGTGGGGACATATTTGACTAGCTGGCTCTTTTTCCTTCATTGTTCTTTTCATATATTTCAGTGCCATACCATTTTTGTCTGTTCAAGGCCGAGGGACCAGTTACTTGGCGTCGGGATACACTTATTTGCATTTCATTTCTTTCTACCTTGCTTAAAACTCTCTCTCCTCTAAAGGAGACTTTGCGATGCGTTGCGGAGTTTGCGGTCTTCTTCTTTTTTCCCTACTACCCCCCGCCCCTTTTTTTTCTTATTTTTCCTTGTTGTAATATCCCCGTTTTCTTGGCTGTGATATATCCCATCTTGCCCCCCTCCTTGGTAGTTAGAATGGAGGGAATATCCGGTAGCAAAGTAAAGAACAAAAAAAGCACCTGTCATTTGTTTTTCAACAGCTTCCCCCTTGATTATCTTCGTTCTTGTTCCGTGTCATCAAATCATGTAACTTGAGAGCAAATGTGTAATAATGCTCGACTCTTGTATCGCTCATCCCCCCAACTTGCCCTCCCTTTGTGCGTAGTAATAGTGTTTGCAAAACCATTTGGGCCCAGGTTGAAAGAAATCATTCACATCTTGCGCTTGTTCCCACGGCCCTCCGCAGAGATGGGATCATCGAGGTCCATGACCTCTCCCGAAGCGGTCTGGACCTGCTGCGCCCGCCTAGCAGCCCACTTGCGGCTGTTATTCATCATGTCGCGCTTGGCGGCAGCGACGTCGAGGCGGCCCGAGGATTCGGCCTGGTACGCATCGGCCTTGGCCCTAGCGAAACGGTCGTCGGCCTTGCGCTTCTCGGCCTTGCGCGCCCGGGCGTCGGCCTTGATGGCGGCGATCTGCCCGTCCAGGTCCTGGAGGGTGGACTCGCAACGGGCGGACCAGACCCCGAGGGCGCGGACCATGTAGGGCACGGCCCCCGGGGCGAGGTCACGCAGCGGCGCCACGCCCGTCACCTGCACGGCCTGGCGGGCCGGGTCGAGTGTGGCGGACACGAGACCAGCGTACACGGCCGTCACAACCAGGTCTTCCACCTGCCGGGCGGATGAGAGGCCGAGCTTCTCCTGGAGGGAGGCGTACGAGAGGTTATCGCGGTCGCGGGCCAGCGAGAGGACAGAGAGCTGCCGTAACTTCAGGGCCTGGGTGTCGGACAGCTCGGGCAGGCCGTCGCCGCCATCGCCGCCATCGCGCCCGGCTATGTAGTCGGCGTAGGTGCCGTGGGAAAAAATACGGAGGAGGGCATGGTGGGAGCGGTGGTCCGCCTCCGTCGAGGACGCCAGGGATGCTACCGGTGGCGTCTGGAGGAGCTCGGCGAATATGAAGGTGTTGGGGGCCGACGTCGCTTGGCGCACCAGGTCGACGGCGGCGCGTGGGGACGTGGCGGATTTCGAGAGGATCAGGAACGGCTAGCGTGTTCAATGTCATTAGAGGAGCAACAGTGATGGGAGGGAAGAGAGGAGGTGGGGAGGTGGCGGTCATACCTCTAGGGCGTTGAGAGCCTTGGTCTGCTCCATGGTGGGGAGGGACCCCTTCGGCCTGGCACGTGGGTTTTGGGGAGGGGGGAGAGAGAGAGCAGAACTCGTAACAAGTCACGGGGTGGCAATCAAGGAGTTTGGTTGTCGGGATTGGTATATGCCGATGTGATGATCTCTGTCGTTTCTGATGTCGATAACGGGTTGGGAGGAGGAGGGGATGATGATGGATCACTTGGGCGCTGGTTGTGGGTGTGTAGAAGTGAGGTGTGAAGTCAATTCCAGGTGTGGCGTCGCGGGGCTGTTGGTGGAGGGGCGTCATCTGGTATTGACAATGCCGATGGCCGACTACTACAGAAACCTCCCGAACTGGTTATATGGATGTGCATGACGGTATGAGAAGTGCCTGGATGGCATACGGATGTCCGAGATTCCCTTTACATAATCTGCGAATGTCTGACTTCGAAGTGACGGCATTCACGGTCTATACTGCCCATGGACATGGTGGCTAGTGAGGCGCATGAGCTGCTCGGCGTTGGATGCTGTGGCTTGCATCTTGCCCTGGTCAGGATGGGATTGAGGAACATGCGTTCGTAGCCAATGTTGCTATCAACGCTGTATCCTTCATGCGATTGCTCAGATCAGCCAGATATTCTCATCTCAGTCATCCAACCGAGCTCGGACCGACCGGCGACGTTAGGCAGCTGACCACCAGAACTGTTGTCGGTCATGGAGATTCGCTCGCATATACGCCGCATGATTAGTAGCAGTATACGGGCATAAAGATAGATGCGGCGTATGAGTACTCGTAGAGCAAGACAGAGCCATGATCACTGTACGGCACGTGGCTGCATGAGGCGTCGTCAGCCTGATAGTGCGAATATTCGATACGGGGCGCCAATATTGTGTGGTCTGGCGTATTATATGCTATTTTAATGCATCCCATCGGTATACTCGACGAGTGCTGATGATAATATTGAAACTTTACTACCACAGGTGCCGGTGGCGATACCAGGTCGCTCCCAGTACGAGAAATGAGGCTCAAACAAGAGTGTACATGTACGGAGTAGCAATAATGATTGATGCTAATACCGAAAGTCGACGTTATTAGATGCCACTTTTGGTTTCAACCGCAAAGCGAACCGCCGAGAGCCCCCCCCACCCCCCCCTTCCAGGTAGAACGGCAAGCAGCACATGGACAGGTAACCCGGAAATTAGCCAGGTGCAAGTGATGGCAATGAATTCGCGACAGTGTCATGTTTACTATGAATCGCAGATGCTACAGTTCGTCGACAAGTACTCGGATTGGTTAGGGAAGTCTAGAATGAGCTCCCGACGGGTGTTTGAAACGGCAGATGCTTCAAGACGAGGGGGAGCAAACGGTGGGACGCTCCGCAGTGCGACAGAGACGAGCATTAATTGTCCTGATGTAGCCTTGTAGGCCTGTATATGTAGCCCGTAGGATTCGGGTATTATACCGTAGCTGAGGAGAACAGGGGGCGCCAGGTGGCCCGGTGGAAAGTAGAGGGGCTGTGAGGGGGTGCGCCAGCGCTCCGTGTTTGGTCCAATGTCCACTGTAAGGGCTGCCATTGAGGGGCATCTAGGCGATAACGGGGTAGTAATAACTACACCAATATTCCATACTACTACTGTCTGTGCTATTATTGCTGCGCAGCATATAGGGAAGAGGATGGGGGGAAAGAGCGAGGCAAAGTGCCCGGCGTTACGACGCTGGATGACGACTACTAGCAATAATACATTATGTCGTAGGTGATAATCCTCGAGCAGTGGCCTTATGGGACTTGGCAATCCATCTCCCAGGCCTAAGACGTGCTGTGATACTGTACGGAGTAATATACGGAGACGTAATTGACACCTGGACGGTCCGGGAAGGAGCAATAGCTTCCGTGGTTGCCGTTTACAAATTGATTGGAGATGGTCTCGCTCCTCTGCTTGACCGAGCCTCCCACCTGCGCAAGCACCGACGTGACACACCTTGCTTTTGTCAGCCGCCCGCCTGATTCTTCCATAATAATCCTCGCCAAGAACCCTCTCTTCCACCCCCCCCACACCCACCCACCTCTCTCTTTTGGCTCTTCCCTTTTCCCTTTTCCCTTTTCCCTTTTCCCTTTTTTACCTCATATCCTACCTCCTTCCGCCTCTGACCTTTCTTCATACATAATATCGACTGCAGACGCCGGTTCGCTTGCAGTCTCCCTCCGTCCCTCTCTGTCCCCTCGGTATTTAAGTAGCGCGCCCTCGCCACTTTTAGCTCTTATAAGTTATTACTCGGCCACCACTACAGCGCCGATCATCTCCGAGAGTCTGCGTCCTCTGCAACATGCGATAGACTGCTCCGTAAGAGGGAGCGGCCCCGACACCCCAAGAAAGAGGAAAGAAAAAGGAAAGAAGAGAAGAAAAAAAGGACGGTCCAGTCCAGTATAGTCAAAGGCGTCACAGAGGAGAAATAAGAAAGGAGAAGAAGAGAGATTAATACACCATGGTGGCTGCCACCATGTCGTCCGCTAGCAGGGGCGTACATCTGGCTACCACGATTCTGCGTGTCGAAGGCATGACGTGAGTGATGTGCACTATTGCGAACACGCCTCTGTCGATGATGATCGTGCATGAGCTGAACTTTTCTAATTTCCAACCCTATAGATGTGGAGCGTGTACCTCGGCCGTTGAAGCTGGCTTCAAGGCCGTCGAGGGCGTCAGCAGCGTGTCTGTCAATCTCATCTTAGAGAGAGCAGTCATCATACACAATCCCGACACAATATCGCCAGGAGAGATTCGAGACATTATCGAAGACCGCGGTTTCGACGCAACCGTCCTCTCGACAGACATGCCGACCACTACGACCGCCGACGAGGGCCACAACGAGGACACCGTCACCACCACCATCGCCGTCGAGGGAATGACTTGCGGCGCGTGCACCTCGGCCGTCGAGAGCGGCTTCAAGGGAATCCCCGGCGTCAAGACCTTCAGCATTTCCCTCCTGTCCGAGCGTGTCGTCATCGAACACGACCCAGACCTGCTCACGGCTGCCCAGATCGCCGAGACCATCGAAGACCGCGGCTTCGGCGCCGAGATTGTCGACAGTAGCCCGACCGCGGCTGCTTCCCCGACGAACAAGGCCGAAGCCGCTCCCTCGAGCAACATTGCCAACACGACAGTCGCCATCGAGGGTATGACGTGCGGCGCGTGTACCTCTGCCGTCGAGAGCGGCTTCAAGGGCCTCGACGGCGTCCTCAAGTTCAACATCAGCCTGCTGGCGGAGCGCGCCGTCATCACCCACGACGTGACAAAGCTTTCTCCCGAGCAGATTGCCGAGACGATTGACGATCGTGGCTTCGACGCCACCGTCCTGTCTACACAGTTCGAGGCGGCGCAATCCGCCGGCAGCGCATCAGCCGAGGCGGCGACGACGGCCCAGCTCAAGATCTACGGGTGCTCTGATGCGGCCATGGCGTCGGCCGTCGAGGACTCGCTGAACAGCCTGCCCGGCGTCAGCTCCGCCTCCATCAGCCTAGCTACGGACCGGCTGACGGTGAAGCACGATCCCCGTGTCACCGGCCTGCGCGTCATTGTCGAGACGGTCGAGGCCCAGGGGCTCAATGCCCTCGTGGCTGACAGCCAGGACAACAACGCTCAGCTGCAGTCGCTGGCCAAGACGCGCGAGATCAACGAGTGGCGCCTCGCCTTCCGGACCAGCTTGGCCTTTGCCATCCCCGTCTTCGTCATCGGCATGATCCTACCCATGTGTATCCCCGCCCTCGACTTTGGCAGATTCGAGCTGATTCCCGGCCTCTTTGTCGGCGACGTCGCCTGTCTCGTCCTCGCCCTGCCCGTCCAGTTTGGCATCGGCAGGCGCTTCTACGTTTCGGCCTACAAATCCATCAAGCACCGCTCGCCCACCATGGACGTGCTCGTCATCCTCGGCACCTCGTGCGCCTTCTTCTTCAGCGTTCTCGTCATGGTCGTGGCGGTGCTCATCCCTCCCCACGCCCGGCCCCACACCATCTTTGACACGAGCACCATGCTCATCACCTTTATTTCTCTCGGTCGCTATCTCGAGAACTCGGCCAAGGGCCAGACCTCCAAAGCGCTGTCGCGCCTCATGTCCCTGGCTCCTTCCATGGCCACCATCTACGCCGATCCGATCGCGGCCGAGAAGGCGGCTGAGGCTTATGCCTCAGGCCGTGGTGACGGGGACGGCAAGCAAGGTGCTTCCTCGTCATCTTCGTCGTCTGCCTACGAGGAAAAGACTGTGCCTACGGAGCTACTGCAGGTCGGCGACATTGTCGTGATCAAGCCTGGCGACAAGATCCCGGCCGACGGCACGCTTCTGCGCGGCCAGACGTACGTGGACGAGAGCATGGTGACGGGTGAGGCCATGCCGGTGCAGAAGCGCGTCGGCTCAAGCGTGATAGGAGGCACCGTCAACGGCGACGGACGTGTAGACTTCCGGGTAACACGTGCGGGCCGCGACACGCAGCTCAGCCAGATTGTGCGGCTCGTGCAGGACGCTCAGACTACGCGTGCGCCGATCCAAGCCTTGGCCGACACGCTGGCTGGCTACTTCGTCCCCGTGATCCTGGGCTTGGGACTGGCGACGTTTCTGTGCTGGATGGTGCTGAGCCACGTGCTGCCGAACCCGCCCAAGGTCTTCACCTCGGAGGAGGGCGGTGGTAAGATCATGGTGTGCGTCAAGCTGTGTATCTCGGTCATCGTGTTCGCCTGCCCGTGCGCCCTGGGCCTGGCCACGCCCACGGCCGTCATGGTGGGCACCGGCGTCGGGGCCGAGCAGGGAATCCTGATCAAGGGCGGCGCCGCGCTGGAGCGCACCACCAAGGTCACGCAGGTGGTGCTCGACAAGACGGGCACCATCACCTACGGAAAGATGAAGGTGGCCCGCGTTGGCCTGGAGCCCGGCTGGAAAGGGGCCGAGTGGCGCAGGCGGCTCTGGTGGAACATTGTCGGCCTGGCCGAGATGGGCAGCGAGCACCCGGTCGGCAGGGCGGTCCTGGCCGCGGCCAAGGAAGAGCTCGACGTCGACGCAGAGACTGGCACGCTGGGCGGCAGCGTCGGCGAGTTCCAGGCCGCCGTCGGTCGTGGTATCGACGCCGAGGTGGAGCCCCCCTCCTCTGCGTCGGCGGCGTCGAGGAGCGGCGGCGGCGGCGAGCGCAGGCGATACAAGGTGCTAGCCGGCAACGCGCGACTGCTGCGCAGCCAGGGTATCGAGGTGCCGTCGGTCGATGCCCTCTCGGACGTCTCGGACGGCAGTGCCGGCGACGGCGACGGCGACAGCAAGAAAGACAAGCTGGTCAACAGCGGCATGACGACCATCTATGTGGCCATCGACGGCGTGTATGCCGGCCACCTCGGCCTCGCCGACACCATCAAGGAGAGCGCGGCAGCGACCATGTCGGTGCTGGAGCGCATGGGCATCAAGACGGCGCTGGTGACGGGCGACGAGCGCGGCGCCGCCCTACGCGTGGCGGCGGCGATCGGCATCCCGGCCGAGTGCGTGCACGCCGGGGTGACGCCGGACCAGAAGCAGGGCATCATCCTTGAGCTCCAGGCCAGGGGCGAGGTGGTGGCCATGGTAGGTGACGGCATCAACGACTCGCCCGGCCTGGCAACGGCCGACGTCGGCATGGCCATGGCGTCGGGGACAGACGTGGCCATGGAGGCAGCGGACGTGGTGCTCATGCGGCCCACGGAGCTCATGGACGTGGCGGCGGCGCTGCACCTGACGCGCACCATCTTCCGGCGCATCAAGCTCAACCTGGGCTGGGCATGCATGTACAACGCCCTCGGCCTCCCGATCGCCATGGGCTTCTTCCTTCCGCTGGGGGTCCACATGCACCCTATGCTGGCGGGTTTCGCCATGGCGTGCAGCAGCGTCAGCGTCGTGGTGAGCAGCCTGCTCCTCAAGACATGGAGGCGTCCAGCCTGGATGGACGACGAGATGGAGGCCTCGAAGGGCAGGGCCGGTGCACCCCGCCGCGAGAGCGGAGGTGCTACCGGCGCCGTCAACCTGGTTGTCGAGTGGGTGCGTGATGCTGTGGGCAGATTCACCGGTCGCGTCGGTGCTCCCAAGGATGAGGGATATGTCCCTCTGCAGAATATAGAGCATGTATGAGCGGTTTTTTTTCCTCTTGTTTCCATCCTCTTCTCTCTCTTTTCTTTTTAGCTGCTGTTACTGTCTTTGCGGAGCATCGTGTGTATTTTTGTCTCTATTTTACCTCCAATGAGGTATGGTTTGCTTCTTGTTCTTGGCTTGGGCTCTGGCTCTGGCTCTTATTGGTATTCATGTATGGAGCATACGATGGATGAAAGTATTATACCCTCTGTACTCTGTATCGACTCATGACAAGGTGACATGGCTGATTGCTACGTCGATGTATCATCATTACCTGTATAGAAAACATCAAGCAAGTCTCGCACATGCCATCACGATAGACAGGATATGTATAGCGAGAAGCCACTGGAGCAAAGCTACTAGAGCCAGCTACTAGTCTCTGGAGTGTGCTCTTGTTCCTGTGCGTTCCGAGGAGTCGAGGATGATTGGAGCGAAATGATGCAGGCCATGATGAGACGTAAATGGCGGGCATGAAGAGTACGGGGATGATGTATCAAGTAGGTGTAGACGGAATAGTCTGTACAGAGAGAAGTGCAGTGTCGAAGGTCTTCATGTGGGAAAAGCTTGGTTGGAGATTTTAAGGTACAGGGTTAGAGAAGAAAAGAAGCAGGCGTACACACGCTTCCAAGAATAGCCCAGCGTTGAATAAATAAACACACACGCACACACGCGCACACACACACGCACACACAGAATAAAAATACGAGTACAGGGTACCAAACTCGTACGAGTATGTATCAGTTACCTTCTGATAGTATTAATAGCATTCCCACCAGTGGCAAAAAATAGACCAAAAGAAAAAAAAAGGAGAAGGAGGGATAGGAAAGAAGGCGAAAGTCGGAAAAGGAAAAACAAGGAAAACAAGGAAAACGAGGAAGGAAAGAGGTAATTACGGGTACATCTTACCGGTACGTACCTGCACAGTACACACAGACACACACACACGAGGACTTTAGGCTTTGAATTGGCGTCAGGGGGAGAGTGGCCAGGCAAATCACACAAACAGGTCAGCCGTACGGGTAACTCGTACGGACCGTACCTGCAAATAAAAATACTCTGCAGGTAATGATAGTATGCAGTAGAGTAGAGTGAGTTGGGCTGATGGCGGCTCAGTGTAGGGTGTGTAGGAGGCAGGAGTACGTACGGCGGCGTTGGGTTCCACAGGTACTCCGTACATGTATGATATATGTACGGAGTAACGTAACCTGTACTCGTACACTTCTTTCCTTCTTTTTTTCTCCCCCCCCCCCCCCCCCAACGAATACCTTTACAAGCGTTTACTAGAAGTATCAAGTATTAAATCTAATAACAACAGCAGCCGTCGTAATCACTATACGATAACTCGTACGGGTACTTGCGGTACTACGGAGTAAGTAACGGCACTCGTCGATACTCGTATGTCACTCACACATGATCGGGTAATATCCTCCCACCGTATTCCAATGTCAGATTCTGGTCTACCTAAACGCCACATTCCTGCCGTGCGCGTCGGGGGATGCCGCCTCACGAGTCTGGTTCACTTGGGTCTGACTCTCTCGAGAAGAATAGATGGAAGAGAGGAAGAGAGAAGGAGAGGAAGCAAAAAAAAAAAAAGAAGGGGAAAAAAAGAGAAAAGTCTGCAACCCTTTTTTTTTTCTTTGTCTGACCTAGAAGAAAGAAGGAGAAGAAGAAGAAATGAGAAAATACGACCAAGCAGACATTTTTTTTTTTCATCTCTATCTATTTCTATCTGTCATTTGATTTGCCTCCCTCCTCCACCGGACCTCCTCCTCCACCTTGCTCCAGAGGTCAAGAGGTCAAGAGAGAGAGGAGGAAAGGGAGATTGGGCGAGGCCGAGTGGCAGGAAGGGTTACTCGTGGAGACGTGGGAGTTGGGAGCCTGGCTGGCCCGGTATTTTCGATATGATCACTCGTAATGCTGTCGACCCGAGTTAGAGCGGCATTGTTATAGCATCATATACAGATTAATTGGTGGTGAGTATCGGGTATGAGCACCGGTGAAGGGTACGAGTAATCTGTAATCTGTATTGGTAGGTCAACCATGACCGGCAGCATCTCGTACTCGTGAGCTGTTCGGAGTACTCCGTGCCAGAGTCTGTCTATATTTAGTATTACCATGCAGGAAGGAAGTTGGAGGGTGGTGGTGGTGGTGGTGGTGGGGGGGGGGTTATGTGTTTTTGTTGTTTGTTTATCCCTTTTTTTTTTGTTTTGCTCGTGTCCTGAAATCTCGTATAGATGATTTGATAGAGTTATTTCCGGTGCATGTTTGATGTCTCTCTGCTTTGCTTTTGAGAAGAAAAAAAAAAAAAAAAAAGAGAAACCCCCCCCCACACACCAGTATGAACATAGAGATGAAAAAAAAATAATAATTAAAAACTGACAGAGGAAAAAACAAGAGAGAAACCCCTGCTCATCAACCCCGAAGAACCCGATCGTAGCGCGCCAAGTGGCTGTGCCAGATGGGAGCGACAGGGGCAGGGAGGGGTGGGGGGGAACAGGGGAAGAAGGGAGGGTCACGCAGGTACGAACACCGGGCAGCAATGGACTGCTTAGTAATCTGCACGGAAAGGCATAGCTTGCACGGAGTATCGATATTATAATTGTATAACGATACATACTCGTATACATGCATCATCTAGGTCTTTACCAGTCACGAGTCGATCCTGTTTCGTACCGTGATGAATACATCCGTCCTCCTCGGCTGTCCTCTGATCGATCAGAGAGGTATCCAGACATGATCAGAAACTGAGCAGCAGCCATCGATACTGATGGGCTCTCTCTCTCTCTCTCTCTCTCTCTCTCTCTGTCCATATTATATACACATATACATATATATATATATGTATATTATATGTTCGTACTCGTCTTCACCGTTTTACCGTCCCTTGACCACCCAAACCGCCCCTCCTCCCCTGCTCCTGTCGAAGGACCAGACCTCTCCACGGCTCTCGAACAGCAAAACCCACTTCTGCTCCCATCTGGTCTACGCGACCATGTGGATCGCGTTCGATTGGTTCCGGGTAATAATGATATTCCGTGAGAGCCCCAGCCTATCATCAGCATACGTACATGTGCATCGGACGAGTAAATTCACACATGGACAGGGAGGAAAAACAAAACCTGTACCGTGTACTTGTCCGGAAAAAGAAAAAATGAAGAAGAAGGAAGAAGAGACCAAGACACGCGGCGACAGGCACGCACCCCCGTGGCTCAGGGGATCCATCTCGATCGGATGCACGGATCCCATGGGCTGGGCTGTGCCCGAGAGCCCAGGCCAGACAGGGTCAAACAGAGGCGCGCACTGTCCTGTCTCTCCTTCGTATTATCGCCCGGTATGTCTTCACTGGGACATACTGACACATTTGGGGGGGGGGGGGGGGGGAGAGGGGAGTCCCCAGAGTACGTAGCTCGTACTAGGAATATTTACTTCGCCCCGTCCCTTCCTCCCCCTTCGCCCTAACCTCTCTCTTCCTCTCTCTTCTCTCCCTCCCTCCCTCTTTTCCTTCTTCCCCTTTCTCTCTCTTCATTCCTTCCGAATCCTTGTCTCTCTTTTTTTCATCATCTTCTTTTCCTTCATACACTCGCTCATCTATCTGTCCACCCTTCATTTCTCGTCTCCTCGCTCCATCTTCCTACTTGACTGTATAGGATTTCAAGACGAGAGACGTTCTCTTATCTATCACACGATCTCTTCTTTAGAAAGAAAAAAAAATCTACACTCTTTTTTGACACATCACCGACAAGAACAACAGCAACAATGCCTTCTCTCTCCAGCATCGTGGCCCTCGTCGCCGGCGTCTCGTCGGCCAGCGCTGGTGCCTTCCAGGGCTTCAACTACGGAGCCTCGTACGGTGACGGTACCGTCAAGGTCCAGTCCAACTTCGAGGACGAGTTCAAGGCCGCCCTCAACCTCCCCGGCACCAACAAGGCCTTCAACAGCGCTCGCCTGTACACCATGATCCAGGGCGAAGAGGGCACGGAGCCCATCTCGGCCATCCCCGCCGCCATCAAGACCAAGACCAGCCTGCTCTTCGGTCTCTGGGCCTCGGCCGGTGACGAGAGGTTCAGCAACGAGGTCTCGGCCCTCAAGAACACCATCGGGCAGTACTGCAGCCAGCTCGACGGCCTCGTCGCCGGCATCTCGGTCGGCTCCGAGGACCTCTACCGCGACTCCCCCACCGGTCAGAAGAACGGCGAGAACCCCGGCGCCGGCCCCGACGTCCTGGTCGGCTACATCAAGCAGGTCCGCGAAGCCGTCAAGGGCACCTGCCTGAGCGACGTCCCCATCGGCCACGTCGACACCTGGGACGCCTACGTCAACAGCACCAACCAGCCCCTCATCGAGGCCTGCGACTGGCTCGGCATGGACACCTACCCCTACTTCGAGGACACCAAGGCCAACGGCGTCAGCAACGGCAAGGCCCTCTTCGACGCCGCCCTCGCCAAGGCCAAGGGTGTCGCCGGCGAGCGCGAGGTCTGGATCACCGAGTCCGGGTGGCCGGTCTCGGGTGACAAGTCCGGACAGGCCATCGCCTCCACCAAGGGCGCCCGCCAGTACTGGGTCGACGTCGCCTGCCCCCTCTTCGGCCAGACCAACACGTGGTGGTACACCCTCCAGGACGCCGTCCCCACCACCCCCAGCCCCAGCTTCGGCGTCCTCGGCAGCGACCTGAAGGGCGCGCCCCTCTACGACCTCTCCTGCAGCAAGGAGGCCTCGTCCACGTCTGCTACCTCGTCCACCGCCTCCTCCTCGGCCACCTCGGCTGCCGGCTCCGACGCCGCCAAGAACGGCGGCTCTTCCTCCGCCGGCTCTGGCTCTGGCTCTGGCTCCGGCTCCGGCTCCGGCTCCGGCTCCGGCTCGACCGCCACCTCTGCTGCCCAGAAGGCCGACGGCTCCGCCGCCTCTGCCACCCTGACCAGCGTCGTCGGCAAGGCCACCCCCTGGGGCTCGGGCGTCGTCAGCCCTGCCCCCTTCCCCACCTACGTCAGCGGTTCCGGCAGCGGCAACGGCACGACGCCGTCTAACGGCACCGTCACCTCGGGCGGCAGCGGCTCCGGCTCCGGTGCCACTTCCAACTCTGGTTCCGGCTCCGGCTCCGGCTCCGGCTCCGGCTCGTCGTCCGTTCCCGAGAGCATTGCCGGCAAGGTCAACTCCTTCAGCGCCGCTGTTGTCGCCATAGTCCTCGCCGTTGGCATCCTGTAAATAAGCGATGCAGTATAATTACAGGAGAGAGTAGAGGAGATGTGTGTATGATTCTTATTCTTTATCTGTTCAATAGAAGAGAGAGGAAACGATTTGTGTTTTCTCTTTATATCTTATTTCTTTTTATCTGCGGGTTCTTTTTTTTATATAAAAAAAAAAGAAGGTTGAGAAAAAAAAGAATGATGCAGTCGTGTGTTTGGATTATCGCAAATATACTATATAATACCTGATGGGTTCGAGATGGATTGTTTCCTGAGTGTTTTGTCATGATGCGTTCGATGGGAATGTTGAAATCCCCCCCTCCCCCCCCTCCTTTAAAGGGGGAAAAAAGGGCCTTTTTTTTTTGGTCTGATTATCTGTCATCTGATGTCATCTCAAACCAGGCTTTTCGTGATTGCGGTAAGAGTACGGATGACGGAGTACGGAGTACAATCCGCCTGGGTAGGAATTGTAGTCATATGTGAGAGTGGGTATCATGGAGGAGATACGGTGTCAAAGTACGGAGCAGAGAGAGAGAGGGTTTGCTGTCGAGGTCGTCGAATGCCCAAGCCTCTCCAAGTTCAAGAGGGCAGAGAGCGCTGTCCGATATGGTATGAAGGAACTCTGATGTGACTCGGAATGCTGAATCTCGAATGCTGCAAGCTACCCTGTGTACGCATGCATGCGGAGTCTGAACTCCTAATGACAATAATCCACTCCTTCCTTCCCATGGCAAGCATGTCGTCGTACGATTCGACTGCACCTAGACATCTTCCCATTTTGCTCGAGCTCATCCACCCGCTGCTCCCCCGATTCCTCGCACTCAGTCTTGCTCATTGTGCCGACCTTGACGCCTAACACGCCCGGGTCAAACTCGACACAGTCCTCGTCGGATCACAGCACAGGGACAGCTCGGCTTTCGTGCCAACGAACACGGCAGAAAAAAGAAAAGTATGACATCTATCAGACAGGACCGAGGGCGGCATCACGCAGCCTTCCTGGCGCGGGTTGCGGGTAGAACAAAGGTTATCAAGGCTTTCTTCGAAATTATATATACATATATTTATATGTTTTTTATATATATATATATATATATATATATATTTTACGTGCTGTGTCGCTAATAATAGTGGAGACCTGAAGGTAAGAAAACGAGAGAGAGAGAGAGAGTTATTTTGCCAACTCCCCCTCCCTCTCCCTCTCCCTCTGGTGGTGTCCTGGTACCGTGTCCTGGTACCCTGGGGGACGAGAAAAGGGCTGTCTCCACACTCTAGCGGAAGTCGGAAGGCGATTGCTGTCCTCTTCTCTCTTTTTCTTATCATCTCTCCAACCAACCCGCACGCACTTCTTGCCTCGACGATCCGGTCAAAGTTATCAATTCAATTCGGGATGTATATACGGAGATCAAGCAGGACATAGAGCAGAAAACCGAGCAAAGACCAGACCTAGAGGGCCAAGACATACACACACGCACACACGCACCCCACCTCCCCCCCAAAATGGCACCTACGATGCGACGGTTTGGCATCGCGGCCGCCGCAGCATTGTATCTGGCTACCGTCTGCTATGCCGCTCCGCAGGATGCTACCAAGCATGCTATCGCCGATGGACTCTCGCTCGAGGAGATTGACGAGCAGCTTCAGGTAAGAAATGCAGGGACCATGAAAGAAAAAAAAAGATGGACAGACAGAGGAAGGGGGGGGGGGACAGAACAGAGAGAGAGAGAGGGAGAGAGAACAGACGAGGGATTTCATAAAAAAAAAAGGGGGGGGGGAAAGAAAAAAGAAGAGAAGAAAGAAGAGAAGAAAGAAGAGAAGAAAGAAGAGAAGAAAGAAGAGAAGAAAGAAGAGAAGAAAGAAGAGAAGAAAGAAGAGAAGAAAGAGAAAGAAAGGGGAGAGAAAGACGGGAAAAGAAGAGAGAGAAAGAAACTGACAGAGAGATAGACATGTAGCATTGTGCAGGATCTCAACGACAGCAAGAGCGCACACTTCGCGGCGGAGCCGACATCCCTGGCCACGCGCGTCTTCGCAGCGCTCTTCCCCGGATCCCCGGCCGTCAACGCCCTCCTGGCGACGCTGTACATCTCGGGCCCGCCCAACTTCCTCCTGGCCCTGTGCCCGACGGACATCGACCCCTCGTCCCTGAGCGTCATGGTGGCCTTTGCCGTGGGGGGCCTGCTGGGCGACACGCTGTTCCACCTCCTCCCCGAGATATTCCTGGGGGAGGACGAGCCGGACCGCGTGCGTCTGGTTCTGGTCGAGCCGAACAGGAACCTCGTCCTCGGCCTCGGCATACTGGTCGGGTTCATGACGTTTGTAGCCATGGACAAGGGGCTGCGCATCGCCACCGGCGGGGGCGGTCACGATCACGCCCACGGACATGGTCATTCCCACGACGACGACGACGGAGCTGCCGCCGCTCATCCCGAGGGAACCTCTACGGCCGTGGACAAGGAGGAGTCGGCCAAGCCGCGCAGGAAGAAGGGGACCGCCGCCGACGAGGGCAAGGAGGAGGAGGAGGAGGAGGAGAAGACGGTGGCGGGGCCGAACACGAGCGTCAAGCTGGGAGGCTACCTCAACCTCATCGCCGACTTCACGCACAACATCACCGACGGCCTGGCCATGTCGGCCAGCTTCTACGCCTCGCCCACCATCGGAGCCACCACCACCGTTGCCGTCTTCTTCCACGAGATCCCACACGAGGTAGGCGACTTCGCTCTGCTGGTGCAGTCGGGCTTCTCGAAGCGCGCGGCCATGGGGTCGCAGTTCGTCACGGCCGTCGGTGCCCTGCTCGGCACGCTGATCGGCATCGCCGTGCAGGAGTTTGGCGGTGCTGGTGCCGTCGACGGGGGTGACGGCGTCGGCATGTCGAGGAATGCCGGTCTGTGGGGGACGAGCCTGGTGAGTCTTCTCCCCCCCTCTTCTTCTTCCTCTCTCTCTTCTTCCTCTCTCTCTTTCCCCTTGTAATATATCGGATGGCTGACTTGATATACAAAATCCAGACCTGGGGAGATATGCTTCTACCTTTCACGGCCGGAACGTTCCTCTACGTCGGCACCGTGGCCGTCATCCCGGAGCTGCTCGAGACGGGAAGAGACAAGGCTGTTGAGCTGCGCAAGACACTGGTGCAGTTCTCTGCCGTGGCTCTAGGTGCTGGTATCATGCTCTACATTTCGTGGCATTAGGTGTAGGTGGGTGTGTCTTTGGGGGATCCAGCCACTTGCTGGTTTTCCTGATGCATTGTTTGGGGATGGCGGTTCAACCAAAGAAAGAGAGAGAGAGAGAGAGAGAAAACATGATTCATATCTGTATAGACAAAGGGTTTCTCTGCTCCCCCCTCCCCCCGTTTTCTTTTTCTTCCATCTTACTGTTCTGTTGTTCTGTGTTTTTTTCTTTCTTTCTCTTTTCGTTTCGTTTCTGTTCTTGAAATAGCTAGTAGTCGTATATGAGACGAATATGGGCATAGCGTTGAGCCAGAGCGATTCAGCGAGTGGCATATCGTCGGATGAGACGGCCACCGCATGGTAGCGTTACTACCTTGTCAAGTACACGCGATGTACAGCAGGGTTCGAGAGTGATGGGTGATGAGCGGACGAGAGTGATCACAGCGGTGACGTGACGGTGACGGCGGCGGATTCGAGGCATCGCGCGATGTGGCGATGTCCAAGCCCGTGGCGTTCCTTCCAACCCACGCCTCGAATCCACGCTTCCTTCCACCAACCGCCACTCCCTCCCGAGCTCTCTCCGCGACGGTGGGAGGCATTCGCCGACGCATCGCAGAGGCTGATCTCCTCCCGTAGATTGATGCCATCCCCCGGGAGAGCAGAAGCTCCTCCGCACCGATCAGCAGCTACACGAGATCTTGGTGGAGCGAAGGTACCGGCTGAGGTGCCGGCCCGGGCGATGCGGCGGTTGCCACTGTCACAGGACCGAGTATGGAGAGAACGAGACCTGATGCGCTGCTGACTCTGCTGAGCTGTCGCAAGGGAGAGCTGCGGCTCTACCTACGGCCATCTACCCAGACTCTGTCGACGGGTATGCGTACAGTACAGGACCGTGCTGCTCAGCTACGACCCATCCTGCTCGAGCAGCACCCGCTATCATCACCACCCACTCACTACCAACTCTCTCTGGGATACAATCCTCCTCTCACATACAAGATGACCAAGGAAGCAAGGCATACCCAGCACACACGGGGAGGATGGGGAGGGTGTCAATCGATCAATGACGCTATGATGAAGACAGTGTCTTGTCGGTCCGGACCACACACACACACACACACACAGAGAGAGAGAGAGAGTGTGTGTGTGTGTGTTTGTGTGCAATGTACATACACGCATGGGAAAAAAAAGAGGATCAGATCGGTAACGCGTATTGCATACATAAGAGTGTCGAGTACTGATAGGGATGTGTCATGAGAGTACGATATTACGAGTACATCGTTACGAGCTGCGGTACTCTGCTGTCAGAAGTCTCATGTACGTAAAGACGACGTCAACGGCAGAGACGGATCGGCAACATACGGGTACATATATACCGGTACACGTACACATACTCGCACACACACCAAAAAAAAAAGGTGGATATAAAGCAGCTACAATTGTCGGAAGGGGGGAGGTAAAAAAACATACCGGACGGAAACGAAAAAAAAAAAAAAAGATGGTGTGAAGGGGGAGGAGCTTCTATTCCGTCCGGTGCCTGGATTGTAACTCTTGGTATGCGATGCGACGATGAGTAAGCAACGTGATGAGTCTGTAGATGGGGTTTGCAGGATCAGCTCTCGAGTTGTATGATACCCATGACATGGAGAGCAGGAAACAATGCTACTAGTGATGTTACTCTGCGCGCGAGTATATAGAAGCTGCCTGTGGAGGGGAGATGGGAAAATATGACAATGACTGTCGCAACATATGACTAACAAGACTTATCAATCAATCAGCCACTAGTGAGATTTCACACACGAAAGTGGAGAGAGAGGAGAGGGAGAAAGAAGAGAAGAAAAAAAAAGAGAGAGAGAGAGAGAGAGACAGAGAGAGAAAGTTGATATATTCACTCCCCCCCTCCCCCCTCCCCTTTCTCATCCTAGGTTATATCTTACATCTCATTTTGATTTTCTACCCAAATCTCCCAGTCGCGTGTGAGAGACTCAAATATACCCAGGACCTATGTCGGTCTATTGCTCAAGAAGATAATTTCATGAATCATACAACGAGCCAAGCCTGTAGAGGACAGCAGGTCAAGGTGTACGGAGTAAATAATACGGAGTACAGATGGACAAGTCCAAGAGCCAAGACCCAGAACCCCCCCAAAAAAAAGAAGAGGAAAATATGGGAAATGGCGGGAAGGACCCAGATGACCCGTGCACCGCATTCTGGAACGATCGGACTGCATGGACCTTTCTGTATATAGAAAATAAAGAGCATATGACCTAGGGAACGAAATCCACATGGCGTGACGAGTTGATGGGAATCCACGGGGGGGGGGGGTAGATGTAAAGAAGAGGTATTGCGATATCGGGAGGTTGTACCTGTAAAAGTTTTTCCTTCTTTTCTTCTTCTTCTCTTCCATCTAGAGAAAGGGGGGGGACGGTGTGGATGGATGGGAAGATGGACAAATGCATCGGGGAGGATGGAAAGGCTCATGAGATTGGATGGAGGATATGAAGCATCTCACGATACAAGGCAGACTCTGATAATCATTTGATCGACAAGATTCGAGGATTGGGGCTAGGGAGTCTTTTATCGATTTTATTGATGGATTAATCTGATCTGTTTGATCTTATTGGTAGAAGATTTTGTGTGTGTCAGATTGTCAGTCATCTGCTGTGTGTTTGAAGTGTGTGTGTATGTGTGTGTGTGGACGGCCGTTTAGAGATATTTTGCCGGTGTCGTCTTTTACCTTTTCTTCTTCTTCTTCTTCTTCTTCTTCTCTCTTCTTCTTCTCCTTCGCTCCTCTCTTTTTCTTTCTTTTTTCGCCAGAGGTCAGTAGTGGTCAGTGGTCAGTGGTCGGCAGTCGCAGGCTCACCGAGTTTGGTGGTCACAGTTCGGGTACGAGCAGTGACAGGCGTCCATCACCCCCCCCCCCCCCCCCCCCCCGCGGGTTCCGTGGTGTGGTGTACCCTATCAACACAGGGAGGGGCCTACCTACCGGCCACAGGGCTTGGCCCGGCGCACACAGGACAGCTCCCAACTGGTAGGAACTCCCGTGGGCTCCGTCTAGGTCAGATCAGTATTGCATGATGACACCTGTGAACGGAAACCCGCAGAGGGCCCAGGGCCCATACAGGTATGATCTGGTATTAGTCATCTACTCGTAGTGATATGTAGGTACATGCCCGTAGTATCGGCCGTAGTGATCCTGCACAGCACGCACGAGTATCTACAGCCTACAGGGCACGCCCACAGGCCTGTCCACAGTCGGCTCTGTCGACGACACCAGGAGAGCAAGGGTATACGGGTACCTCTTTTATCACCAAACCTCTCTCCCTTATCCTCCAATAGAGGCGAGTACGTGAATCCCCGGATCTTCCTCATGCAACTGGAAGCTTAGCGTGATACCGCCGGATTGCTCTTTGATAGTCTGGATGCCTCCCCCTCGTCTCTCTCTCTCTCTCTCTCTCTCTCTCTACCGACCACACCATATAACATGATACTCGATCATGCACAAGAGTAGAGAAGGGGGGAAGAAAACAGAAGGCGATTTCACAACATGATCGATGATTCATCATCCTTCACCCCATCATGCGCGTGTGCCTGCAAAACAAGGTGGAATGTCTACCTACCAGCTTTTCTACTCCTGCCAGCAGATTCTCTCAGATTCCTTCCCAGGTTCGGGAAGAGAACAGAAAGAAGACGAAAAGATGGGAGGATGAAGAAAGAATGAAGAGAAAAAAAGAAGAGAAAAAAAGAATAAAAAAAAAAAAGAACGCGCTCTACGTAAATAGGCAGGTCGGCAGCAAGCGTCGGGGGAGCTACACGTAGCCGCTAGACTCTACGTAGGTATTAAGCTCTAACCACGGCCCATCGTGTCATTGCTTGCGTCGGACCTCCATACTCTACGCATCCTCACCGGAAAAAAAAAAGAAAAGGAGAAGAGAAAGAAAAAAAACGGTCGAATGGATCGGCCAGTCTAAGCCCCGATAGAAGAAGAAGAAAAGGAAAAGACGTCTTCCTTCTCTCCTCCTCTCCTCGAGAGAGAATACGAGATGGAGATGGAGGGTGAGAGACGGGAGAGCGGATTGTGCTAGGAATTCCTCTCTCTTCTCTCCCCCCCCTCCCTCCCCCATGGTCCAGAAACTCCCGGAACACTCAGATGAAGAAAAGAAAAAGAGAGAGAAGAAGGGAGAAGAAGGAAAAAAAAAAAGAAAAAAAAAAGAAAAGGTGTGGAGGGGTCCGAACTAGGTTCCCACCCGAAACTAGCAAGGGCCGTTTCCCTGTCGTCCTGCCTGTACATGCACATGTAGGTGTTGTAGGCCATGAGCTTCTGTCCCTCTAGTCTGGCACGTTCTCGTCGGACCTGAACCCAGGAGGTGGGGAATACATACACCCCCCTCCCCCTTGTCTGCTCTGCTCCTGTTTCTCTCTCTCCTCCCCCCTCAACTCTCGTGTGTCTCGTTATGGTTGGAATACTTCATCGTCCGTCATGGACCTCTCATGCTAACCCCGTGGTGTCGGAGAGTGGCGTACCCGTCCGGACTCCCCCCTCCCCTCTTCTCCCCTTCCTGAGCGGTGTGTGAAAGGATGGGGGGGGGGGGGGGGGGGGGGGGGAGAAATCTACTATCGGCTTTATGTGTGTGTGCGCGTGTTGCCTTTCCTTTTGTTAGGTGATGACTCTGGATGATGGGGGTGGGAGGAAGAGAGAGAGAGAAGATTCAGGAAACTCGTGCTGATGATGCCTTGCTACACGACGGGGGTTGGTTGGTTGGTTGGTTGGGGTTGGGGTTTAACCTCAGCACGGCGATGCCTTCGCTTCCCGGTGCCGCCGTGGGAGGTGGGAAGACTCCCCCCCCACCATCGAATACGTACCTTGCATGATATTGAGCTCACCATAACCAGCCAGGATACTATGACTACATGCAATCTGTATTATGTAGTCATACAAGGCCGACTACGAGAAAGTCACCTCCAACTCACGAATACTCTCGTACATGTGCTGAAAACAGCGTCATAGGAGACACAGAGAGAACGAGTTGCCGCTCTGGAGGGGAAAACAAGAAAAAAAAAAAACCCCTAAAAAAAGAAAAGAGGAAGGAAAACGTTCATGTTTCCTCCCACTCTCCTCGTCAGAGCCTCCTCAATCCTTCCTTCTCAGTTCAAGATTGTCAGGGCGAAAAGTAAGAATAAAAATAAAAATAAAAATAACAGTGACAATAAAGAAAAGAGAGGAAGGGGAAGAAGAAGAAAGAGGGCCAGAAGGGTTCCTCCAACCGCCGGGGAGAGGGGTGTGCGTTCAATGACAGAGAGAAAGAGAAGAGGGGGAGGGTGAGGTGTGACTTTCACAGGGGGAGAAGAAGGAGAAACAAAACGCTCTTGGGTGACTGCGCACGAATTGCCGAATGTTTTCCTATTTAGGAGATATTCTCAAGTAACAAAAATTCGACCGAGACCCAGTATTCGCTCGCCATCGACATCCTCGGGACCTTGTTACGCCTCCCCATCCCCAGTATTCCGTATACAGAGCCTTTGGAGTACGGGGAGGGGGGGGGGTGTGTGTGTGTGGTGGTTGGGTTTAAGTACTGCTAGTACTTTGGCAGCAGCAGCAGCGGTAGCAGTACTGGGTAGCGGTAGCAGTACTGAGTAGTGGTAATGAGCATTAGCAGTAGTAGGTATCTAGTAGGAGTATCTAGTAGCAGATCTAGCAGTAGCAGTGGTGGTAGTGGTGATAGTAATAGTAATAGTAGTGGTAGTAGTTTGTAGTAGCAATAGCAATAGTAGTAGCAGCAGTGGCAGTAGCATGCAGTAGCAATAGTAGTAGCAGCATGTAGTAATAATATATATACATATATACATATATACATATATACATATATACATATATATATATATATATATATATATATCCATACATGTATCGTTGTATACTCATGCGGCTCGTACTGTTACTATCAAAGACTTTTTTTCACAGAGAGTTGGGAATACTTTATAAGCTTCCTCTACCCGTACAAGTACTGCCACCGATACTCGTACATGTATATGCGGTAGCCACGTTTGATACTTCGTAATACTGTCGAAAGGGGAAAGAAAACGACAAGTGTATCCGTAACGAGATCCACACGCTCTATACCCAGTAAAACGCCTATTCACTCTCTCTTTTTTCTTCTTCTCTATACACCACGTCTGGACTCTCTCCTCTCTCACCACCCCCCCCCCCCCCCCCCCCCCCCCCCCCCCCCCCCCCCCCCCCCCCCCCCCCCCCCCCCCCCCCCCCCCCCCCCCCCCCCCCCTCCCCCTTTCCCTTGGTTATTATAAAGAAGACGGACATCCCTCTTCCCCAGCATCCCATCATGTTCCGACGGATGTATCTCTCCGTGTTTCTATAACACGTCCATCCCATTCCCAGTCGCGTCTTGGTCTTGTTGGATTGCATCATCAACAACTTCATCGCCATCATCAACATCTTATTGGGCTGCCTCTTACACATTGCCACCTTCGAATTCTTGTCACCTCGGCTTCTCTAGTCCTTGTTCTTGTTCTTCTTCTCACTCCTCTCCTCCTCCTCCTCCTCCTCCTCCTCCTTCTTCCCTCTTTATATATCCTTATATATATATAGAAAAGTCCACGCATCCCACATCCTTTTATACTATCCATCTAATACATCATCTCTTGAGCTTACAGCTCTCAACAACTTCCTCTTCACGCCCTCTGGTGCTTCCTCCCCCTCTCCCGATAGAGAGAGATACGACATGTCCAACGTCTTCGACGCCGCTTCCCGCGGACCGGCAAGGTCCAAGGCGGCCCCCGTGTCCGTCGACGTCAGGCTGGACCAGCACTTCACAGCGCGGGTGTACACGTCCGGTTCGACGGTGCGCGGCAGCGTCAGCATCGTGTGCCAGCGTGACACGCCCTTCGAGAGCGTGGACGTGGTCCTGATCGGCACCACCGCCACCCGCCTCGACTTCGTGCAGTCGTACACGTCGAGCGCGGTGCGCAACTTCATCAAGATGCGCATGCCCATCGCCGCCGACGCCCTCCCCCGCCACCGCACGCTCGAGGCGGGCAGGACGTACGCCGTCCCCTTCGACTTCGTCGTCCCCCACCAGCTGACCGTCAACGCCTGCGACCACGGCTGCACCGCCCCGGCCGTCCAGGACCAGCACCTCCGCCTCCCGCCCACGCTGGGCTACTGGGACGGCGACGACCAGGCCCCCAACGTGACGCACGTCGAGTACGCCGTGCGCGCCCGCCTCTTCGGCGCAGCCTCCCGGACCACCACCACCACTGCCGCCGCCGCCGCCATCGAGACTCCCCTGCTGGCCGAGGCCAAGAAGATCATCAAGGTCCTGCCCGCCAGCCCGGAGGAGCCCCCGCTGGCCGTCACCCGCCACGACGAGCGCTACTGCCTCGTCAAGACGAAGCCCATCCGCAAGAACCTCGTCGGTCCCAAGGCGGGCGAGCTCACCGTCGAGGCTGCCCAGCCGCGCGCCCTGATGATCCACCCCGACGGCTTCGGCGCCAACCCCACAGAGGCCACCGTCCGCCTGCGCTGGACCGCCTCCGCCTCCGCCGCCGACGCCGACGCCCCTCCACCCCCAAAGATCCACTCGGTCGCCTCCAAGCTCGTGTCGACCACCTTCTTCGGCTCCGCCCCCTCATCTGTGCTGCCAAACCTGGGGCCGAAGACCACCTACACCCACAACCAGATCCTCTCCTACTCGGTCACCACCAACCTGGCCACCACCCGCCCGGACAGGCTGGCCTGGTCCGTCGAGCAGTCCCGTCGCGACTCGGGCTACATGAGCGGGTCCTCCCCCGACGCCGCCGCCGCCTCCGCCGCCGCCGCCACCACCGCCACCAAGATGAAGGGCAGCAGCAGCAGCAGCAGCCGCAGCAGAAGCTACTCTGCGAGCATCGACATCCCCGTCTCCGTACCCATCTCCAACAAGAAGGCCTTCGTACCCACATTCTACAACTGCCTCATCTCCCGCACCTACACGCTCCAGCTCGTCCTGTCCGTCGGCCCCGCGAATACGACCCTGACACTCAACGTGCCGCTGCAGCTCGGCGTCGAGAGCCGCGTTGGCGACCCAGCCGGCGGCCCCGATGCCCTCCCCAGCTTCGAGTCTGCCGTGGCCCAGGATGAGGAGGCAGAGGCCGACGAGTACCTCCGTCCGCGTATCATTCGGCAGCCCCGCGGGCCGGCCCAGATGACTGGTAGTCTTCCCGGTTACGGGGACGTCACCGGTCGGTCGGTTGCGGCTTATTGAAGAAGCTTTGATTTAGCACCCCGCCACCCCCTTTTCTTTTTGTGTGGTTTTTTTTTTCCAGTATGGCGCTTGGATCTGTTAAGTGAAGGATTTGCTATGTTTCAGCGTTGCACGAATTCCCCCCCACCCTTCTTCTTCTTCTTCTTCTTTTCAAGCGTGCGTGTTTTATACTACACCTATGGTAATATTGGGAATGGAGTTGCGATGACTGATGGATACTATTACTATAACACTTTGGTGCATTGTGACGGTGATTATGACTCATGACGAATTAATGAAATACTCATCTGCCCATCAGACAGACATCATGCCTTTTAACCATGCACGAATATGAATTTTGCCAGACTACCTTGTTCTTGTTGTCGATGACACCCCCCCTCCAGACCTTGGATGTCGTGGATCTGTCACGTACTTGTGCACAGATATGGCTTAGCCGTGAAGCAGCACTTGGTGGATCAACTGGGCGATGTAGAGTACACTCGAGTGGAGGACAGGGTAAGAAACAGGTTCATCAAACACCGTTACGGGTGAGGCCCTTTACGGGAATTTGGTCCATGGTAACATGACAATCTACGCGTAGCAGTAACCCTCACCAGCAAAATCAGCCATTGAAGCCCGAGAGCACCTGACATAACATATCCTCGACGGGTGTGCCTCTTTTGCGACTGACCGATACGACACGACGCCTTCGGTGGCACTCGGTGACACTCGGTGAGCGCTTGGGGCAGAATGCCTCGAGCCCTATAGACGGTCCTGGGCGTGCTGGTTCACTCTGGTTCACTTTGCTGGCTGTCGTCTGTCCTGTCCAAGGAAGCATTCTACACATACCAGGTCAGTCTCTTCTTCGTCTGCCCAAGGTGATAGAATGTGCGACTTGCTGACAGACTTGCTTCTGAAGAGGATTGGTCCATCAAGGAGCTACGCAGACGGGCAGCAGCTCCCCCTGCTAGTCAACAGGTGACGGCACTCTGACGAGACGGAGCTTCAGGGGCGGCTACTACGACCCGCCGTTCGTTGTGCCAGCCGGCGGGCCGGCACGAGGCGGGGTCGGCCGGCCTCCTGAGCGGGCAGAGAATCCCGCTCAACTTGGGCAAGGTGCTTCCGAGAGACCGCACCAAGGTGTCGGACACGGTAGCCGACCACGGCGCCTTCGAACTCCCGCCTAGCCCTCCTGTCCTTCTGACTGTGCGTCCAGGCCCCCCCCCCCCCCCCCCCCCCCCCTCAGCCTTGGTGCTTGCGTCTGGTCTCGTCCGCCCTGCTCGCCGGCCTCGTCCCTTCGCCGTCATCTCCGTCGAGCTCCTCTACGTCCTGCAGTCCGTCTGGCACGACAGGACCGGCTACTGTTACGTCATTCGGCTTCCTGGCCGCCGCCTCCACCGTCATCGCCCTCTCCGTCGCAGAAGTCACCCTCGTCGCACGCTGCATGTATGCCCTCCTCACCTGCACCATCGGCTTTCTCAGCGCGTACGCCTTCGTTCATAGAATATACCGGTGCGCTCTTCTTTCCGTCTCCCCTCCTCCCCTCCTCTGCTAACCAGTCACGACTACAGGGGATTCGATATCGATTAATGTCCTATGCTCGAATGTCATCTCTTTCGTTTCTTCCTGGTTCTCTGTGGAAGACATCTTCTTCTCCAGTGTTGGTCGGCCGGGCTACGTATGCCACAGTGTTATATTTTGAAATGTAGAGAGTACGGAGCACACTCATGATACTGTCTTGCCTTGCCATTCACTCAGCTTCAGCCACAGAGCAGTCTATCTTGTATAGATTACACCATGTACACTTCATAATCGTGTCCACTATAATAATGAAAAGAAAAGAAAGATAAATTCCAGTGTATTGCTTGCTTGCCAATGCTACTCGTGTTCTCGTAATGCCTGCGTATCAAAAGCATCTGCTGCCGCATTGTCCTGCCCAGAAGCTCATAGAGGCTCTTGCATGCCCCATCAATCTTGCGTTTGCGTTTGCTCCAAACAAGTCTGGAGCTGGTGACAGCAGAACCAACGGGGATCCATTGTTCTTTCCCATCGAATGTGAAGGCTCCTAAATGCTTGCGCGTCTAGGCGCCGTAGTCCTACGTAATGCTTGCTTGGCCTCCGTCTCCTCCATCATAGGGAAGCCTCCTCGCTCCCGGAGCTTTCGTAGAAACTCTTCGCCGTACTCACGGCCAACGCGGTAGATCTCATCAAACTTGCCAAACTCGAGGGTGCCGTACTCGTCAATCGGCGGGCGCATGTAGATACACCCAGGCATCGTCTTGGCTCGCTCCAGAGCATCAACACTGGACACGTAGGCCAGACGGGCCTGGATCTCGGCTAGCGTTGGCGGGTTCGGGTGCGACGAAAAGGGGTTCCAACGGTTGAAGAAAGCCCACATGCCAGAGAGTGAATCTCCGTAAGTCTGGGGCGTATTATCGTCGATGGCGCCGACGTCCACGGCGAAGATGATGTCGATGCCCAGAGACTTCATGTGCGACACTGTTAGGTTGTCCACGTATCCACCGTCGAGGAGCATGCTCCCTTCGTCGCACAATGGAGGCAGCAGACCGGCCAGCGACATGGACGCTCGGATGTACCTCCAGGCGTAGCCGCTGGTGTGGAATTCGACTCGACTCTTGCTGATGTTGGTCGTGTTGCAGTAGTACTCGAGCCAAAAATCCTCGATCTGTGTGTCACCCATAGCCTTGAAGATACCGCGATTGAACTCGTGACCCGTCGTGTAGGATGCCGATGGGTACGTCAAGTCCAGGGCAAACCGCCACAAGCTTGCCATCCGACCAGCAAACTTCTTAGCAAATCCAAACATGGGCACAACATCTGCATGGCGAGCATACAAGGCACCCACAAACGATCCAATAGAAGTGCCTCCGACGACGTCGATCGGTATGCCCGCCTCCTCTAGTGCATGGATAATGCCAATATGGCTGATACCGCGAGCACCACCTCCGCCAAGGACCAAGCCAATCGACTTGCCACAGAGTCTCCGGGCCAGTCGATGGAAATCTCCCTTGAGGGGGGTGTCGGGGGAGTAGTACGGTGCGTGGTGCAGTTTTCTCGACGTGTACTTCTGGATCTCCGCCTGAAGCACCTGGACTCTTTCCTTGAGAGCTAGGCCTAGCTTCTTGAACGGTGGATGTACAGGAACCTCCTTCATCCTGAATGCCATCTGGACGTGGAAGTGTCCACCGTTGATCCACATACGGTTCCTCAGCCACGCCCTGGTGAGCCCTGGTTGAGAATATCGTTCCGTGTGGAGTAGTACCATTGTCTTGCGAGCTGTCGACTTCATGCCTAGCATGAAACGTTCGTATTCGCCAATCGCCGGCGAGCCTTCCGCCAGGCCGACTAGCAGGATACTGTCGGCCTGGGAAATGCAAGTCTGTGTCCATGGCGAGTTGACATTGGTATCTGCGCCGAGTATTGTGTCAGCAAAAACATGTATGATCCATCACAATCTGAGAAACATAACAAGAAACGAGGTTTTAGAGATCAGGAAAAAATTAGAGTTAACATGTACCATCAGCGGCTGTGCCTTTGGACATAGGGTTTGTTCATCATGCAAAAAACAGAATGTGGGGCGAGAAAGAAGAGATATAGAGTGCAGAGGGGTGATCTTACCAGCGACGTATACGACAAGACCGTACTTCTCCTCGAGGTCGGCAAGGTACTGGGACAGCCTCAGCTTGCCCATTTTGTTGAACGCATGCTTGCCTAAGTGCTTCAGAATAGCAGCTTGGTTGAGGGAAGTGGCCCCGTTGGGTGGCCCGACCTGGGCGAGAGCGTTCATGAGACGGTGGCCAAATTCGACCACGGGAACACCTGCTGTGACGGGCAAGATGGCGACGGTACGCAGGTTCATCGTTGCCTCTCTCTGGCTCTGGTTGGGGCTGGTGCCACTCTCCTTGTCCAGGTGCAGAGCGGGATCATCAAGCATGGCCCGCATGCGTGAGGCAATGATCTTGGAGATCTTGATGGTGATGTTCGGATGCTGCTGAGCAAGGCTGTTGACCAAGGTACGCGGAAACTTGACCACCTCTGTGTCCCGAATAGCATGCAGAGTTCCGGCTCGAGCCGTTTCGGTCAGGACTTCAAGCTCGCCCACGCTTTCGCCTTGACCAAATTCGGCGCGGACGGTGATGCCCCCTTCTTTCTTCTCTTCAACCAGACGAAGACGGCCATTGAGAACGATGTAGATGGCATCACTCTCGTCCTTGTCATGGAAGATAACCTGACCAGCATCGACTTGGACCCACTCAAGGGCGAAATCAATATACAGTATCAAGCGAGGCAGGGTGTGCGTCAACCTCTTTGCCATGGTGAGGAGGATGATGGGGTACCTGTCGACGACGCGCTCGAGGGATGCCCGTGGAAGGAAGCCAACGTAAACGTCTGTCTTGGCCACCACGTCAATGAACGATCGGTACGAGGTCACGCTGCCGACATATCCAGCAAGTCCGCCAGGCTTGACCAGAGCGACGCTGCGGCGGCGGAGAGCCTCACCCTTCTTGCCACGCGCTTTCGAATGGGCTTCGCCCTTCTCATCCATTGTCGGGAATGTTTCCGAATGAGGCATCTCCGGAGTCGAGGACTGGGTTGATAATTTCTCTGCGGGGGCCGTGGACAAGATATTCTGTGAGTCCCTAGGCGACGTGGTGCCGATGTCCAGAAATCCATCGATGACGTAGTATAGCCCAGGAGCTCGCTCGCCCTGGTCGACCAGAACAGAACCTTTGGGGAAGAAGACAATCTCAACCTCATCCATCAGCTCTTGAGACAGAGCTTGAGAACTAGGTGCCGAATTGAACGCCACGCCGCTGGACGTGACAGATTCCGAGTCACCATCTACCGAGCCATCGAAGGGACCGATAGACCCAAATGCGTTGTTGGTGTTGTTTGTGTACAGAGCCCTTCCTCGTCTCGAATCGAGGGCAACGAGCCTCGGCGATACATCTGTGGACTCGGGTTGCGGTGTTGCAGAGCTCCCACCATCTAAGCCTAGTGACTTGAACATGCATTCGAGGATGGCCATCCTGAATATGCTGTCCTCGTCTATCGTCTCGCGGGGCTCCAGAGGAATTCGGCTCTGGCCACGAGAATCAAAGGGATTGTACGATCTCTGGGCCAGAGGGCTGACATCCTTGTTGGAATCAATATCGAGCGAATCCTCATGCCGTAATTCGCTGGATGCTGCACGGCCACCTCCCCGGGCGGTCTGGATGCTGGTCAACAGGTCTCCAGGGCCGGCTGAGCCGGCCGAGCCGTGTGTCGAGGTCGTTCTATTCAGAGGGAAAGTGGGTTGTCTCTTAGACATGGCATGGAGCACAGCCTCCTTACGCAGGGTCGTGCTAGACCTCCGACGCCCTGGGCGGGCAGCCGGGTTATGCAGTGCGATTCCCTTAGACCCTTCGCCTTCACTGATTCGTTCTCGTTCGCGGCTGAACTTCTCCTTGAGTCGAGACAAAGCCTCGCCTCTCAGGATGTTGGGAAGCTGGCAGACGGTGTAGTTGATCATGTTTTTCTCAGTTCGGAGCACCTCGCCTGTCAAGCCGAGATAGTTGAAGGCATGAGACAGTGTGACTCTCTGGAACCGCGAAAGGATGACATGGACAACATGTGCGGTCGCCTTCGGATAGACCTTGATGAGCCTGCGGAATGCGCTGGCCGGGATGATAGCAATGGTAGTATCGACAGTTGCACGGGCTATGATGTCTGGATGGGCCGAGTTGGTAGTCTGCCTGTGGGGCAGTTGAGGACGGCGCCCCGTTTGGTGTCCATCCAACGACATCGGGGGTATCTTTGAAGTGCTCGTTTCTTCATCCGGCAGAGGCTCAGCCTGGTGAGACGGGTCGGCCGGATGAGGCGTGGAAGAAACAGACATGCCCAGGCCAGAAACCCCAAAGCCCTCGGGTTTGTGAAAACTGTGATGACGACGCGAGTGTCGCGAAGGCGTCACAGGGGGCATGGGGGGCGATTCTTCCTCTCCCGGAGGGCGGAGCTTGACATCTTCTGTAAACAGGGACATGATGGAGAAGAGCGACGACATGGGCGCACCGTTCCGGACCTCAGTAAGGAGCTGGTACTTCTGGTGACCCGGAGGGGCATCATCGTCGTCCTCGTGGCCGTCAGCGAAGTCGCCATCGGGAGATCGCGAGTGGATACCGGACTTGACGAAGATCTCAACGAGACCGTCAACGACGATGCAAAAGCCCTTTTCCTCCTCGAGGTTGATAGTCTCGCCGGCAATCAGCTTACGCGTCTGCATGCTGCGAGTTAGTTCATGGAAGACGGGCCGTTCAAGGTAGCCGAAAATCTTGATGGCGCTGAGAAACTCGTCCAGGTAGCTGGAGAGGCCGGCCTTGATGCCTTCATCATGCGTGTCAGGAAACAGGTCGACTTCGGGTTCCTTGCGCTGAGGTTCCGGAGGCAACCTCGAGTACATGTTGAGTATTCTGTAGCGAACAACCCAACTAACAACTGAGACAACAGCAGCCATGACGAACATTCTGAAAGAATCAGTCAGCACATGTGCAACCCGGCTTTTGGGAACTGAGACTCACAGTGTGGTAGCGTTCATGGTTATGGTCCAGCTAGTAGAGAATAGTGTAAAGAGAAAGGTGGGAATATTAATAGTTGCAATGCGCAAAACCCAGTACAGGATGATGGAAACGAGGTTGAGGATAACATAGATGCTCCAACCGAAAAGGCCCAACCATCCGGTGGGAGCCTCTTGTCCAGCGGCCGTCATCTGTTGCGTGGCCGCACTCATGGCAGCAGCCGTGAGGGAGACGCTGCTGGGGTGCAGGTCCCCAGCCACGTCGACGGCATTTGACGAGAAGCCAGATGCCATGGCTGAATAGTTATACAGGAACGCAGCATTATGCAGAGAGCTGAGTGGCTCTTGAGCGCAGGGGGCTCTGCTTTGCCGCTGTGCGATTCGAAGCTTGAGGGGTGAAGAATTTTAATGATTAAGAATCCAGGCTTTCAGGAAAGAAGAGCTTGCCATTTATGATTTTCCAAAAAAGAAGAGACCCACCTTTCGTCACAGCGGACAGGGGGCTTTTGCCGTGGTTCTTAGGCGGGCCGACAGTTACGCCGGGAGGCTCGCCCCGCCACCACTACCATCACCACCCCGTCGTATTCAACCGGTACGTACCGTTCTGCTAAAGAACTTCGATTTTTGGTGGGGTTGTATCACTGTCACGACAAGGATATCGTCCGACTCGGCCTAGAACAACAAGAAACGAGGCTGCGCTTCCAAACTGTCGATGCTGGCTTCGACAATGTCCCCTTGATACGCAACTCTCTCATTTCTAACCCCCCTCTGTCCGACTGGTACATTCCCTATGCCCTTCGCTCAGCTTGTCCTCGGTAGCCCGGGCTCCGGCAAAAGCACCTATTGCGATGGCAGTGAGCTCGACTTTTCTTCTGGTCATCCTCTTGTCATGTGTGCGTATATCTGACAGTAATACCTCTAGTGCACCAGTTCATGGGTGCCATCGGGCGTGCATGCTCCGTCGTGAACCTCGATCCTGCCAACGACCACACAAGCTACCCGGTTGCCCTCGACATTCGATCCCTCGTCAAGCTCGAGGATGTGATGAAGGAAGAGCGGCTCGGACCCAACGGCGGCATCTTGTATGCCCTCGAGGAGCTGGAGCACAACTTCGAGTGGCTCGAGAATGGCCTCAAGGAGTTTGACCAGGATTATATCATCTTTGACTGTCCGGGTCAGGTAGAACTGTACACACATCACAACTCGTTGCGAAACATTTTTTCGCGGCTCGAGAAGAAGCTCAACTTTCGTGTAGGTTGCTCGGGATTGTTGCTCTTGGCTCAAGTTAGATGGCTCGATTAACGCGTTGATTCACAGTTTGTATGCGTCCACCTGTCCGATTCCATCTGCCTCACACAGCCGTCGCTATACATCTCCAACGTCCTCCTATCCCTCCGAGCCATGATCCAGATGGACATGCCGCACGTCAACGTGCTGTCCAAGATTGACAAGGTCCACACATACGACAGCCTCCCCTTCAACCTCGACTACTACACCGACGTCGATGATTTAACGTATCTTACGCCGGCTCTCGAGGACGAGTCCCCGGCTATGCGCACCGGCAAGTTTAGCAAGCTCAACGAAGCCATCTCCAACATGATTGACAGCTACGGCCTGGTTCGGTATGAGGTGCTCGCTGTTGAGAACAAGAAGAGCATGATGCACCTGCTGCGCGTGATAGATCGGGCGGGCGGATACATCTTTGGTGGGGCCGAGGGTGCCAACGACACCATCTGGGCCGTGGCCATGCGTAACGAGAGCTCGATGATGGATGTCCAAGATATACAGGAGCGGTGGATCGACAACAAGGAAGCTTATGACCGGGAGGAGCGGGAAGCCGACGAGAAGCAGGCTGCGCTGCGGGGCGAGCAGGACGGCATGGAGTTTGAACCGCCACACCCCAGTGCACCGCAACCCAGCTCAGGAGACATGATGATGGATCCCGACTTTGGCGACATGTCGATGCCTGCCAACAGCGGCATCCGGGTAGTAAGGAAGAAGTAATGCCATATTTTTTTTTCAACCGTCGGCGTCCATCATAGACTCGTCATTGTCGTCGCTCTCGTCATCCGTGACATCCATTGCCACAGACTCACGCCCATCGGAACCGGAAGTGTCCGGCAGTGATGATGACAATGTAGACGTGAATAAAGAATGCGCATGTTCTGCCTCAGCAGCGAGAATATGCATCCTAGCCTGGCGAATAGCTTCCTCCTCTGCCTTGCGGATAGTACCGCTGACGCGTACAACGCGGAAGATGCACGGCTGACCACGGCCATCTTTGGCAGGAACATGGTCCATAAAGGTCAAAGCGGCCCAGAGCATCTGGTAGTGAGCTCTGGGGCAGCGAATGATGAAGGTGGATGTCGCAAGAGACAAGTACTTGACTGTAGAGGGGCATTCGTGTGAGCAAGGGGCAGTAAAGCAAGGGATGAATGAGACTGGAGCATACCCCAAATCGTTCCATCTAGTGCACCAGATCCATATTCACCAAAGAGCGTCGCAATCTCCGCCCTGATGGCCTTGAGCAGAGTCTGATGCGTGAGCTTGTCAGTAGTCGGTCGGTGCTGCACGACGCGGTTGGGGACGCTGCCACCACCACTGGCAGATCCTGCATCGGGCAGATAGACGATGTTGACCAAGAGATATCTCTCCTTTAGTCTGACCATTTTTGCCCGTCGATCTGCGCGCTCTGGAATGGGGGGCTGAAGAGTTTGAAGGGAGCAATGCCAAGTATGAGTAGGTGACAAGAGAAGGAGATGCTGTTTATTGGATGGAAAAAAGCGGTTTAGTCGTCATATTTGAATGTGGGGCACGCGCCACTAAGAGTTGGATATTACTCTCACACGACATCATCAACAATCAGCGACAACGACGACGACGACAGCGACAACGTCGTTTATTTTTCTTTCCCTGAGGATAAAACGGTACTTGGCCCTTTTTTAAACCACTTTGTAAGAATTTACATATATATATATATATACGCGCATTTGCATCTCGCCGTGACGAACCCACCATGTCCACCAATCCTCTCAAGGCGGCTATCCTCGTCATCTCGACTACGGCTGCCAAGGACCCCACGACTGATGCATCCGTCGCAGTGTTGCAGGATGTTCTGCAGGACCAGGGACCCGGCAAATGGGAACACCCCCCCAAGAGCGCCATCGTGACAGATAGCGTCCCTGCTATTCAGAGGCAGATCATGGCTTGGACGGACGGGTCTGACGCCCCCAACCTCATTGTCACCACTGGAGGCACCGGGTTTGCCGTGTCTGACGAAACACCTGAGGCAGGTTGCAGCCTCTGTCTGTGAGGAGATGAGATGAATATACTCTAATCGAATCATATAATAGGCTGTATCGCCGCTGCTGCACAAGGAAGCGCCGGGCTTGGTCCACGCTATGCTTGCCGCCTCGCTGTCAGTGACGCCCTGTAAGCCAGCCCCCCCTCCCCCTTCCTCTCATCACAATATGTCTTAACACCCAGTGCCAGTTGCTATGATGTCCCGCCCCGTCTGCGGAGTCAGAAAATCGACCGTCGTCGTCACCTTGCCCGGCTCGCCCAAGGGAGCACGGGAGAACCTGGAGGCCGTCATCAAGACTCTCCCACACGCCTGTCTACAAGCGGCAGGCGCCGACTCTAGATCCCTTCACGCCGGTGGCGTCAAGAGGCTCGAGAAGGAAGCGGAGCATGGTCACAACCACCATAGCCATGGCCACCATCACCACGGGCACGGCCATGGTGCCGGTCTCGTCAGGCACACTAAGCCAGCGGATGCGAAAAGCAACCACCTCTCCAATGACCCCCAGTTGGGCCCCACCAGACGATACCGCGAGTCCCCGTACCCCATGAGGTCTGTCGACGAGGCACTGTCACTCATCTCAGATAACACTCCTGAGCCCGAGGTTGTCACGGTACCAGTCAACAGGTCGCTTGTCGGGGCCGTGCTGGCCGAGGATGTCAAAGCCAAGGAGAGTGTGCCCGCGTTTCGCGCGAGCATCGTGGACGGGTATGCCGTTGTGGTCCCAGCAGATGGTGTCTTGAAGGGTACGTTCCCCGTGACGGGGGTGTCTCACGCCGCACCGGGAGAGATGGGTCAACTCAAGGAAGGTGAAGTGGCGCGCATCACGACGGGAGCGCCTCTGCCCCCAAGTGCTACGTCGGTCATCATGGTGGAGGACACGACGCTCAAGAGCATGACAGACGACGGCATGGAGGAGAAGGAGGTAAGCATGCAAGTGGAGGGGGTCAAGCCGGGCGAGAATGTGCGCGAGGTAGGCAGCGACGTGGAGGCGGGGAGCACGGTGCTGCGCCGGGGCGAGAGGATATCCGGCGTGGGCGGGGAGATTGGTCTCCTGGCGGCGGTGGGGGTGGGATCGGTTTCGGTATATCGACGTCCGGTTGTGGGTGTGTTGTCGACGGGGGACGAGATTGTCGAGTTTGACGAGCGACCCGGCGCGCTCCGCATGGGCGAGGTGCGCGACACCAATCGCATAACGCTCATGTCGGCCGTGGCCGAGTCGGGCTACGAGGTGGTAGACCTCGGTATCGCGCGCGACAAGTCCCGCCGGCTCGAGGAGACGCTGCGCGACGGCATGCGCCGCGCCGACGTCGTCGTCACCACGGGTGGCGTGTCCATGGGCGAGCTGGATCTACTCAAGCCGACCGTCGAGCGCAACCTGGGCGGTACCATCCACTTTGGCCGCGTCGCTATGAAGCCCGGCAAGCCCACCACCTTCGCCACCGTGCCCGTCAAAGACATTTCCGGCGGTGGGCGTCGCCAGCAGAAGCTCGTCTTCAGCTTGCCCGGGAACCCGGCCTCTGCCCTCGTCACCTTCCACCTCTTCGTCCTGCCGGCCCTGCACAAGCTGTCGGGCACCAGTCCTGTCGGCCTGCCCAAGGTGCCCGTCACGCTGGCCCACGACTTCCCCATGGACCCTCGCCCAGAATACCACCGTGCTGTTGTCGCCGTCGGCAAGGACGGCCTTCTGTCTGCAAGCAGCACGGGCGGTCAGCGCAGCTCCAAAGTTGGAAGCCTGAGGTCTGCCAATGCCCTCGTGTGCATGCCCAGCGGCAAGGGAAAGCTGGAAAAGGGAGCCAGGGTTGAGGCCCTCATCATGGGACCTATCCAGCCTGCATGATCCCCCCGTGGTTCGCAAATATCCGGAAGGAGGTAATGGCCTCCGGTGGGTGAGCCTTTTGCATATATATCATATCAATAAAGTCGATCCTTTCAAAAAAAAAAAAAGTTTGTTTCGACGCTGCCTGCCTGTCGATGCTGTGCCCTGGTAAACTTCAGCTGGAGATGCTCTTCAGCATGAGCACATCTAGTTACTTGTACATGTTGATATCTCAAAACAAGGCCTCTTCGTCTCCTCAAATTAGCCTACCCCTCCGTCTCTTCCGAACGCCAGACCAAGAAAAAAGTGACATAAAATAAAATGAACAAGATAATCTGGCGCGATGCATGGTGGTTTTCACTCTGTCCTTTTTTCAAAAAGAAGAAAGCCGAGGACTTTAGCTTACAAAACTCTGTCTCTTTCCCTCTCTCCGTCCTGGTGATCGTGTAGCATGATTCAAGACTCTGCTTGCATGAACCCGATTGAAGAAGAAGCTTATCAGTTCTTTCCAAACTCGGGAGCCTTGCTGGAGACAAGAAGGCCGATGATGAGACCGAACAGGCCGAGAACGGAGCTGAAGATCTCAATGACAAGAATCCTCACAAATCTGTTTGGCAAGCGGTGTTAGCAGATGGGAACAGCAAGGGATAAAGCTTAGGGCGTAGGAGAAAATGCGTACAGAGTGGGATCCGCAGCGTCAGCAAGAGCAGCACCGCTGCCATTGATACCAACAGACACACCGCAGACGAGGTTGCACAGGCCGACGGTGATGCCGGACCAGAAGAGGGCGTAGCCGGTGTAGTATGAGTCGGCCGAGTAGAGCTCAGCGCCCGTGACGGCGCTGACCTTTGCGGAAAAGACGATGGCCATGATGACGCCGTAGATGGCGACGACCTCGCAGAAAATGATGGAGATGAGGTTCTTTGTGCGGATGCGAGGGGCCTTGACACCACCACCGAGGATAGACGAGCCGGTGATAAAGATGCCCCTAGAAGGCCTTTTAGTTAGCCTCATGTGCAACGCTTGTTTCTTCTCCATCCCCATTCCTCTTCCCACTGATACAAATAGATGGAGCAGGAGGAGCTACATACCATGCTGCGCCGACGACAGACAGACTAATGGCCAAGGCAATACCAATAGAAGCCCAAGCGTAGGGGGAAACAGACTCGAGAAACTCTCCGACATTGAAGGACTCGCCGCTGCCGGTGAACAGCATATCTATCCACCACACACACACACACGAGGAGAGGTCAGCAAGTGTTGCCTTGGAATTTCATCTTTGTTTCCTCCGCATCGAATTGGGGTCATGGAACTGTTCTCCTGACGTGTTGGTATTAAAACGTACAAGCTCCCGCGAGGGTCAGGAACGAGCCGACGCCGCCGACTCCGTATTTCAGACTCATGATTCAATATTCGTATTCTGTCGTGAGGGCAGGAAAATGGAACGATGAGGTCGGGGTCGGGGTGGAAGGGAAGCCGAGTGTTTGCTGTCGATGGGGGGGGGGGGGGGGGGGGGGGGGGGTCGTTGGATGGAGCTGGCGTGGCTGTCGCGACAACTTTCAATGGGGAATGAGGCATCATTCGTTGCAGCTGCCGGCCAAATTGGGGGGAGAGATTCCAGTAGATCAGTCACATGACGTGCCTGTGTCGTGGCTTTGCTTTGCTCCAACATGGGCTTAGTCATTATTTAACGCCACCCGCATTATACTAGTGCTTGTCATTATCCCCTCCCCCATGACTAGGCAAACCAGACCTCACTTTCAACTCGGCTTCTAACCCGGCAGTCGCTCCTTTTTCACCTACCCATCTCGGAGGGTGACGATCAAACGATAAAACGCCTGATTCTTGGACGTCTCTTTGGCTACAAAATAAGAGACTTGCGTGCACAGAGAGAGAGAGAGAACCGAGAACTACAAACAAAGGAAACGCAGGGCAGACAATATGGCCACGGGCGGACAATCATTCTACGAGCTGTACCGTCGGAGCAGGTACTAGTCAAACCAATGCTACACAGACGAGAGAACCAAATTGGCTAAACACACAGTTGCGCATCAACAGCATTGGGCTCGCTCTGACAGACACGCTCGATGACCTCATTAGCGACGAGCGCATCAACCCGCAGCTGGCCATGAAGATTCTCGGCAACTTTGACCAGGCTATTACCGAGGTGCTACAGAAGAATGTCAAAAACAAGCTCTCTTTCAAGGTACTTTATCTCTCTCTATCTCTCCCTTCTACATTTATCTTTGGAGTAGGCTCGTGGCTAATGTCATATGCGATGCGCTCACAGGGAAGCCTCGACACGTACCGGTTCTGCGACGAAGTTTGGACTTTCCTCATCAAGAATGTCTCCTTCAAGATGGATAATGGAAACCCCCCTGTCCACGCTGACAAGGTCAAGATTGTCAGCTGTAACGCCAAGAAGCCCGGCGAGGGTCCTTGATTGATTCTAGGCTGCTGCTGCTGTACTCTGCTAAGTAGGGATAGCCAGGGAGGGAGTTCGATGGGATGGATGGATGAATATTGTGGTCGGAGACAGAGGAGATATGCTGTGCAATAGGCCTTGGGTCTCCCCCTTGGGATGAATTATGCATCGGGACGGCGTTTCAACAGTTAATCCTTGGCTTGTTTCTTTTATTTTTCTATTTCTTTGCGTTCATCTCATCTCAAAAACATCAAGATACAAGGCTCAAAGCACATCTTCAACGACCAAGCTTAGGGGGAAAGAATGAATATGCTTGGCAAATAATACTTGACTACAGTGTGCACTACCCGGGAAAAAAAAGAGCACATACCAAGTTAAACAAAATAAAAATTAAAAAGGGGAAATATAGATTGATTCAAGATGCTCTTTATCTTCCACATCTGAACGCCCTGGAGCTGCATTGTGGTTGAAATACTCCCCCATCAATGATTAATTGCCATATTCCGAGGCCCGCCAACCACTGTGCAGCCAGCGGATTACTACGGGTCCTCTCGGTCCCACGTCACAGCCAGAGGAGCTCCCTCACTCACCCACCCAAACCCTCTCCTTGCTCTCGACATGGCTCGTCAGCGCAAGAAACAGCAACAGCAACAGCAACACACGTCCTCATCCACTTTCACGCATACACTAGGCACAGCAGACACAAAGAAGGACACGGTAACAATGCCGGACAATGGCCTGCACGTCAGCGGTGGCGGCGGCGGTATCGGTTCATGGAGCATACGTGCACAGTGGATGCTGTTTGCCGTTGCCAGCGGAGCGTGTGCTGCATTCAACGGGGTCTTTGCCAAGTTGTAAGCTGTTCTTGCCCTTCTCCCCTATTAGCACATGGAGTGTTGTGTGTATTCTCTATACTGCTAGTATTCCATGGCCTGCTCTCACGTCTTCGTGTGTGTCAATTGGATGTCATCATTATGTTCAATGACATGCTGACAGAAGTCTCAGGACGACAACGACCCTCACGACAAATATATCCAAGGGTATAGCCGGTTTCGTCGGTCTCTCCTCCATGGAGGGTGCAGTCGAGGTCTTCTTTCGAGCTGTAGGTTTCTTCTCTCTGAACCATTCTCTCCCCCTTTCTTTACTGACAGCTATACGATCAGACCTTTTTCGCCTTGAACCTGGCATTCAACGCCGTTGTAAGCAGACACCTCATGCAAGGGAGATAAGAAAGGTGAGAACGAAAAAAAAAAAGGAAAGCAGCTGATAACTGGGGGGGGAGAAAATTTAGATGTGGTCACTTTTCACCACGGCCCTGGCAAAGGGCACCTCGACGACCCAAGTCTCCATAATGAACACGTCGGCCAACTTTATCCTGACAGCCTTCCTCGGGTCCATCATCTTCTCCGAGTCTCTCCCGGGAATGTGGTGGGCCGGGGCGGCCCTGCTCGTCATCGGCAACGTCATCATCGGACGCAAGGATGAGTCTTCTCCCAGCTTGGACGAGGCAGAGGGCGGCAGCAGTGTCCCGGCAGGGAGCCGTGGCGACGGGTACGCACCCGTTGCCACCGCGGCGGACGAAGACGTAGTTGATCTAGGTGACTTGACAGAGGACAGGAGGTAGTAGAGATGATGGCACGCGCACGAGGGATATAATATTTAGTACTTTCTATAGAAGGCATTGTCCAAAAGGTGAGAAAACGAGCAGTAGCAGGGAAAACAGGCCATACACACACAAAAAAGCCAAACAAAGAACGCCCCAAGAATTAGAGAAAGAAGAGGAGAACAAGCGGAGAGAGCAGACGGATACGGACTAGATAGAATCATCGAGTCTCAAGTTCAACACCCTCATCTAGAAGATCCTCCGTACCATCCAGAATCGACTCGTCCCTGCCCGAGACATCGCTGTGATGCAGGTCATGACGCTCATCGAGACGGATACGCCCGCCAGACAGGCTGAAGACCTTTGCCGAGACCCAGGAGCTGGCCCGTCGGATGATGGCCCAGAGCTGCTCCTCACCCTCGACGATGCGGTGGTTATCCTTGGGATTCTCGGCGGCCTCGACCTTGACCTGGTACTTGAGGCAGTCCTTGACGGTGACGAGACCTGTCAGCTGGCCCTGGTACTCTACCAGGATGACGCGGGGACCGATCTTTCGGAAGATCTCCATGACGGTCTCGAGGGGGAGGCGGGGGTGGGCGGTGACCGGGGTGGCGTCGACGAAGCGGCTGAAGTCGAGCGTGGTGGAGGCCATGGAGTCGATGTTGACGGTGACGGTGGGCGTCATGGGCACCGCCGCGGCGCCGGTCGCGTGGTTTGGCGGCGGCGGTGGTGCGAACAGGCACCGAGCGTCGGGGTTGAGGGGCCGCTCGCGGCGGATGCGATCGATGGCGTACCGAAGCTCCGTGCTGCCGATGTAGCCGACCAGGATCTTCTTGGACGACGAGTCGGCGCTGCCCTCGATGACGGGGAAGCCCTGGTACTTGTCGTCGGATAGGAGGTTCTCCAGCTCTCGGAACGTCATGCCGTCGACCGGCAGGGTCACGACAGACGTGCGCATGACGCGCGACACGGACACGCCAAAGTTGTGCTCGTGCTTGTTGTCAAGGAAAGGAAAGCCGCTGAACCAGATCATGCGGTCCGCTATGCCGCCGCTGCCGAATTGCTCGCTGACCGTCTTGGTGACGCCCACGACGATCATGGTGGGCAGGATGTACGTCAGCGCACCCGTCAACTCGAACATGATGACGACGACGGTGACGGTGATGTGCATGATGCCGCTGAGGGCTGCCGCCGCCCCCAGGAAGGCGTACGTCCCCGGCGTGATGCACGTCTCGTCGGGCTTGCAGGCCGCGAAGAAGGCGCTATCCGGCGACGCTTCGTGCAGGGCCTGAACGACGATGCCCATGGCGCGGCCGAAGGAGGCGCCGACGGCCATGGACGGCACGAAGATGCCCGCCGGCACCTTGCATCCGTACGAGATGATGACAAGGAAAATGCGCAGGGCCGTGGCCAGGGCCAGCGAGACAATGTTCTCGAAGCGCTTGTCCGGCTGACACAGCCCGTCGTAGTCCTCGGTGCCCTCGCACTCGAGAAAGAGGATCTCCATGCTCTCCGTCATCTCGATGCGCAGGAAAGCGTTGGGGTAAGCGACAATGGCCGTGAAGAAGGCCAGCAACAGCGCCTCGAGAATGGCGTACTTGGCCAGGTACTTCTTGCGGAATTCCTGGACGCGCAAGTTCCACTTGATGACGAAGGCGCCGTACAGGCCGCCGAAGACGCCGAGAAGGATGTAGAAGACGATCTCGAAAAAGTGCCACTCGCGGTCGTACGAGACTTGGAACATGACGAGCTGACCGGTGCGGAAGGGGTTCATGGCCGCCAGCACCGCCGTCGCCACCAGGGCGCAAAAGTAACTGCGCCACATGGTCTTGAGCGGGAAGTAGTTGGATATCTCCTCTAGCGAGAAGAGCACCCCGCCGATGGGGCTGCCGAACGCCACGGCCACACCCGCCGCGGCGCTGGCACTCAGTATCTCGCGCGTCTTGGACGCGTTGCGCCGGTACTTGTTGAACAGCCGGGATATGACGCTGCCGGTGCACACAGCGTAGTGCACGGTAGGGCCTTCCTTGCCGACCGACAGCCCAGACCCGATGGCCAGCGGCAGGCAGAGCGACTTGATGGCGAGCGTCTGGACGCTTAGGAAGCCCTTCATGACGAAGCCGGCGACGATGCACTTGATTTCGGATATGCCGGAGCCGGCGGCATAGGGTGCGAAAGTCTTGACTAGGGTGGCGGCGACGAATGCGAAGAATGTCTGTAAATCAAGGGTCAGCCGTATATATTCGGAGGGCGCGCAAGGCGCTGGACAGGGGATTCGGGAAACATACAGCAGAGGCAATGTAGATGGCATAGTTGAAGGGTTCGAACCCGGTCCAGTGCTGCCATTCGGTGCATCCTGTACAGAGGGTCAGCTCGAGTCGAGGGGGTACGCATGTCATGTGGTGGTGCCGACGTACCGCTATCCTCGCCCCAACAGCAAAACTTCTCATTGAGGTACCAGGCGGTAGTGCAGTGACCGAGCTTGATATCGGAGAGCCACTCGGTGATGATACTTAGCAGGGCGGCGTTGAAGCCAATGGCGATGCCGACTAGGGTGACGACTATCCAACCCTGGGCAGCGTCATATGACTCCCAGAGACGGAAGCGCCATCCCGACGAGCCCCGGTTGTACAGTCCAACGGCTCTCCTCCTCCTGGCCTTGCGTCTGGTCTGTTCTCTCACGGAGTCTTGCACCCAATCTGCGAGGATATATATATGTCAGAGTAACTGTTCGGCGCATCGGTGTTCCCCCTTGTCTTTGTTCTTTATTTCAATTTATTTTTTTGTAGCGGATCGGGTAAATTGTACCTATTGTCGAAAAGTCCTACGCATGGAAGATGAGGGTCAGTCATGGAAACGAGAGAATTTGATTGATGAGAGGAAGAGAGGGATGATTCTGCCAGAAATACACACCTCATATCGTTTGATCTCGGCGAGCTCCTCCTGGATCTGGGCAGTCGCTCGCGGATTCTCGTCGTCATCGTCATCGTCGATTACGTCGCCCTGCTCGGCCTGGGAAACGGCATAGGACAGACGGGAACTCAAGTGCGACGAGCCGCGGGCGGGAGGGGGGTTCCGCGAAAAGGATGTCGAGCTTGCATTCATGACGCTGACCGGCAGATCATGGCGAGCGCGGGGTGTGGGATCTTGAGGGTGAGATGCAAGTCGTAGGACGCACTCGGCATTACTACTAGGTACGGCTACTAGTAGTATTACGAGTAGTCATCGTAATAGACTGGAACTGGATCTGGTATTGATTGGATGGAGTCGTGGCCTTGGCGATGTTCCGTTCCATGGAGCCCAGGGGCCAGGGCCAGATGGTCAGTGCCCACTGCCCACTGCCAATTGCCAACTGCCCACCCAGGACCACCACTGAAGCGCTATTGGAGCATGCAATTCCC
>NW_023336189.1:1436999-1542401 GCF_012550715.1 Geosmithia morbida
CCCCCCCCCCCCCCCCCCCCCGCCTACTTACCCGTCTGTCAATGTATTTGGATGTATATACGTCTGACACGTCCCAGTCTCTAGAATCAAAAAGATTGTCGCCCAGGACGAGGACATAGCCATCTGCTCCAACAATGCAGCCTTTGTCCTGACCCTAGCAGCTGTACGTCTTCCGGCTACCCAGCATACCCAACCGTATACCATTCTGACAAGCCGCGGGTTTAGGAACTCTTCATCCAGCACCTCGCCGAGGAATCACACACACAGGCCAAGGTCGACCCCAAGCCCCGACGTAACATCCAATATAAGGACGTCGGTACGTTTCTCTCCTACCATCTCTCTCTCTCTCTTTCTCTCTGTCTGTCTGTCTCTGTCTCTGTATCTCTTGCTATATATATATGTATATATATATATGTATATATATATATATATAATACACACACACCCTTACCTTGCTATGACATACTCGACTCACACGTACGTAGCCAACGCCGTCGCCCGCCAAGATAACCTCGAATTCCTGGAAGACATAGTCCCCAAGACGGTCCCCTACAAGCAGGTCAAGGGCGGCGTGCCCTCCGGGCCCCAGCAGCCGCGGACCAAGAGCAGCGGCAAGGGCAAGGGCAAGACGGCCGACGGCAAGCACCAGACGACTCTGACCCCCATGACCAACGGCAGTGCCTCTGCCGTCAACGGCAACTCGTCCTCCCACCGCCTGCTCCTGTCCCCATCCTTGTCGAGGAGAGCGCCGCCTGGGCCGGAGCTGGCTGGTGTAGGCGCTGTGGCTGCGTCAGAGGAGGATCCGAGTTCCCAGCTGGAGTTGGAGATGAGGCAGGCGCAGCGGTCATCGAGTCACGACCGCGACGTCGACATGACAGATTAGAGGGATCGTGTGGGCAATATCAACTACATTTACTCCCATGTTCCCTCGGGAGCAAGTCTCGTCAAAGTAACCGAGGTACTGCATGGCAGCATGCAATGGCGCATAGTGTAATACATGACTTTTATTCAAAAACATCGTTCCTCCGCCGTATTTTCATCATTCATCTTTCCTATCCCTGAATGCTTTCGGCGCATCATGCTGTTAAGTTGAAAGTGAAGGGGAAACGAATCCCGAAATCATGGATATAAAAATGAACCATCTATTCCTGCATGGCAACATCCTCGCTATCCCCGTGGATACCAGTCGGCAGCCTCCCCTCGTTGAGCTCCTTCTCCAGCGCGATGATCTCCTGCAGGCTGGTGGCGTTCCTGATCCTCTCCTGCAGCTTCTTCTTCTCCGAGTCGGTGAGCTTTATCCTCGACAGCTTGGACGGGGCCTGTGCTGACGATCCGTTGGTCGTGACGGATGCGCCCTTGGACTTCTTGTTCATGATCTGTGTTGCCGCGTTTAGCCAGACATCGTTACAGCAGCATGTAATTGTGCAAGATCCTCCTTACCTCTGTGGCCAGGGCCGTGGGCTCTTCAGCCGTTCCAAACAGTTCTTCTCCTCTCTTCCTCTCCGCCTCCTTGACCTTGCTGTAATCGAGGAATCGCACCGAAGGGCATTTCCAGATGACCCAATAGCGGTAGTTCTATGTTTGTTTCCTTTTGTCAGCACAGCCTGCCCCCCCCCCCAATTCTTCTATTGATCGATCCGACAGAGTCCATCTGACAAGAGGGGGAACTGACCTCCTTCTTTGTGACGGGATTGTCCTCGAGAACGAGGTGCGTCAACCTCCCCAGCTTCCCCAGCGGATCCAGGTCCGCCAGCTCAGCGATATTGTTGGACGAAAGGGCCAGGTTCGTCAGGCTGGGCACCGAGTTTGCCAGGGAGGGCTGGATGGCGGACACGTGGTTGCGCGCCAGGAGGAGCGTCGTGATGCGCGGCGAGAGGGGCAGGTTACCTAGGACCTGGATGTCGTTGTCTGTCAAGTCGATGGCATCGTGGGGCTGTCCGTGGAATGATCAGTTTTCTTATTCCTCCTTTCATCATCTCCTTCATCCTCTCCTTTCTTATCCTTCATTCTCTCCTTTCCTCTTCTTCGTGTCAAGGACAGTGTACTCACCCCAGCGACACCCAGATTCTCAATGGCGGGGATTCGATGACCTGTATTCCCCCGCAGCACCAGATGATACAAAATAACGTTGTTGGATCAACCATTTGCTCTCATTCACTCGAGTGTAGAAATCTGCTCTTCCCAGTTAAACAAATGTAAGACGCACCTCGTAGATCGAGTTCTCGCTCCTTGAGAGTGTTGAGGTACGAGAGCGAGTCCCGGATGAGCTCTGGGGTGAGCCTCATCTTTTTTTTGTTTCTTTTTTCTTTCCTTTGTTTGCCTTGGGCTGTGTCGTGTCGTGTACCGTCCTCACTTCCCTTCTTTTCTATTCCTGTTGTTTTCCTTTCGTTCACCTCTCTTTTTTTTCACGTGCCTCTCGTCTTATATACTGCCAGAGAAATGCCGTGGTCCTCCGTCGGGTCAAGTCGAGTCGTTGTTGTTGTTGTTGTCGTGGTTCGTCGTTGGCGGTGGTGCTTCCTTTGGTCGCAGCGAGGCTGAACGAAACATTGCTCAAGGAATTTAATGTGGGGTACTACCGCCACATATTGTACGCCACACCTTATGTCCCCCTTCCGTCTTATATTGTGTAATTGTCTCTCCGGCGACCTTACCGCGAGTCCTCCTCGCGCTACGCTCGCACTACTTGTAAACCACGTTGTACTCTTTCTTTCTGTTTTCTTTCTCTTTTTCTTTTTTTTTTAAAAAAGAAAAAAGTCATCTTCTATTCTGTGTCTGCCTCTGCCGACCCTTCCCTGCCAGGAGTTGTAACATCGTCTTTTGAAATGATCCCATTGATATATGTCAGCTTAACAATGCTACACTCTACTACGACGAAATGAATAAAGAGAAGAAGAAGAAGAAGAACCACAGAACAACAACAACAAAATTCAGATCACTGAAAAACAAACACAATTCCTGACCTGTCCACCGAAACCGTCATGGAAAACGGATACTCTAGCAGTGCCACGTCAAGCACGCAGTCCAGATGTGACCTCATCAGGTGCCCCTGCTGGCCCGATATGACCGTCGACCTAGGCGGTCTCCCGCTGCTGCCCTGACCGTTCGTCCCGCCGGCCTTACCGCTACCCTTGCGATTCCCTCCTGATTCTGAAGGAGGAGGCGAAGGAGAGGCGGGAGAGGAAGAAGAAGGAGGAGGAGGAGGGTGAGGGGCGGAGGGGACGAGAGACTTGAACCTCTTCTCCGTCGTCACCGTCAACCCGGCCGTGGGGTTGACTACCGAGTACGTGGGCTTCGTGTCCTCCGGGTCCAGACCGCTGTAGACGCACGAATTCTCCGGTCGGGAAATGTCCCAGAACCGCAGCCTCTTGTCTGACCCGGCCGTTATGAAGCATGCTGTCCGTATGTCCTTGAGCGTCGACGACGGATCCCCCTCTGCCGACAGTGCGCCCGTGCCGACGACCATCGCTCGAACCCCGCCGTCTGCCCCCGAAGTCTCGCCTGTTTCGAGGTTGGTCGCAAACCGTGCGAGCATGCCCTCTGGTCTGTCGTCGTCCACCTCCCACGGCTCGTACGACTTGGGGCCGACGCCGCTGGTGCTGTCCTTGATATCCTTGCCGCCGCCGCCGCCGCCGCCGCCGCCGCCTATGCGGTATACTTCGCGACAGGTCGTCTTCTCCAGATCCCACACTGTCACTTCGCCTTGGCCCGTGCCTCCGGACACGCAGACCCACTTGCCCCTCCCCTTCGTGGGGTGGATGCAGATGCGGTAGATGGCTCCTCTGCCGCGGACGCCCCACGCGCGCAGTCGCATCTTGAAGCGCAGGTCCCACAGGTCGACGACCCCGTGCGACGTGCCCACGCACAGCCAGTGGCGCTTCCTGTCGACGCACAGGCACGTCGGTGTCCCGTGGTGGACCGGGTTCTCCAGCACATACAGGAGCTTCATGAGCCGGAGGTCGATGCCCAGGATGCGCGACCGGTCCGTCGCCAGCAGCAGCACCGAGCTCGACTCGTGCCGGAAATGCTCGCACCACACGGCCGTCTCGCCGGGCGGGAGCTGGTATTCGCGTACTATGCGTAGCTTGCCATACCGCGTCACCCCGCCGCTACCCGCCGGCGACGTCGTCGTCTCGACCTTGACCGCGTGCACGCTGCCGTCGCTGGCGCAGCTGACGAAGCAGTGCGAGTTCTCGATGAAGCACAGAGCCGTCACCCGCGTGCCCTCGGCATGCCGGTGTGTCTGCCGCGCCCGGTGCGCAATGTTCCTCTCCAGACGTGCCGAGTCCCATACTTTCACCGTGCCGTCGTGCCCGCCCGTGATGAAGAAGACGTGATCCGGCGACGGGAGCACCCTGCTGACTGGCCCCTTGTGCTCTCCAAACGTTGCCACAAGCCTACCCTCGGGTTTCCAGTAGCGGCCTTGCTGGTTCTGCTGCGGCTGATGTCTGCCTTGGCTGTTGCCGGCTATGGTGCTAGCCTTGATCCGTGATATGGGCTGTACAAACGGTCCAAAGTCCTTGACGTCACGTGGGAAGTTCTCCAGGTACATATTGTCCAGCATCTTGTGGATATTCGGATCTGTCCCCTCGTACGTGTGCTTGTACGGCTTCTGCGCCGGGGCCGTGGCGGTCGGAGCGTCTGCTTCTGTTGCTGCTGCTCCGCCGCCAACTTTCCCGCGCTCCGGCTGCGCAATGGGAAACCCGTCGACCTCCCCGAATGCGTTCGCGTCGGTAGTTCCCGTCTCCGGTATGGATTTGTTGCTGTCCTTGCGGTCGAGAAGGCTCAGCACGCTCGAGGTGTGGCGTACGGTTGACCTCGAGGCGGTGTTGTTCGAGCCGTCGACGCTGTTGCTGCTGCCGTGGGCCCGGGGACCACCATGCGCCCTGCGGACGGTGGAATCCATGGAGCTAGCCCTCTCAGCTGCCGGTGGCGACAGGACGCGACGGCCAGCGGCAGCCGCGCGCGGGCCCACGCTCTGGACACGGTTCTTGTGCAGGTTGGCGGCAGCACGCTTCCTCCTGCTGACGGAATCGTCATCAATCGTCATGGACGCATCGAGGAGCGCGTCAGCAATGGTGTACGGCCCGCTGGGGTCCAGGTCAGGCTCCATGTCGGGGTTCAGCGCCGGCTGGTCGTTGAAGAAGACGGTCAGGGGGGCGACTCCGATGTCCTTGAGGGAGATGAGGCCCGTCGGGGAGGGGGCCCCATCGCCGGCATCCGACGAGGTCGAGGCAGCGTCACGCGCTCTCATCTTGCTGAGGTACCAGATGAATTCCCTGAGGGCCAGCAGCTTGAGCTCATCCTCCTGCTTGAGACCTAGATTCCTCAGCTTGGCGAGCCACTGCTCGTCCTCGTCGTTGCGGGCGACCTTGGACATGGAGGCGTCGGTCAGGTCCTTGGACGACCGAGCAGCGCCCGAGGAGGAGGATCCAAAGGACAGAGAGCGCACCTGGCCGCTAAGCGACTTCCAGAAGACACCGCGGTCCGCCTTGGCGGCCCAGTTGACGGCTTGATCGAACACTGCGCGCGGGAGAGGCCTCTTGAGGGAGTCGAGGAGGACGAGCTCGTCCGAGAGGTCGTGCAAGGTGCCAAACTTGAGATAGGGAGCCACCAGGGGCGCGAGGATGCATCGGACGTCTACCGGTTCGAGGAACCGGGCCGACATGGCGATGAACTCCGCTGCCGCCTCGCGGATCCAGATGTTAGGGTGGACCGTGAAGCGGCCTACAAGGTCGACGAGCTCCCACACCCTCGGTCTCGAGAGCAGTCCCAGGCCGGCCAGCTGGGCGAGCGAGTGCAGGGCTGACTGGACAACCGACTCCTCCGTGTCGGTGAGGGCCTGGACCATGAGGGGTAGCATGAACTCCTCTAGGCTGACGCTGCCGATGAAGGCGGCGATGCCGACAATGGTGTCGAGGAAGGCGCACTTGAGCGTCCAGTCGCGGTCGTTGAGGTAGGTGATGAGGTGAGTGAGCAGGATGTCATTGGACTGCTCCTGGAAGAACATGCACAGCTCGGGCACCGAGGCCAGGAACGCCCGCCGCACGTGCACGTCCGAGTCCTCGACCAGCTGCTTGGTGTGGCTCTCCAGCACCTCGGAGAGCTGCCTCCCGGCGTTGTCGAAGACGCTCTCGAAGCTGGTCTCGCCGCTGCCGCCCTGCTCCACCTCGGGGTCGGTCACGGGCATAGCCCCGTCAGCCCGGAGGCTCGACGCCATCTCCAGGAAGCGCTGCGCCGTCATGGCCAGGCTGCCCAGGCACGAGGCGTACGTGGCGCGCACCAGCGAGCTCGCGGGGCGCGCCTTCGTCCCCAGAGCGATCTCCATGCGCGGCAGCACGTACTCAACGAGGACGTGCGAGTTGATGGGCGTGACGAGCTTGACCAGGTGAAGGAGCTGCGTGATGGCCCTGATGGCGGATATCATGACCATATCCGTCTCGTCCTTGTGCAGCAGCGCCACCAGATACGGTAGCACCCTATCGAGCTTGGCTTCGTCCGTAAGTCTCTCGCCAAAGGCGAGCAGGATGTCGCAGGCTCGGAGGCGCGACGACACGCGCGCCGTGGCCCGCATGGACGATACGATGAGTGTGAGGAATATGAGCGTCCCGTCGTCCTCTGGCGGAGCGAGGTCTGCCGAGGCGAGATGCTCGTGGTTGGGTATGCTAGATCTGACGGGGAAGTGGTTCAGCGAGAGGCGCGAATGCTGTGCGGGGACGGTAGCGAGCCTCTCCTCCTCGGCCCCGGGCTGGTGGTGCCCCAGAAAGTACGAGATCTTATCAAAGTCGTAGAAGACGCGGTCTACCCTGTCGTCCGACTCGCCCAGGTTCTTGGTGGCGGTGGACATGGCGCTGTTACCCGACGACGGGTCAGTAATGAGCTCCATGTACTGGTGCAGGAAGCTGTAAAAGTAGCCGGGAAAGACCTTGTCCTTCCAGAAGGTCAGGTACTGGTCTGCCGAGTAGCGCTTCTCCGGGTCGAGCTGTATCATGTGGGCAATCATGTCACGCACGTCCTTATCCGGGATGAGGCTGAGGTGGGTGATGACGGGGTCGTACTCGCCGCGACGGTACTTGTACAGCTGCGCCAGACTAAAGATCTCGGACTCGAGGAACATCTGGGCGATGACGCACCCGGCGCTGAAGATGTCCATGGCCCACGTCATGCGGGGCTTCTGGTCCTGGTTCTGGGCCGCAGCAGCAGCAGAGGCATCGTAGAAGCGCTCGGGGGCGATGTAGCACGTCCGCCGACCAGACGTATCGAAGAAGTACGAGAAGTCACCCGGGTTGTCGTCGGGCAGCATGACGGGCTTGAAGGCGGAGGAGAAATCTGTCAGGTACAGCCAGTTCCACGAGGTGACGACGACGTTCTGCGCCTTGATGTCGCCGTGGTAGACGTCGCGGGCGTGGCAGTCGCGCAGAGCGCACAGCAGCTGGAAGGCAAGCCACTTCTTCTCAATGTCCTCGAGGAAGGGTCGCGTGCTGAGCCGGTCGTACAGGGAGCTGTAGAGGAGCTGTCGGACCAGGTATCCGTTCGTCTCGGTCTCGATGACACGCTGAAAGGCGAGTGCGTTAGGTACGTCGGCAAGGACCTTGCGTTGGTCTGTTTCGGCCAGAGGTAAGCTATCCGTATTTCCATCATCAGACCCCAGGGGCCAGTGGGGGGGGGAACATACTTATGATTTCCCTCTTGTACTCGTCCAACCGAACCTCGGTGTACGGCTTAACGAGCACCTTGACCAGCACTGCGCCGTGATGCGTGCGCCCGCGAATGCTCTTCATGAAGCGGGCATTGCCTATGCTCTTCTCATACTGGACGTCACCCAGCTGGGGGATGTCGATGCTGGCCGAGCCGGCCGACGGCGTGGCTAGGGAGAAGCCTTGACCCATGGTGGTGGTGGTGGTGGTGGTGGTGGGTGCGTGTGTCCGCCGTTAGCTCGGTTAGATAGAGAGAGCTGGAGAGAGCTATGGGCCGGACGGCGTAGCTCTACCAGTCATGATCATGTTGGGGTGCCAAGCAGTTCTTTTCGAGGCAGGTAGCTTGCGTGATGAGGGACGAGGTCTGGAGTTGGGTGCTGGGTGCCGTCGTCGTCACGCGGTCGATGGCGGTGGTGGTGGTATGTTTGGAAGGTGGGCGGCAGTGGCTCGTGGCACAAGGCTGGACCTGTGAGGACGTCATTCCCTCTCCCGGCCGCTCTATTCTGTAGTCAGCCACCAACCAACCCTACGGCAATCAGATGATTCACGCATTTGCCCTGTATTACCTGCATTTGTAAACTTGTCGAATCCTTTGATTCTTTTCTTTGCCCTCTTCTCTCTCTCTCTCTCTCTCTCTCTCTCTCTCTCTCTCTCTCTCTCTCTGATTTTTATTACCCTGCCGGGGGCTTCCTGCGAAGAGCTCTCTTCGCTTCGCTCGCTCACTGCTCACTGATGCAATATGATGATTGAGTACATATTACACTTTATCTTGATATGTACATGTTCGCTATTTTTGCTTCGCTCGTCACTACTACCCTGATACATTGCTACTACTAACTACTAACACCATGTATATCTATGAATGTCGAGTATTATAAAAAGATATTCAATAAGCGCCCAGCAATTCGCATCTATCCATAACCCTCCTAATATACTCTTCATCACCATGTTGTCCCGTCCGTCTCCTCGCTACACTCACAAGCACACATCACTCTGGTCCTGGTTTTGGACAGGGAAAAAAAAAACCCCCCCAGAAAATGAGAGAGAGAGGAAGGGGGGGGGGGGGGGGGGGGGGGGGGGGGGGGAGGAGTGGGGTAAGGAGAAGAAGAAAAAAAATCCAATTTCATCATTCATGAGTCATGTTTCAATACAGTTACATATACTCTCATGTATATATGTAAAGGAAAGGCTCCCGAGCTCATTTCCCTCCCCCCCTTTTCTCCATCACGTCAGGAAAAGCCTCCCCCCCAAAGAAAGAAGGAATGGGAAAAGGAAAAGAAGAAAGAAACATGAAATAAAAAATAAACAGTAATAACTCCATCCCTGATGCTCATGCAAACTTGGTAGCAGAGGTGCAAAGATTGAAATGAAAGAGAGAGAGATTATCAGATATGTATAGAAAGAGAGGTCTTACCCCCCCCCTAACTTTTTCCTCCTTTTATATATATATATATATATTGGTTGTCCTTCACTTCTCACTGCGGCCTGGTGACCCTTAAACCCCTCGTAGACCTGTAGTTCAACTTTGGCATGACGGCATCGATATCGATGGCCTCGTCCCCGCTGTCTGCTTCGATGGCGTTGACGGCCGGTTCTATGTACGAGCTCTCGGAGTTGATGGAGCGTGTGGGCTTCCCGCCGGCAGCGACGGCGCCACTGTCCTTTGACAGCTCGCGGCGGATGCTGACGGGGCGCTGGGTGCGCTGCTTGGCGGCGACGGTGACGTCGTCCGCGGCCACCTCGCTGGTGCGCTCCGACTCCTCGGAATGGATGCGCTCCGTCTCGGCGACGGCCATGTCGAGCACCTCGCGCAGGCGCTCCTTGATCTTCTTGATCTCCTCGTCGCAGTCTGCGTCGCGGAGGAACTGGTGGGCGCCGTGCTCGCACGTGGCCTGCACGTGCTCCAGACCCTTGTCGAGCTTGTCGTAGACGTCCGGCTTGCCGTCGCCGAGGCCGGCGGAGCCGGGGATGCCGGGGGATCCGCCGACGCCGGCGCCCATGCGGCGCGCGCTCATGTAACGTAGGGAGGGGAGGGGCTCCAGGCCGTCGTCACCGTCACCCTCGGCCGACGCCATCTTCCTGATGTGGGCCACCTTGGCGGCCATCTTGGCCTTGCGGAGCATGTTCCTGCTCGACGAGACGAAGCGTACCAGCTCGTCGAAGAAGCCCTGGACATAACTGTCGTAGTACACCATGATCATGCTGCGCGTGCGGTACGTGGGCGTCGGGTTTTCCACGGACATGATCGATGTCGTCTTGACCTTCTTTCTGATCTGAGCCTTGGCGCGCGAGTTTGCGGCTGCTGTGGCGTCGCGCTGCGGCCTATGAGACGATGGGAGGGTGCCGGGTCCGGACCCTGCCGGCGGTGTCGACGGCTTCTGCTGCTGCTGCTGCTGACCATCTTGGGGAGTCGTCGTCGCTGCTGCTGCTGCTGCTGCTGCTGCTGTGGTTTTCTTTGTTGTTGTCGTTGCTGTTGATTGTGTTGGTCTCGAGTCTGCTACTTCTGCTGCTTCGGGTTCGGGTGTGGGCTTGGCAACGACGTCGGGAGGCGGTGCGGGGATGTTGGCGGGACCGTCGTCCTTTGGCTTGAGGGATTCGGTCGATCCCTTATTCCTCAGGGACTTGGTGTCGGTTGCCGGTGTCGAGGACGACGACTGCTCGGCCGCGGCGATGGATGCCAGCTCGGCCTGACGCTTTTGAACCTGGCCACTCAGCTCGTCGAGTCGAGTCAACCAGCTGGGCACGTTGCCCGTCATGTTATTGAGGGCGTCCATGGCCAACTGGCGGCCATCTGTCTCTCTGGGGAAAGCCGTGTTGGAAGATTTCCGGAAGGTCACAGCAAGGCGCGTCGGGTGTGCTAGATGACACCCAACAGCGTATTGCTGACCTTGATGTTCTGCGGTGTTTATATATATATATATGTGTGTGTGTGTGTGTGTGTGTGTTCAAAACACTTTGCAGAGATTTTGCGCACTCGGTAATAGGAGTGAAGGATTCAGGCCACCAAGTGTGTGTGTGTGTGTGTGTATGATAGAATCGGTGGTCGTTAGATGATGAACGATATGTGTGGGAGGAAGAGCGGGAGTAAGAGCGGGAGTAGAAGAGGGAAAGTAGAGACAATTAGGCGCTAATATAGGTCGGGCAGGCTATAAGACGGGTCGGAGCGGTCGGTGATATGGACAAGGTGGCCGATTGAGAATGTCAGTCACACACGGGAGGGGAAAAACGTGTATACGCGCACACGAGAGAGGGCTCTGAATGTTAATGTAACGGTCGGTTGGTTGGTGTGAGCGTGAGTTGTGTGATGTAGACGGAGACGGGGGTGACGGGGGGAGGGGGAAGAAAAGGGAAGAGAGATTAGGGGGGAAAAAAGAAAAAAGAAAATGTGAAGAAAAAAAAACGGTCGGCTGTTGCACGTGTAAAACGGACGCAGGGGGCCGTTTTGGGTGAATTCAATGGATGGCGGGGTGGTCAAGAAGAAAAAAAAAAAAAGAACTGGAGGAACGGGAAGGTAGCGCGAGATATGGAGGAGGCGACAGGGTTTCCACGTTATCTCCAGGTCATGAACTTTTTAGATGGAAATAAAAATAGAAGGGAGAATGATGAGGTACTTGGTAATAATAGGTAATACTCGTAGAGTGTGATGGTAATAGTACGATTACTTGTATCGGTTATGTTCAGATAAATTGGGGGGGGAGCCTTGTTTCTTTCCAATTGAATTGCCGAGGGAGAACGTCTTTTTTTTTTATAGGGAGGTTGGGGGGGCTGCCAAAGAAGGGGGGAAAAAAGGAGGAAATCAAGAGAAGAAGAGTGTAGAAGAAAGAAAGAGGATGAGGACTAGAACATACAAGGGAGAAAAAGAGGGAATCAACAGCACATTGACACCGGATTGGATTGTTTGGATCGGGCCAAGAGCCGGTTTTGGCACGGAACGAAGTGAGGAGTGAGGGGGTTTAGGAGGGTTAGAGAGCGGGACGGGCCAGGCGAAAATCGCGAGGTGTACGAGGACGATACATGTACATGCATGCACACACACACTCTCTCTTTCTCTCTCTCTCTCTCTCTCTCTCTCTGTATAGATTACGGTATCACTCATAATCTGTGGGTGCGGCTTGAGTCTTTGAGTGTTGAGTGTTGAGTGATATATATATATATATATATATATACATATATATATAAAAGAAACAGATAAACAGATAAATAGATAGAAAAGGTAGCAGCGCCGGTACGGATTGGTAGGGTACATTGCATACTCTTTGCATGTAGCCATATTCGTAGCTGCTACGACTGTGGGCTGTGAGAGTCGATCGAGATAGTAGGCGCAATAAGAAGCTGCAGATTATGGAGAAGGATGATATTACCGGCCATGCACGTCGTAATATCATCATCCGTGCCCGGAGATGCAGTTGGGCCTGTTGATTGTTGCTAGATTGGACTCTCTGTTCGGCGATTGACAGTCATTTGGCCGAGATGAGTCGTCGTCTTCCTCTACACCTCTCTCCTCAGGCCCCGCCCCTCTCTGTCTCTGTACGGATGGTCTGATTTCTCCTCTACTCGTATTGGTAGATACTTATTTCTCGTTTCCTGTCCATTTTCCCCAATGAGACTCTCCAGCTCGTAATACTCCTGACTCATTCTTCAGCAGAGCTCTCCCTCCCATTCACGGTGAACCGTGCGCCCCGAGACACATGACTTGACGTCTACGACATGCATCCTACCACGGCTTCCATTTCGTAGCATCGTACGTCTATTCTACCCGTGTAGGAGGATAGGAGACGAGACATATATAAGAGAGAAGAAGAAGAAAAGAAAGAAACCCTACAAGAGGCTCGAGAACCATGATGCTGAGACTTCAAGTCCTAGACCTCTCTCATGACTGGCCAGACAAAGAATGACATAAGAGAGAGAGAGAAAGGGTGGGTCCACCGGGGAGGCGAGCCGAGTGGGGAAAGCCTTGGTAACCTTGCGTCTTGGTGCCTTGGTGCCAACGCTGTTTCCACGGCCGAGAGCGGGGACGGGAACCCTCTTCTTCTCCTTCTTCTCCTTCTTCTGCTCCTTCTTCGCCTCCACCTTCTCCTTCCTTCTTCACTTCCTCCTCCTCTCTTCTTCCTCTCCTTCTCTTCTCTTCCTTCCTAAAGAGAAGAGAGAGAGAAGACATCGGGGAATGAGAGAGGAGGGCCATCCAAGCCCTACTATGAGCGTGTTCATGACACGCAGACACACACACACACACATAAAAAACACACACAGATATTTCCGAATTGCACATACAAGTGTGTGTTGTGTAAAGATATATATGTACATGTACGCACGATGAAGCACGTGGACAGCATAATAACATTTCCAAGGTGAGGGGTAATATCGAAGACGCACGGGGCAGCAAGAAAAAGAGGGAGAAGAGGGAGAGAGAGAGAGAGAGAGAGACGAAACATCATCAATCGGTCATTGAATCAACGGTATTTCTCCCCCCCCCTTCGCACGCAGGTCGGCAACAACTGCTTTGCTCATTCTCTCTGTACTTGTATGACATGTGCATATACGAGTACATATAGACCATCCAGAGTCGAACCGTAGGCGGGTCTCGGAACCGTCTTGAGATCAGATTCAGCACATGGATGAGGTTCGATCAACTTGATACGCGGCAGTGGTGGCTTGTTTGATTATCATTGCTTTCCTTGTTGCCAGCCATCATCATCATCATCCTTAACTCTATCTACATCTCTCTACCTCTCTCTATCTGTTCTTTACTGGATTCATCATGTTCAACTGGTGTGCTTTTTTTCTTCTTCTTTCCTCTTTTTTTTGTGGTCCCTACACACACAACACGCATACAAATCGGACAGTGGGGGGAAAGGCGGATATGCAACCATAAACCTAGGGTTTCTGCACCTGTGCAGTTCTAGTAACATATGATATGCAGTAATAATCATTCGGGTAACATCATGACAAGGAATAATCCCATCTATATTTCTTCAACCAGTACGATCTCGATCCTACGAGTAATATCGACTACTGTAGACTCTCTGTACGAAACTCTTCAGCAAAACACTCTTCAACCAGGCAACGTCAGTCCCCCGTTGTGTCGATCCTCTGACCAGAGACACGGACAAGAGCCAAAAGTGACGAGAGGGAAAAAAGAAAGAACAAAACAAAGGAAAGAAGAAGAAAAGAAAAGAAAGCCTCGGCCATACCTGACAAGACAAGTGTCCCATCATGTGCATTGACGATTACCACCTATACATACATGTACGTATGCAGTCTCATGTGCACGGCCATCACTCGCATAGAGACCACGCAAACCCTCTCTCTTCCCGTCTCTCCCTCCTGCGCGTGCGCTGTGTTTGCCGCCGACGCAGAGAAGAGGTTTAGGGCAGATATTACTGGTTATAATTGGAGTACGCCGTGAGATGATACCGTAATTATCCTCGTCGTCAAGATTGTCAGTCTGAGAGAGTGCCGTACAGTGCACAGTAACAACTGCCGGACTGCAGTGTACAGGTATACCGCGACATAAGATATAGACATGGACATGGACTTCTGACTTTTCCTTCTTTCTCTTTCTTCTTTTTTTCCCCTGTTTCTCTCCTTCGCTTTCTTCTTCTCCTTCTTTACATTTCACAAGACCCTGGTCCCCCCCCCCCTCTTATATCCCAGTTCTTCCCAAATCAGCATCACTGATTGCCGCCGAGTCTAATCTGTACTACGAGTGATCTGTACAGATAGACAATCCTACGACAAACAGATGCCACACATGCCACACACCTCGCAAGGCTCGCTTCTTTGATCGAGACTGACAATGTCGTAATATTAGAGTCATGCAAGTCATCCTCTATCCGTCTGGAACTGACACTTCAGTCCGTCGTGATTTTTTTTTTTAAAAAAAAAAAATTCCTTCCTTTCCTTTCCTTTTGAGACAAGTTGGAGCACTGCTATTCCCAACTACCCTATACTGATCTGTTTCGATTCTTCTTCCCCCATTCCTTCAACGTGAAATCTCTCTCTCTCCTACAGGTGTTCGTCTCTTCCTCTCCAACCTTTGATGCCCGCTGGTCCACGAATATGCTAGGTTTCATCCGAAACATGGCTCACCTTCGATCCAGACATATGCGTACTACCGTAAGGCAGATGTAAACATGCATAGGGGACGAGAACGACAGGAGATGACAAGACGCATACGAATAGATACCCGACGTCATCTCGGCGGGAACCCAGATCTCTCTAATGATGGTCGATACTGCTACAGTTACTCGTACGGTAGTATTACCACTGCTCCCGCATCTCCCCCTCGCCCTCAACCGTTACGTGCTAGCATTCACCGTCTCTGTTTATAAGCTGACCATGTCCGGACCGCCCATGTCCGGACCGTACACGATATCAACACATCGGGCAAGAGAGGGTATCTGTCTTTATCGTTCTCGTCCGTTCCCTTCCCGTCCCCTCCCGTCCCCGCGAACTGTCGTCGTCGTCGTCGTCGTCGTCGTCGTCGTCATGATGTGATGGAGACTGTATCAGCCTAAGTCAAGGACTCTTGTACGAGGATGCCGTTTAATCGAGGCATCTCTCTCTCTGTGCAGAGACTCCTCCATACGAGGTTGCCGTTCAAGAGGTCCCCCCCCCCCTCCCCCCCTCTCTCTGTTCTGTCTCTCTCTGTTCTGCCTCTCTCTGTAGGGACTCCATACAAGATCGCCATCCAATCAAGGCACCTCTCACTCTATGCAAAGGCTCCATACGAGGACGCCGTTCAACACCTCCCTCTCTTCTCTCACTCTGTGCAGAGACTCCGCCGTTCAACCAACTCGGCCGGGTCTGCGCAGTAATACCCCGTACGACCTCCTCCCCCTCCCCCCTGCCGACGTGAACCCATCACGTTGTAGCTTGTTGAAATCTATACTGGGTAGTATTGCTCCATACAAGTCAAGACTTTCGTACGTGTCAGAAAACGAATACATACTAGTACCGTTTTACTACTTCCCTCCGTGACTCCATATGTACCTCGCACCCGTAGTTCTGTATATGTATAATGTTGCCGACTGTGTTATCAAGGCGTGCGCCCAGCATTATTATGACTACTAATCCGTACTGCGGGAACAGAGCAGAGCAGTCCTTATGACGAGGCGCAGAGGAAGGAAGAATATTAATAGCCCACCACATCCCGGACGAGTGCGTGGTGGGGGGGGGCATGCTGGGCTGGGCTGGGCTGGGCAGGGCTGGAGTTGCAGATATAATATATAATTCTATACTCATACTCGCATGTACCTGTCCCCCCCCCTCCCCGTACGGGTGAGTACATTGGTCAGGTGGTTTTTATTATTATTGATTGATGATAGTGTACCTGTGATAACATCTATAATAGAAGAAAGGTAATACCCTATCCGCACTCCGTACTCGCTGGCGAGAACGTCGTATTCGTTGAAAGGAATACTACCGTATACCGTACCCCCCCCGTCGCCTCTAGGCTCTCGTACGGGCGTAACGTAGTGCATAATATAGGGTTTTGATGACAACTTCCAACAACTTCCAAGATTGCCCGGGGTTTTGGGGGGAGGGGGGGGGGGGTGGGCGAGTTCCGGTCCCCGTAGATCTACCCAGTACTATTGTATCAGCGTTGCGGGTCTACCATGTAATACAATCTGTAATCTGTACTTGTAATTAACCTGTATTATTACGAAGTGCGAGTGGTTGGTTGTGTGTGTATATATTATCCTGTCATGGGAGACGGGGGTCCGGAACCTGACCAGAGTTGCAGTTGCATCCTTCTCTACCCTGGCATTGTCAAGTGATCTCCTTCGGCAATGTATTGTTACGGACCAATGTACACCGCGAGTGCCGAAATCAACTTTCTTCTCCCCTCCCCCCTTCTTTTTTCCCTGACACTACGGAGATTTTTATTTTATTTTATTTTGAAAAAAAAAAAGTACATGTTAGGAGTAATACCGAGCCATCCATCTTGATGCATATGCCATGTACTCGTAGCTTGCATCTTTAATTTATGGTTCCCGGGAGGAGGGGGGGGGTCTTGTATCCATTTCTGTCAGACTGCTAATAGTCTTATTGTATTACTGGGATGTAGTCTATGGAGAACTGAGATGGTCATGGAGATGGTCCCATGGAGAGACCATGGAGTAAAAAAAAAAAAGGGGGGGGGGGGGAGGGGGGAAGGGGAATGGTATAATGGGCTCGGTTCCACTATGGAGTTTTCCTGTTCCATCCCACCGCTTAGCTCGTTCTCACTGGCGCGTGTGAATTTCACCTTGGTTACCTGATGCTTTTTTACTCGGTGAATTCGAACAAATGTCTCCACGTTTTATTTTAACACTCCTTGTTTTTTTTCAATAGGGTTTTTTCTCTAAATATTTGTTGTAAGAGTAGAATTTTCAAACTATGTTCATCTTGTCTTCATAAAAAAAATAAAATAAAAAATTAAACCCACCCCAAGGCCCCTAAGGCCATACCTCGACAACATCCCACGTGTCTGACAGCGTACCAGTCCTCGCCCCCTCACTGGCCGTGGTATCCCCTCCGGAACGCCGGGAATATATCCACCTCCTAGCCCTCTTGGGGTTCGAGAGGTCCAGGCGATCCAGCTCGTCCGGTACCAGGACCAACACGCAGAAGTTGCGTCTGGCCACCTCGTCCTCCAGGTCGTGTACCTCTTGACCCAGGCCAAGGCCGTCGTCATGGTCGGCTGCCTCCTTGGTCCGGTCCTCGTCGCTTCCAGCTTCGGCTCCGGCTTTAGCTCCAGCTTTGACCAACCGTGTACCAGGGGGGGGATTCCGAAATGTTCCCCTCATCAAAGGGCTCAGATTTCCGAAATGCGCCGTCAGCTCACGATTCCAACTCCATTCTTGTTCCTGTTGCTTCTGCTTCTGCTTCTGCTTCTGCTGCTGCTGTTGATTTTCGCGTGTCTCTTCCCCTAGATCAGCGCTCGCATTCGCTCGTCTCATATATCTACTCAGAGCCTCTCTGGTGGGCGCACAGTCCTCGGACTCAATATCCCGTCCTACAATGTAGACTTGGCAGCCGCGCATACGCCACTGGGTTTGGGCCTTGGGCATCCAGAATACTGCCTCGTATCTGGTGGTTCTGGTGGTGGTGGTGGTGGTGGTGGTGGTGGTACTGCTGCTGCTGCTGTTGTTGCCGACATGTCCTGACCCTGATCCTGGTCCTGCTGCAGTCCCTGCTGCAGTCCCTGCACGGTGATGGGAAACACCATGACTGGCTACCCCTGTCGCTGATCCCACCCCCAACTCCGACACCTTTTCCATGCGGATATCCGTCGTTATCGTGGCGAGATCCGTCTCGTAGATGCCGGAGGGGTTGAGAGAGGCGGGATTCTTCGAGTTGACGGGTAGACCCGCCCACATGCCACGAAATATGACGGTACGTGCGCGGGGGGTTACAGTTGACGATGCCGCCGCCGCCGCCGCCGCCGCTGCTGCTGCTGTTGGTGCACTGCCCCCGGGGAGGGGACCGGGACCGGGACCAGCCTCAGGATGGGCAGTACCCGTACCCGTACCTGTACCTGTACCTGTACTCGTAGCATCAACCCCCGTACCGGTACGAGCGGTGGTGGCCTGCTGCGGTTCCACGTCGTAATGCAGGGTGCTGAGGACAAAGCTCCGCTCATCCGTGGTCTCGAGGTGGGATAGGAAATCGTGGCGCCAAGGCGCGGCTGAATCGGTCGTCATGGCGTCTGTCGCCGTGTCGGTCGTACTACTCGTAGTGGTAGATGTGGCTGACTCGACAGGGGCGGCTGTCGCTATTGTACGAGCAGCGGCAGCAGCAGCGGCAGTGATAATAGTGGGAGCGGCGGGAGCAGCGGGAGCGGCGGGAGTAGTGGGAGCTGTGGAAGTAATGGGAGAAGTGGTAGTAGTTGTCGTCGTCGTCGTCGTCGTCGTCGTCGTCGTAGCAGTAGCAGTAGCAGTGGTAGTAGCAGTAGGGGTTTGAGCAATAACCACAGCGGCGGCAGTAGTGGTAGTGGGTGAGGTGGGAATAGTAAGGCTAGAAAAGTGCCGCGAAACTTGTCTCGTTCTTCGGGCAGCTCTGATGAGTGGATTCATTTCCCTGTTGTATGGTGCTTGACTCGTACCATATTCTCCCTCCCCTCTTTTTTTTTTAAAAAAATAAAAAATAAAAAAAATAAAAAAATCTTTCCTTTCTTTTCTGCTCGTCAAATGTACACCATCTTCCGCTGTTGTTTCTGTCAGCAGAACCTGAGACGAAAGAAGAATTAGGATAAAACATGCTACCTACATATACATATATACATGTACTCGTATGAGCAGCCACTGATATCACTAATAATGTACGAGTAACCTGTACTGCTAGGTGATGCGCTAGTACTGGCTTAGTAAGGATAGGGATAATCACCAGGTCTGTCCCCCCCTCCCCCCTCTCCCTTCAGTTTCTGGCCCCCAAAGAGATGAAAAAGTCGCCCCCAAATCGATAGTGCATGCAAGGTATGCCTGGGAATAACGTACTGGGAGTGACATGGCCCATGGGGCCTTGGGTAAATTGCACGTTGCATGTACCTAGGGCCCTAGGAGCTACATGTAGACTGTAGACTGTACTCGCAGTACAGATTAGTACGGAGTACATTGGATACTAGAGGTACTCCGTAGTAGCATGCCGGCTGAGAGGAGTGTGGGTGGTGGTCAGTTTTGGCCCCCACCTGCAGGTGTGACGTCGACTATTGCCGTAGGAGTAAGATATAGTGTTCTATCCGTGTTTTACCAGTTCTACACCACTGGTTTCAGTTGCTATGCGATACCCGTTGACCTTGATCTTGCGGCTCACAGCATTGAACCTGGGATTTGATGGTGTTGATCCTAGCTATCGACACTACTCGTATATATACGTATATACGTATACGTATATATACTTGCACATGTGTGTGCGTGTATGTATGTGTGTGCGTGTGCGTCTAGGAGTCTAGGACTAGCCAACTATTATTACCAGTATTTCCCAGGTCTGCCTACTGCCGGTTTACTGCCAGCGCTGCTGCTGATTTACAGATTGCATGACATGACACACGCGTCCACCCGCAAAGGCTCCCATAGCACAAGAGCAAGATAGAGTATGTGGGTGACAAGGATGACATGGCCTCGACTAATATCCTACCTAACCCCGTCGTGTCTCCTCCTTCACATATACTCTCGTACAGAGAGGTACTGTACGAGTACGAGTTGTCAGTACACATGCTCACGTGCACACACACACACACGCACGCACGCACACACACACACACACGCACACACATACATACACGCGCGCACCACCCTCATTGGCTCCGTAACATCCAACTGGTCAGCGAGGATCCTTACCGGGGTCTTGTCGAATGAAAACGTACGAGTCTTGAAAAAGGGGGATCCTCCCCCCCACACCATCCCTCGACCGACCAGTACTTCGTAGTAGTACCAGTAGCTAATATCACTACTCCGTACATGTATCTGGAAAGGAACAGAACGAAACTAGCAATACTAACTATGACCATCACTAGTCGCGCCGAGACGGACTGCGCTAGCTTATACCCTCTACTTTCTTTCCTGTTTCCAGCATTAGTGCAATGTATGCGTCCAGTTTAGTGTGAACCCCCACAGAGTGGATTTTGGTTTCCTTGACACCCTCTCTCTCTCTCTCTCTCTCTCTCTCTCTCTCGCTCTCTCTCTCTCTCTCGCTGTCCGTCTCTTTGTCCCCTCCACAAGCAAGGACACACACCACTTCCCCCCCCCCCCCCGCGAAGGTCTAGGCCAAAAGAGAGGAATTATTCTTGCTGGGGTCCCAGGTCGTCGACGGTACATGTACGGGTACGTGGGGCCTGTCGTCTCTGTCTCTCTCTCTCATCTGTACAGGTAATAACTCGTACCGTGGAGCATATGACGGCAATCCGTCACTTCGGTGCATAGGGCGGCAGCCTCCAACCTTGTCGTATGGGGCAGTGATATGTACTGACGACTCTCTCCTTCTTCTTCTCTTTTCTTGTTCGAACGACGCTACCCGGTCATGCTCGTAATGCTACCATGGAATCATCCGCAACTCTGGACCTTGAAACAAGGCCCTCCCCCTCTCCATCCTCTCCATACCCAATGTTGTAGTAGTCTTCAAGTCTTGATGATACGCGTAAATCCCACCGGAACCGGCACTCGGTTCCAATACAAGTCCGCCATTTGAGCTCACGGTACACTCTGCAACTCTGTATATACGAGTAGTACTACCGTATACTAATACTAGTACCAGTACGAGTACTTTAGTGTACTGGTCAGGGCGTCCGGGCTACGGGTATTAGCTATTGCGGAACATGCTTGCTCTGGTACGCTTCATAAATTATCCAAGTGGGGAGAGGGCCCCCCCCCCCCTTTTTTTTTCTTTTTCTTTCTTTCCTTCCTTCTTTTTGTTTTATCTTTCCTTAGTCCCGGCCTCCTCCTTTTCTCTTGTTGCCGCCCGTTACGCATACAAGTAGGTTGAACGGAGGAGGCCGCCCTGCAGAACAACCGTGGTATTCACCACTACACATGCTCGCTTCAACCACCAGGTATCCGCAATCTACTGATACTACTCACATACTCGTGGAGAGTTGATCGCTGGCATAGTCGACTCTACTGTTGGGGAGTTTTTCCGACATGTCATAACAATTTGTTCCTAACGATGTCAGGGAGGAACAGATAGCGAAAGCGAGAGCGAGAAAACGAAAAAAAAGAAAGAAAAAAAATTAAAATAGGGAGTCGATATTAATCGTACCAATCAAACCGGAACTTGCGGAGTAGTGCCTACAAGGACATAGAAAAGGAGTTGACAGGAGGCGCGCGCGGGGAGGTGGCTTAGATGACCCCGGGTGCGCGCGCCAAAAAAAGAAAAAGAGAGAGAGAGAGAGAGAGGAGAGGACGACTGTCCATCATGTACCCGTCCAGGACTAGGGTTCTTATTCTGCCTCTTTCTACTCTATTTCCATGCTTCTCTTCTCTCTGCAGTTCATTCTTCACTGACATTTGCTGTATCCTTTCGTACCAGGATCGTGACGGATTTCCATTGGTGTTTTATTACCAGGAGTGCTCGAGGAAACCCACGGACCACCCGCACATGCGTACGAGCATACACATACAGGAAATACTATCATGTATCAATGCTAGCCTGCACATGTCATACAACCGTAACATGGAACCCAGGACGCGGATCAATCCAGTCCGTACCTGTCTTGGAAAGCAGCTAGGAAGTGGAAGCAGCATACCTGTTCAGAAGTGGGATGTACGTTGTACATGTATACACATACTACAGGTGCATGTACGGAGTACTGACCGGTACCAGCTACACCAATCAGCCTGTCTATATATGTATATATACGTATATATCTATCTATCTATCTATATACCTGTGTATGTGTGTGTGTGTGTGTATGTGTAGTAAATGCGTGGTATATGCGTGGACTGCAGCCTGTCAGAGATATACGATACACTGCTACTCCCTTTACGAGCAGCAGTAATAGCAGAAGAGGAAAGAGAAAGAAGTAAAGCAGAGAGGAATAAGAAAACAAGGCGAATTGCATCATTTGCCCTGCCTCAACAGCCCGCACTCCCGGCCCTCAACCCTTCCACCCGGACACCCCCCCCCTTGCCATGTGCCGACAACGGGCGACTGCCGAGAAAAGGAAGGAAAAACCGATCTTAGAGATCCCTGCCATTGTTAGTGTGTAGTACGGATACTCGTACAGATAATATATTATTCCCCAAAAATAATCCATAACCACGTTAATTACTCGTACACGGGGTCACAACTTGTTGACTTTGGGAGTACTGATACTAAGGTAACACGTAGTAATAGTAGTAGTAGTAGTAGTAGTAGTAGGTAGTAGTAGCTGTGCGTCCTACTACTATTCCGACTACTATTACTATTACTATTACTACGACGACTACTACTACTACTACTTGTATCTGTATTCTCCAGTCGTCTTACTCCGTTTTTTTTCCCTCCTTCTTTTTTGCTTCATTTGGGAAGAAAGTACTTGTATGTACAGGTCATGCTACCTGTACAGCTTCAACCGGCGTCATTCCCTTTCCGAATCTCCGTCTCCCCATCTCACTCTATTCTTCCTCACTACGTTTACACTTCCTCTTCTCCCTCTCTCTATCTCTCCCTCCCTCTCTCCCTCTCCCTCTCTCCCTCTCTCTCTCTCCTCTCCTCTATCCCTCCCTCTCCCACACTCTCCTCATTTCTCAAATCCTGGGTTCTCTAAGTTTGATTATTATATCATCACACCTTGAGGGGTAGTCTGGGGACTGCGCCTCGTTCTGCTTCTTCCTCCTTTTTTTCTCTTCCTTTCCCTCCGCAGTCCTTTTTCTTCCTTCTTCTTGTTCCCGCTTCCCGCTTCAAGCGTTCAACGGTCCCCAGCTTTTTTCCTTGACCTTTCCCCCCCCCGACCAACGTCCGCCCCATCCCACATATATTCGGGAAGAGAGCACGGCAGAGGAACACGGCAAGGACAGGAAAGAACAGAAAAAGGAGCGGGTTTAGCATATTTCCATCCCCCCTCTCACAAGGCTGAAGCAACGGCACACACACCACAACGATACGTCACTTACTTTCTTTTTCTCCTGGTTATTTCCAAAAGGAGGACGCTCCGGTTTTTTTTCCCTTCCCTCTTTTGGTGTCTCCGTGTCGTCCCCGTGTGTGCTACTCTATTTCACAACCCAACCCACGTTATTCCCGGGGGACACAACCACTCTGGCCGCCACCGGAGATATCTTTCTCTTACTTGCTTTTTTTTTTTTTCCCCCATCGCCCCCAAAACAGCCGGATACAATTGAGAAAGAGGAGGGGGAAAAAAAAAGTTGGACCCTGATCTCCCTACCCTTCCAAGTATTCTATTATCTGGGGTAGCAGAATATATCCGGTTGGATGGATCTGCATCGCCAACATCACAGGCCACCTCCGCCAATGCCTTCGCCGTTGCTGACCGCAACGGCTCCGCCACCTCCTCCGCCACATCATCATCATCAGCACCAGCAACAGCAACACAATCGTCATCATCATCACCGTCACCATCCCATGAGCTTGGCCGCCTACAGTGCTGGAGGACGCGCGACGACGCTCACGCCTGGCTCGGCCTCGTCCGGTCCCAGCTCTGTGCCTTCGTCTGTTCCCTCGCCTCCGCCACTGCCGCTCCCCTCTTCGTCGAGCTATCATCAAGGTCCTGGCGTGGCCGTCCAGATACAGCTCCAGCAGCAGCAGCAGCAGCAGTCACAGCCGTCGTTGTTGCAGCAGCATCAGCAGCATCAGCAGCATCGCCAGCAGCAGCAGCAGCTACAACAGCAGCAGCAGCAGCAGCATCAGCAGCATCAGAACCAGCAGCAGCAGTCACCGTCGCCATATGAGACTCATCCCTCTCCGCCGCTGCTGGGAGGCAACTATACGCCTACCGATGCAGACTCGCCACCAAAGAAGAAGCAGAAGCGCAACAAACCTACTCTGTCGTGTCAGGAATGCGTCGACAGGAAGACGAAATGTGATCGGGGGAGGCCCCATTGTCTCGCGTGTAAGCTGCCACTCAGCCCTTCTCATCTTCTCATCTCCATTTTTTTTTAAAAAAAAAAACACTATTTGGCAGAGAAGAAAAACTAACAAGCAAACAGGCATCAAGAGGCAGACAGAGTGCAAATATGCCCGCGTCGCCAACCTTCTCGAGTAGGTTCCCCAGCCTTGGATGGCTACCACCTAAATGTACCTGACTGACGAGGGGAAAAAAACAGGGAGACCTCTCGCACCGTGACCAACGGCCGCCGCATGACGAAACCTCCCAAGGCCAAGACCGGAGGTTCCGGAGTCGAGAGCACGCCGGCCCCCAACGTCGCCGACCGGGGTCCAGAGTCGGAGCACCTATCCCGCGGCGCCGTGGCCCTCTCGACCGGCCTGCTCTCCCACGTACCCTACTGGGTGTCCAAGGCGAGCAACGTCTTCGGCATCGGGTCGGAGCACCCGTTCGCCAACTACTGGACGTGCGAGGGCGGGCTGCCGGAGGTGGTGTCTGTGCTGCCCGACAAGGCCCATGCCGACATGCTCATCGGCCGGTACTTTGAGTGCGTCGACCCGGTGTACCCCATGATACACCGTCAGACCTTCTACGCCGACTACGAGCAGTTTTGGCGGATGGACATGCACTGCGCCGGCGGCGGCGACGGCAAGAGGGATGGCGCGCTGAGCGACGGGAGCGGAGGAGTAGGAGTAGGAGGAGGAGTAGGAGGAGGAGGAGGAGGGGGAGGGGAAAAGATGGATGCATCGTTCGTGGCCCTCATCTTCGTCATGCTCGCGCTGGGGACGCAGTTCGTCTCGACGACGGCACCGCGGGAGAGGAAGCAGAGGGCCGAGTTCTACGCCTCGGCGAGCAACCAGTCTCTGCGGGTCTTCTCGTACCTGAGCAACACGTCGCTGCGGTCGATACAGGCCATGGTGCTCATCACCTACTTCCTGATCAACGACAACCACGCGTCGGACGGCTGGGCGTTCGCCGGGGTGCTCATCCGGCAGGCCTACGCGATGGGGCTCCACCGGGACCCCAACATCGTGACGCCGACCATGAGCCCGTTCGAGAAGCAGCAGCGGCGCAAGGTGTGGCAGGCCGTGCTGCTCCAGGACACGTTCCTGACGGTGCTCCTCTCGCTGCCGCCGTCGGCCACGCACACGGACGTGTCGGTCGAGGACCTCCTGGACGACGGCTCGTCGATAGCGAGCAGCGACCCGACCGACACGGCCTACATCCGGGCCTCGTGGACGCTGGCCAACCTGGTCCAGGAGACCATCTGCTCCCCGCGGTCGCTGGACCTGCCCATCTACGCCACGGCGCGGCACAAGTCCAAGCTGGTGGCCGACTTCCGCGCCGTCTACCGCTCCTTCCCCGACGTCTTCCGATCCTGGGACGCCGAGAGCCTGACGGCCGTGGCCGCCACCAACAAGCGCGTCGTCCGCCAGACGCTGTTCCTCACCAGCAACTACTTCCACAACCTCATGCTCGTCCACGCCTCCGAGAGCCCGGACGTGCCGGCCAACGCGAGGGCCACGCTCGAGGCCGCCCACGACGCCATCACCTCCTTCTTCCTGCTCTTCTCGCTGCTCGAGTTCGAGGCCCGCGTCTGGTGGGTCTTCAAGCACCGGGCCTTCCTCGAGGCCCTCTGCATCGGCAACGTGCTGCGCGAGGAGGCAGCGAGACATGGGGACGCGGACAATCTCCTGGCGAGGGATCCCTTGTTTGTCAGGGCAAGGGCTGATATCGGTAAGTCCCTCCCCCCTCTCCCCCCACATCCTTCTCTACCCGTGTCCTCTGTCCTCCGTAGCTACCAAACAAGACGGGATGAGTCCGAGAAGGAAGAATGCTGACAAAGAATACACAGCACGCATGATGCAGATTATGCAGGCCATCGATGACGATTCGGAGGATGCTCAGACACGGATCCAAGCCTTGAATGAGTTTCTCAACTGACCTTTTCTTCTCTCTCTCCCTCTCTCCCTCTCTCCCTCTCCTCTCTCCCTCTCTCCCTCTCTTCTTCCTGTTATTTCTATGTTTTTACTTCTCCCTCTTCTCTCATGAATGAATGGGCTGCATGTAGACTATTTGGTTCGGAAAACTGTCGTTTCTGTTTACTTAGGATACCTCTTTTGCTATCTTTCCTCCTTGCATTTACGCTTCTCTCTCCGTCTCTCCGCCTCTCTCTCTCTTTTCAATTGTATAATAACATGACGCATTACATACTCGCGCGGTTGGGAAACATATACTAGTATCACGCAACTGTACGACAAGACAGCCTTCCAGAGCAAAAAGAAGAAGAAAAAGCCATTATGAATTCACTCTTCTCCCGGAATACCAATACCAGGACACGTCTACGTGCAAGGGAATACATTACTACTACTACTACTACTACTGCTGCTGCTGCTGCTAACACCATCACGATTACTACCACTACACGTAAATCAAAGCCATCACGTATAATCAACGGATCCTTCCGAAAAGGCGGAATGCTGACCGTGGCAATGATACAACGTATAGATCCTTGCATGTATTATTGCTGCGTATCTATTCGTTGCCTAAATCTGCAGGATGCTTATTGGTTCACAGCCGTGATGATCGAGGTCGGGTCTGCCCGTCCCTCAACTTCCGTGCATACGAGATAGTAAACTTAGTAAGTGCGTCTAAAGTCCGTCCGTGGGCAGCGGATCCGGTATTATTCGCTGCATGCACGAGTACGAGTTAGACGCATTTGCCTCCTTACACAGCCACCCTTGTCTTTCCCTCCACTCCTTGCACGTATAGAATCTGTATGCATTACAATCTGTATGTACCCCAAGTCGAGTCCGCTCCAAAGTTGCCTTATTGGGATGGGATGATATCGGCATGTACATGTATGTACTCGTACTGTACTCGTACTCGTAGCGAGGAGACACACACACGGATTCGCACACACATATACATACACACATATACATACGCACACATACATGCATATATATATACATACATGATACACACATACAAGCATATATATATATCCATACATGATGCACACATACAAAGAAAAGAACGCGTGTCCTCGTATCATCAGGAGATCTTAGTCTGATATCACCACTAGTATACGTCGTCGTCGGTATCAATACCAGCATAGCAACTCTATCATCTCTCTCCCAAATGTCATCATCACACTGTACGATCCCCCCCCACCCCCTCCTCCCTCCTACCAGAGACGCCTCCTTTCTCTCATCCTCTTCTCCCTCCCTCCCTCTTCCTCACTAAAGAACTCTTTTCTTGAAAAAATAAAAAATAAAAAATAAAGAATAAAAGGCATCTAGGCCCACCGAGGCGACAATACTCGTGCTATCATCGGCCCAGCCCTGAATCTCGAGATATCTCACTCGTAAGGGTGAGTGGGATGCCAAGTATCATGTCATTTATTTCCGACGTATGATCAAATCGCAATCTGACCTGACCTGACCATCGATTAATATCCACATTTTCGCCTCCCCCCCCCCTCCCCCCACGATATCATGCCTAGCCTCGTCAAGATTACCACTACTGCCCTCGCGACCGCTTCTCTGCTATTGTACCCAGTCTCAGCACGCCCGGTACCCCCTCGTCAGATTCGACACGATAGCGCCAGTCAGGTCCTGTCTGGAGATATCCCCTTTCGCGCAGAGCTGGAGCCAGGTGTATACACTCATATTGTTTGTTCCCGCCCCTCAATTCTATCCTTGGTTGTATCTATCTATTATTATTATTATTATTATTATTTGCCCCTATCTGACAATAAGTAGCCACTCCGTGTCGACATCCCCCAGCCAGAGTCAGATACTACATGTGACACCACCACGGGCGTGTCCCTTCAGGGTCACGAGCTCCCCTCTACGAGTACACGCGACGTCTACCGCAGCGAGGCCACGCTGGACATCGGCCACGACACACATCTGACTGCCCGCTGGACCGTGGAATGCTTCTTTGGCGATGGGCCCCCGGTCCGGGGACGGGTTCTCGTCCTGCTGGCCCTGGCCATCAACGGGAAAGGTGCGATCCCCACCGCGTACTTCGCCGTCCCCCGGCACTTTGACTACATGTACGACCGCATGGTCGACCTTGCCGGGACGCTCCTGGACGAGCAGCATCGTGACGGCGTCGTGCTCGGGGGGCTGGTGCGTCTTCAACCGACGGCGACGGATTCGGTCAGCGCCGATGACGGTTCCTACCTGATCCGCAGGCCGCAGACTGACAGCCATGACATGAAGTCCATCACTTCTACTGCCGAGGCCGGACAGGATGATCCGGTGCTTGCCGAATTGCTCCCTACACTCTCTGCTGAATCACTTGTATGTTTTTCTCTCTTTCTCTTTTTTTCCGTCTTTTTTTTTTTTTTTTTTTTTTGGAAAAAAAAAAAAATCTTTCGAGCACAGATGGGATGTAGATCGTGGTATTCTTATCTGCAACCTAGTAAGTGCTCCCAAGACGCTGACCTCCTCATCACCCTTTCCATAGCAGGCCTCCTCTTCCTCATCTTCTCCATCATAGGCGTCACCATCTTCAGCCGCACCGNTGACGGTTCCTACCTGATCCGCAGGCCGCAGACTGACAGCCATGACATGAAGTCCATCACTTCTACTGCCGAGGCCGGACAGGATGATCCGGTGCCTGCCGAATTCCCTATTCCACCATACGCCGAATCCCTTGGTTTTTCTTCTGTCTATCTCTTTTTTTCCGTCTTTTTTTTTTTTTTTTTTTTTTTGAAAAAAAAAAAAATCTTTCTCTCCCAATTAAATACTCTTACCTAAAAACAAGAGCTGACACAGTATCAGTCCTCCCAAGACGCTGACCTCCTCATCACCCTTTCCATAGCAGGCCTCCTCTTCCTCATCTTCTCCATCATAGGCGTCACCATCTTCAGCCGCACCGACACGACCTACAACATCATCCACCGCGACACCAGGGAGGATTGTCTCGCCCGCGTGGCCGGGAGTCGATCTGCGCTCCGGTCGTTCCTGCCCCGTCTTCTCTGTGGCGTTTTCAACTCGGATGAGAAGAGGGACGTTGGCGACGACGGTAACGGCCGACGCACGTCATCGTCATCTTTGCAGGGTAGACGCTCGGTCATGCATAGGGGTACTGGCTCACATCCCAGGCCTGACGTGTCATGTCAGGAGTACGATACCACAATGGAGCAGGACATCGCTGGCTTCAGGGAGGTGGCTAGCATGCTGAGCAGCATGGTCGAGGAACAGGGATATCAGGACTGTAATGCTCGTCCCCAGCCGTGGCAACGACAGCAACAATAAACGCAGCAGCAGCAGCAGCAGCAGCAGCAAGAGAACGGAGTGTGCGATGTTGAGGAGCATGCTGACGGACGGGTTCCAGAATGTGCAGCCATTTTCTAGGGGAGATGGTGGAAGTGGCAGACTTGGCTATGGCTACAAGGATGAATGGAACCAAAGCTTTCTTATTTGCGAGACTTTCCACTTTTTCTGTTTTGGCTACTGGGAGGGCGTTCTTGAATCTTCTATTTCCTGTTTGTCGATGCAGATGATGAGTCCCAATGAGTCCAAGTAAAGACAACCTACAGTAATGATAATGCCGTTTTACAGGATGTAACATTTCAAACCATCTCATTCATATTTACCACTAAAAAGGGATACATGCTCTTGTGTGTGTGTGTGTGTGTGAGAGAGAGAGAGAGAGAGAGAGAGAGAGAGAGAGAGAGAGAGAGAGAGGGAGGGAGAGNGAGAGAGAGAGAGAGAGAGAGAGAGAGAGAGAGAGAGAGAGAGAGAGGGAGGGAGAGAGGAGAGAAAAAAAAAAGAATCTCATCCAACGATGAAGCGCCTAAAATTCTCTCGTATCCTGACCACCCCATCCTCCAAAGTCCATCCTTTTACCCGACACACAAAACGATACATGTCCTCCAGTGCAGCCTCCATCTCGTCCCCAGCAACATGCAGGTCGCTCTCGACGAGGATCTTCCGATCAGGCACAGCCTTGACTATATCACCAAGCTTGGCACGGCCTCCATCGGTACCCAAGTTGACAGCCGACGAGAAGGAGAAGAAGATGTCGGCCGGTATGGCAGGGCGAAGCCACTGCTTGAGAACCTCGACGCTGCCGCTGAACGAGTGGAGGCATATGCGCGGAGGAAAAGGCTTGCCACCTACCGTGGTCTGCTTCTTGTTATCTTTCAGAGAGTCAGGATCCGCAGGGCCGTCACCGTCATCGTCGGAGAAGTCGGGCAAGTCCTCTGCTTTGGGGGCGACCATGCGTTTCTGCCGACGGGAGACGACTTCCTTCTCGTGGCCTTTCCAGCAACTGGAGATGGTGTCGTGCAAGACTCCGTGTACCTGAACGCCGTGGACACTGACGGGACGGCCGAGATCGCCCGCTAGACGGAGCTGGGCCGTCATGATGGCCTGCTGGTGCTGGATGCGTACGCGGTAGGGACTCAGGCGTCTGCCCTCGCGTCCGCCGGGGGTGAGAGAGGTCTCGTCGTCGTCACCGCCAGCGGCGCGCGAGGCAGCATCGTCGTCGGGGCCCCACTGGAAGGGAAGCCGAAAGGCCTTGTCGAGGCCGGTCTCGCCGATCAGGGCGTGCGGGCGCGCAGCCGCCAGCTCGCGCATCGATTCGACGACGGACGACAGCGGCGTGGGCACGGGAAGTGCAGCGACAAAGTCCGCGTCCTTGGGGGCCGGGGCGAGAACAGCAGTGTAGTGCGCCATCTTGGCTTCCTCCTGCTTGCCCTCGTTAGCAGGGGAGTATGTCGGGTTGGGCGCTGTGTCGTCGTAGAGCTGATGCGAGAACCAAGGATGCCATCCGAATGAGGGGATCACGAAGCAGCGCCGCCCCGGCTCGACGAGACAGGTGACGGGGGAGTCATCCTCCGCCAGACCTAGGTCGTCGGCCACGCTGGCTACAAGATGCTGATCCTGAGAGCGGGTCGCCATGATAGCCATGGCACGGGTGCGCATCCCTGGTATCGACGGTATCTTGCCCATCGTGTCGGTCGGATGGCAGTGGGCGTCAACGGCGCCTAGATGCCATGGGAAGGGGGCGTCATCCTCACGTCTCCCGTCATCGTCGCTGCTACTTGGTACGGTATTATTATGCCGGTCCTGGGTTTGGCTCATGGTACACTATACTTGCGTGTTGACGTGATGGTGCTGTTCCCATCATTGTTTTAGAAAAGTGTTCCTCGGAAAGAGGGGAAATGCGTTGTGCACCTACCTACACAGCTGTATATTGGTGGGTGAGAAAGACGGCTGGATGGCCAATGATGTCAGCCGCGATGATGTGTGGAGTCAAGGACCCCGGATTTTCATCCAACTCCAAGCTTGGAATTGTATGTCATCTTGTGCCGTCAATCCCATACAGGCTGAACATGTGTGTGCATGTGTCTGTGTGCGCGCGTGAAGCTCCATATCCATCAATGAGAGATGCAGCGAGGCTATGTTGTGTAGTGCGCGCGGTAGAGGCAGAGAGAAGAGTAACCTGTACGAACCGACTTGGCATGTGATTGAGACAAGAGATTGAATCCCCCTTCCTTGATTTCTGAGCTTCCCCGCCCCAAACCACACCATTACCAACAGCCAGCCCTTTATTCGCCTTGTTTCTGCTCTTCTTTTTCCTCCCCTTCCAACTCTGTGGTAGTACTTGTCGAATTAATTCAAATCGAGATCGAATCATGGCCATCGCGTCGTGGGAAACCTCTGACTAGATAACTTCACATCACAGCTTGGTGATGCACCGCCACACCCCAGTCCATCTACAAACATGGGGCTTTTCAATCCCGTTCGAGCTCTGGTGATACCCGGCTTCTGTCTCATCACCGTTCCTCTCGCCATCCTGGCCGGAATAACCACCACCCTGGCCTTCTCCGTCCTTCTCCTGCGCGTCTTCACCGTCTACCTAGACATTCTCCTATCCCTGGCGCCACGATGGCCTTCTCGCCGACTATTCTTCACCACTGCCGCCGTCGACAACGACACGGGGGCCACCAATTATCCGAGCACTTCCCATCATCAGCGACGCCACAGCCATACCCCCCGTCGCCGACGCCGCAGCTCAACCGCCTCCTCATCGTCCCTGGGCGAGCGCGGCCTCGGCCTGGTCCCCAGCGTCGGTGCCGAGCGTGACTTCGAAGGTATCGGCGGTTGGCGTCTCGGCGGCCAGATAGACGACGACCTGTGGAGCACAGCGTGCAACCCTCCTCTCGAGATGCCCGACCGCCCGGTGTCCTACTTCGGACACGGCCACCACCACAGGTCATCCTCAGCCAACGGCGGACCTACCACCCCCGGCGAAGGTGGTTATCTCATGATGAAGAGTCGCACGCCGAGAGCCAATGCCGGCGTCGGCAGCAGCAGTAGCGCCACCGCATATCCCTTGGCCTCGTCGCCGTCGTTGGCCGCGTCGCCCAACAACTCGAGGGCGCGTACGCCGTCTGGGCCGCGCCTGAAGTTCACACCCACGCAGCAGCCTGATGGGTATTTTGCCTTGAGCAGAAATACGTCTCCTCAGGCAACAAAAAGGCATTAGCAGCCATCAAGGCGCTTATGCATCTTTCTAGATGATCAAGGTTTTTTTTTCTTTTCTTGTCTCGAAATAACTTCACGAAGCGAAATGAATAATGGTACGAAAATTGGACAACCCTGGAGTAATAAAGTGTGTAGTAATTCATACATGTATTCGTTTGAAATCAGAAATCCGTGGTATCATGTCAGAACTTCCAAGCCCGAAAGAAGAAGAAAAACAGGTCCGACGCCGCATCAGAAGGGAAAAAAAATCATGAGTTTATACTTGCCGCAGATGCCAACATGTCTGGATAGTAGAAACAAAAAGGGCATGGCGAGAGGAAGGCAGCGCCATGCCTTTGCTCAAAGCGTCGACCAGAAATGGTTGGCGTAAAAGTATCGCGAAAACTTCTTATCCAAATTGACAACGTGGACATCGCCCCTCCGATCGTTGCGCACTACGGCACGATTCCACTCGCCGTCCCTGCTGTCGCGCTCGATGTCGATGCCCAGGCTGCGGTAGACCTTGAGACGCAGCAGGACCTCGTCGTCGACGGGGTCCCTACCTCGGCGCGACGACGCGTCATCCGCCCCGCCCTCGACGCCCTGGAGCTCGAGCTCCTGCAGCCGGGCGGAGAGGTCGGCGGCCTGCTGGGCCAAGCGCTCCGTCTCGACCTCGGCGTCGTTGGCGGCCTTGGCGACGCGGAACTTCTGCGTGTCCAGGCGTGCAATGTGCGACGCGTGGTCGGTCGACGAGTGCGCCGCGGCCAGGTCGTCGTGCTGCGAAGACAGCGTGTTGAGCTGCCGTGAGAGCTTCTTGAGTGACTGCTCGGCTTCGCGTAGCCGGAGCTCCCGCGCCTGCTGGAGGGTGGACAGCGACTCGTTGACGCGTGACACGGCCAGCTTGTCCGGGTCGATGTTGAAGTTGCGCACCGTGTGGTGGATGAGCTGCGTTCGCAGTTAGTATAGGGGGTAAGGTTTTTCATGATGATTATGGGGAAAACATACAGTGGCGGGTTCTTCAGAGAGCAGCATTTTGTTGGCTCCTATTTGTATTTTTCCTTTTTTCTCTTATTGTTGTCTTTATATAGTTGGCAAACGAGCTTGAATTATGACCAGAAGTGATTGCGGATGAAAAGACCAAATATATTAAAGCCGTTGTTGCATCATCCCCCCCCCCCCCCCCAATACAAACAAATGCGTCTCCCCAGCGATTGTGGCAAAACAATACCCGATGTTTACCCGTCCTTTAGACCGCTCCCTCCCCTCCTCCCCCACCACGCCACACGCCACAACCTACGCACCAGGAAACATCCTCAGCCACATGACGAAGGACGCCTGAGCCGTGGACACTCTTCCTCCTAACGGCAACAACCAACATTCGCATCACGAATCGCAATTGCATCCTCATAGACGCTAGAAAACCCGCACGCTTTTATCCACGTATTCCAGAACGAGTCACCCCGAAATACGTAAACCGCCATTCCAACGACCACCATGATGACCGAGCTACCTTGTACGTTCTTTGTTCTGTTCCCTGTCCCATCATCATGCTAACAATGTCAACGCAGACGCACTCGATGCCGAGACGTACGTTTTCTTTAATCTCCTCTCCTCCCCTCTCTCGACTAGATAACATTATTCTCTTAACGCTATAAGAACGATAGTCCCCTGAGCCCATCCGAGCTCCAGGTCCTACGAGCCCAATATGAAAAAGAAGGTGACATGGCCGGTGTCCAGACCCGCTTCAACTACGCCTGGGTATGTTTCTCCATTCTTGCTGTCCCTCTCAAAGCTCACACTTTTGTGAAATGTACGCACGCGCATAGGGCCTTGTCAAATCCGATAACCGCTCAGACCAGCAACAAGGCGTCCGCCTGCTATCCGAAATATTCCGCGTCTCCCCCGAGCGCCGCCGCGAGTGCCTGTACTATCTTGCCCTAGGCAACTACAAGCTAGGTAGCTACGCCGAGGCCCGTCGCTACAACGATCTCCTCCTGGAGCGCGAGCCCGCCAACCTACAGGCCTCAAACCTGCGGCAGCTCATCGACGACAAGGTGGCGAGGGAGGGGCTCATGGGCGTGGCCATCCTTAGCGGTGTGGGTGTTGTGGCTGGTGTCGTCGGCGCTTTTCTCGTCCGGAATGCGAGGAGGAGGTAAATTATCGAGGGGGGGGTGGTTTAGTCAGCCGGCGTGAATGGAAACAAGACATCGTCAAATATATCGGTGGCACAGGGGGGCAGGCACGAGAAGAAGAGAAGGCATGCCGCTGAGTGGTCTTCTGTTCTTTTGATACGTGGCAAAGGATTGCCACTGTCGTATGCATGTCTGTCCTCCCCCCCCTTGTCATAGACATGTCGAGGATAAAAGGATAAGGGAGGCCGAGGGGTTCCTCTTTTTGTATACTATCATGATTCAGTCTTTACATGGTGTGCTCGTAATGGGCTTATTTGCACTTCGTTCAACTGCAATATCCAGCCTTTCGACTCGGATTTAGAGGCTCTGCTCAACCGAACATGGCATAGACATGACCAAGACAGAAATATCAAGAGCACATCACAGATGGCAAAGGAACACAACAGTCAGAAAAACATGGGAAAAACAATTACTAGAAATACGCAAAAGCCTAGACATACGCGGATGTCGAGACATCCAAAGCAGCCTGTCCCAACCTAACAACTCAAAATACATGTCAGTTTTTTCAGCTTCCCCCCATTCGCACCTAACACAAGAAACATTTCACCTCGCATCTCTCCACGTCGTCTCCAAGGCCAAGGCCAAGAAACAAGAAGCCATTCCCATTCCAAGGAAAAAAAAATGACAGTGAGAACAAGGTGCCGTTAAACTATGCTCCTTGATGTTACTAAGATTAAAGAAAAAGAAAGAGAAGAAAGGAGATATAGAGAGGAGAGACACCAGGAAATAAAGAAACAACAATAAAAAAAAGGAAACCAGGTATTTGTGTGTCTTCGACACGTGTCGGCCACGAAAACCCCGCGCCAGAGGAACAACTTTCCGTAGAATTACCAGGCGAACCCCTTCATTTCCGTATATCGCCAAAAGAGCCTTAATATTGGACCATGTTATATTGGGCCATTGTTTTCTAGGCGCTTACATGCAAGAAAAGAAGATAGGACAAATCCCTCAACCTTTGTTTGCATGGTCTGTATCTAGACGGCCATCGTAGCGTTAATCAAGGCTCCTTCGGGGGAATTGAAGAGAAGAGGATGGTGGCGGTAGTAGTGCTGCGGAAAGTGGGAATAAAAAGTTGTCGAAAAGTAAAACAGCCAAGGAGAAAAAGAGGGAGAGCGTCGAGCTGGTATTGTATGGGCATCATGGCAAGGGAAACTCGGGCATTCATCGTGGAATGGAGGGAGAAAGCAAGAAGCACGCTGGCACCGTCACGGGAACCACGACTGCGTAGAGAGCTTATCGGAGGGAGAAACCCTTGCGCTTGCCCTCCTTCTCGAGCGGCCTTCCGCTCTCGATGCGCTGCTTCTTGTCCTCGAGCTCCATACGCTGTCGCTCGAGCTGCTCCTTCATCTCGCGGTGACGAGCGTACAGCTCCTCCTCGGACTGCTTGAGCTTACTCTCCTTCTCGGCCACCTTCTGCTGGAAGACCATTTTCATCTCGGCCTCCATCTTGGCGAGCTTTTGCTCGTGGAGAGCGCGCTCCTCTTCCTGCTTGACGGCGGGGTTGACTTCCTTGAAGACGCTGGGGTCCTGCGACACGCCCATAGCGATGAGCTTGTCGGTACGGTAGTTCTCGTACAGCAGGTTGTTGGTGTGCTCCTTGAGCTCCTCCATGTGGGTGCGGATGAGCATCTGGCGGAGTTTGACAAAGTCGCAGTGCTCCTCATTGTCCACCTCGATGATACCCCAGGGGTACTCACGGCCACGGACCTTGCGACCGTCAGGAGTCTTGAGCTCGTTGGTGGCACCGACGACGGCGAAGGGGACCTTGGACATGATCTCGTTGTTCTCGGCAATCGTCTCCTCATCGTCCAGCTCGTACCTGGGGCCCTCGAAGATGTGGATGCCGTGGTACTTGATATCGGAGAGGATCTATGGCAGATTAGCACATGTATTCGTCGTTGCTGCGTCATGTTACGCCCAGAAGAGAGCATAGGCTGGAGTGGATTACGTACCCTCGACTTGAAGCTGGAAATTTCCTCATCGGTGAGAGTGTCAGACTTGGCAATGACGGGGATCAAGTTGACCTTGGTGTGGAGGCGACGCATGACCTCAATGTCGAGGGGCTTCAGAGAGTGGCCGGTGGGCTGGATGAAGAAGACGCAAGCGTGGATACGGTTGTCGACAATGTTCATGCGGTTGACCTTGTTCTCGGCGTCGAGGTAGGCATCGAAGCGCTGCTCAATGTTGTCGACGATGGGGCGCCACGACTCGTCGTTGTTAACAAAGTCACCAAATCCGGGAGTGTCAACGACAGTGAGGCGGAGGCGGACGCCAGCCTCCTCAATGTCGGCGCTGATGGACTGGATGGTGACCGTCTTGGGGATGATGTCGAGGCTGGGGCCCTTGCGCTCCTTGGGGGGGTACAGGGAGGTGTTGAAGAGGGTGTTAACGAGAGTCGACTTGCCCAGACCCGACTCACCGACAACCATGACATTGAAGTTGAAGCCTTTGCGGACGCTCTTGCGGTGCCACTGGTTGGGGAGGTTGGCGAAGCCGACGTAGCCAGTCAGCTTACGACGGACAATGTTCTGGTTCTCCTGGGCAGTGGGGGCCTGAGGGGTCAGGGTAGAGAGGTCAGTCGCGGGAACACCCTGGACAGACTCCATGATGTCGTCCTTGTTTCCCGGAGACGAGGGGGCCACAGCGGGCGCGACGTCGGCAGAAGCTATTGGAAGATACTGGTTAGCAAAACTCCTTGAAGTATGGCTCGATATACATAGTTATTGGTGCAGAGGCAGGGTATCCCTGACGAGTTGCATCCACCATGTCCCGCTGTTCAACCTCGACATAAGTTCCATCCGCGTCAACGGATGGACATCTGGGTTGGGCTCCATCCATTTCAGTTTCCTGAGAGCTCTCTCCGCGTCCTTTGGGCCGCTTGAAGGTGGCGGCCCCCGTAATCTTCTCATCCAATGCTTGCTCGTCGTCGTCGTGGGGAAAGGGTGGGAGCGGCATGTCCGCGGAATCTTGGGGCACCCCCAGGCAATGCGGATACGTATGCAAAGTATGACTGAGTCTGCCATTGTCATGGGGGGCCTCTCGAGCGCAAGCCGTATTGGAACCCATGGTAGCGTTTTTCAGTTGGAATCGATGTCGGTATTACATGTGTTCATCTTGCCACTGAGATCGAGGATGTGCACGCCACCATGGGAGCGGGAGCCCAGCCCAGCGCTACTCCATTATACGGTAACGTGGATATTGTGTGAATCAGAGGGACGAGCAGGAAACATCGAGAGCAGGACGGCAGTCGCGGGGGTCGAAATCCAAGAGAGGCGCGGGACAGTGGGTATGGAGAGAGCTTGGTTGGAGGGGCCGATGGGGAGAGAAAGAAGGATGACTCGAGACTTGGCCTCGAAGCGCACCACACAACGCCAATCTGCAGGAAAAGGGGTAGTGGTAGTAGTTCTTACCCATTTTGAAGTAGTAACGAGCGGTCGGTCGGTCTGGAAGATGAAAAGAGGAAGAAAGCACGAGCTTCTAGGTGATGTGTTAGCAAACAAGCCGTGGCGTGTGTAAACAAGGGGCTAAAGGGGGGGAGGAAAGAAGCAGCCGCTCGACAAGAGAGCTCGCAAGATGGCACGACTCGACTCAGGTCTTTGTAGATGAGCACAATCGGAACCGTCTCTCGTGTGTCTGCTGCGGGAGATGCCAAAACAGAAGGGGAAGGACTTGTCTTGGTCTCGTCGGTGGATAGGTGAATGTTCAGGAGGGCGTCTTTACCTAGGGAGGGTCACGGACGCGTAACGATTAGCGTCTCCCAAGAGAGTTGATGGCAGAAAAGCAGAGTCGACCAAGAGAAGAAACAGAGAATCGACGATGGACCGGCAAGGACGATGCGCAGTCTGTCGACGACGAAGAAGAATGAAGTAATAACGGGGGGAGGGGGGGTTTGATTAAAAAAAGGGACGGGCTAGAAAAGGGAAGAAGGTGGAAAGCGAGGTCGGGAGCGAGAGACCAAAAGTTAGGGGCAGGGCAAAGGAGAGGAGGAGCGACGCAGAGAGAGGGACAGGGGTGAGGTACAGCTCTCGGTGGTGGCCAACTGGCAACAGGGGAGGAGGGGGCAAGGTACACGGGTACAGGAGAATGGACTGGTACGACTGGTGCTATGGCGACCGTTGATGATAGGGGAAAGAGTATGTGCTGGTGCCCGTAGTGGGCCATCTACTGGCTCGTCGAGTGTTCACTGCCAACCGTCTGGGAGGTGAATATTATAGCGGGTGTTGGTTCTGGAGGTCACTGAAATCAACGGTTGGCGTTGACTGTTATTCCCTGTATCCCCTAATACTACTCATACCAGCAGCCCGTAAGTAGGTATTGTTACTGCCTACAGACAGGCCATTCATGCCCCTTCTCTCATTACCTGAACTCACCACACACACACACACGCGCGCGAAAAGAAAAAAGAGTAAAAGAAGTAAAAGGGGCTTGAAATACGCCATTCCTGCCCTGGATTAGTTCTCATAGCCGTCTTCTGGGGGAACCAAGCACCAAGTTATTAGCAGCAGGGGAATACATATATGTCCTTCTGATTGGCTAGATGGGACCCAACCGTAATTATAGAGGCCCTTAAGAGATGAAAGGGGGTCACGGAGATTTGGCCTCTGGGCTTGGTATTACCTAGTAGCCTGTAGGTAGCTGTACTCTGTCTCTTGTTCTCCCCTGCTTTTTTCCTCTCTTCCTATGCTGTCGATGGAATGGGTACTCGTACGGAGCAATATTATTATTACATCGTACCAATGTCGTAAGTACAAGTAGGGAGCACAGCGTATCAATACGTCGTAATACCTTAATAGTGCTTCGTTATATAAGTGATATTTGTATAATGACACTTGTCGATCCATACACCTTGTATTACCGGTGCTGTATTACTGATGCTGTATTACATGCACATTGGCTGCTGCACCCTCGGCTTGTAGCTTCACCCAGTTTTCGAGGAGAGACAGCAGAGAGCCCAATAGATTGCCGTATCTGTGGAATGCCGCAAGTTGCCGGCTATTTTTTATTTCTTACTTGCGTATCCCGTGCCGAAGAAAAAATGAAGGGGAGAAAAGTCAAGAACGGCATGGAGTTTTATCATACAGTGGTGTGCAATTATATATGTACATACCTAGCGCCCCAAAAGCCAGGAATAGGCGTCCATATTAAACGTCGACAGAGCACAGGCCACGTCTCTCTTTCTCGGTTCCCGTGGCCCATGGTCCATACCATCCAACCCCAACCCGATTGCGGCAAGGATGCACGGTTCCCCATTCTTTTCCTGTAGACTTCGTGTAATTGCTACTTCCGGCAGCAATAGCGCCGACCTCATACGAGTGCTCGTACAGGTCAGAATGCTCGTAATCCTCGCAGGACTCGTACGTCTTTGACCCGTGCGTCGTAATCCCAACGTCAAAGGATGCATCACCAATAGGCGCAAGCCACCCTCAGAAAGCCACCGGCACATGTTAGTACATGCCAGAATGTGCGGTAATAACAGTAGAGGAATAGCCTCTGTCCGCCCGCATGATACGCCACCTCAATCTGTGGCACTGCAGTTGACTGCCGTCGTGTCGCCCAACCCTCGTGTGCGCGCCCTGCATCCCCCCCTCTGTTCTGGGCCCAGAATTGGATGGAAGTTGCTGATCCCTAAGTCCCGGCCATCGTCCAAGGTCAAGAATAACCTTGCTCGATCATCCTACTACAAAGCAAGGCATGGTGCCAGAGTGGTTAATGGGTGAGACTCGAACGATCCTTTCTAGGGTTCAATAGGGCATATCTCATGTCTTCGGACGCGGCGGTTCAAATCCGTCCCATGTCGTTATTTTTTGGTCTTTCTATGCTCTTTTTTTTTCTTCTTCTTTCAGGACCACTCACTCCGCGACTGACCGGCATCATAGACAATGAAGGGAAAGGGAGAAGAGGAATAGCATTACAGCACTGGTAATAATCAGTATTACGTTATTACCTGTCGAGTGAGTAATACAGCATGGCTTCGCGTGAAATGATGCGTTGAGAGTCCCTTCTGTAGAAGAGTACTGGAAATGGCGTTTTGTTTCAATCATCTGTCGACCTTCGTTTGCTACCAGATGTTTCAGCTGTCCTTTTCCTCAAGGGTCCTGGCAGCCTGGCTCATGAGTCATGACCCATCGGTGCCTACATATTTGTCGTTAGTCAAAGCGTCCGAGTACGAGTATCAATTATTACTACTATCACCTATGCAAAGAGCCTCGAGAGCCCTATGGCTATTGCACACACGCGTACACAGGCTTCGTAGTAGTACTGGTAGAGAACTATACTAGCACAAGTGCGTCGTCTATAGAGCAATAGTAGTAGCTTTATTTGTTTTCAACGAATTCTTGCACTCCCTATTCCCATCAAAATAATCATACATGCATCTAAAATGTTACAAATAATGTATTGTTTTTTTTTGTTATCATGCATTGCACTTGCAAGCCTTATCCATTATCAAGCCACCACCTTCTCACCATTACAGACGCGCCTGCTATAGCGAAGGATTTCTTGATTTCAGTGCACCGCTCGCGCTCTTGCAGCTAGGGCAGCAGAAGTCCATCTAGGCAACAGAGGACTGGACGCTCTGGAGGTGCCCCTTTGCGATGTCAGCAAGGGCCCTGATGAAGACGGGGCTCCCGTTGAGGCTGTCAGCCCTCTTGATTGTGTTGCTGTGGCCGGACTCGCCGATGACCTCGATGTCGAGCTCGTACAGCGTCTCGATGTGGTCCGACGTGAAGGCGATGGGTACGAGGATCAGGTCTGTCTGGCCCTTGGCGATGTACTGCTCGACCGTGTCGGCCGTCTGGGGACCCAGCCAGGCCGAGGGGCCGACCCGGGACTGCCAGCAGATCTTGTAGGGGTTGGAGAAGCCCAGGCGGCTCATGACGGCGTAGACGGTGGCCGCCACCTCGCCCGGGTAGGCGTCGCCCTTGTTCACCACGGACATGGGAAGGCTGTGGGCCGAGAAGAGCAGCACCACGTGTCGCCGGCGCTCCTCGGGGTACTCGGCCAGCTTGGCCTCAATGTTCTGCGCAAACGCCTCGACGAGGCCGCTGTGCGCCGGCCACCGGTCGATCACGCTCCATTTGATGGCGCCCTCGTCCTCGCCATTGCCGCTACCAATGCTAACGTTGCCGTTATTGTTGTTGCCCGTCGTCGTCGTCGTCCTGCCCTCCAGACGGTGGCGCCACCTCCACAGCTCGTTCAGGCTGCTGCCCGTCGTCGAGTGGGAGTACTGCGGGTACTGCGTGAAGGCCACGGCCCGCCCGCCCTTGCCGTTTCCGAACCCGTCCGCCAGCATCTGCCGGTACACGTCCCCAGTCAACGGGTTGGCGTAGCGGAAGGCCACGTACGGCTTGTGCGGTGCTGTCTCCGGCGAGATCTCGTCCAGGATCTTACACATCTCGGCGTTCTGGTACTCGGACCACTTTCGAATCGGAGACCCGCCACCAATGACGGAGTATTGCTTCTGGATCTTGGGCGTCCTCCGCTTCGACAGCAGAGGGCCAATGTACGACTGTAGCCTTCCTAGGGGGATCAAATCTCCATCAGACTGTCGATTTTGCTCGTTAGCCATACATTCACGCCCATGATAAAGTTTTCCTTTTGGCTGAGAGCGTGTCAGCGTACAAATAGTCGGCTGAGGAAGTCGCCAACTTCGTCTGTCTTTGAAGGTCCTCCCATATTGAGGAAGACCATGGCCGTAGGCCCCCTGGACCCCGTCGCATCCTGAGTTACCGGTGGCACCGCCTGGGTGGCTAAGCATCGCGTCTGAATTGCGCCGAGTCGGGGGGTCCGGAAGGGCGTCACTGCCACTTGGGGCAGCAGTCGTGTCGAGATCCGGTATGACATGATGTATGTATGTAGTGTATGACTTTTTTTGCCGCGCCCGATCGCGCGGACTCTGGAACGAGACGAGACGGGAGAGATGGAAGGAACTGGTCGACAGTAGGCTGGCTCTTTTACTTCTGTGATGAAGACAGAGAGTGAGAGCGACGTAAAAGTTGGGGAGGAATTAGCAGGAGTGAGTAGGAGTACATGTACAGAGAAAAGATCGAGACAAAAAAAAAAGTAGAGACGGGGGTCTCGTATGGAGGGAAGTCGATGATGTACAAGTAATACTGATCCGCCCCTCGGACGTCGCTAGCTCCGACGTGGACAGAAAGCTGGGAGAACGATTCCAAACCCTTTTTCTGTTTCACTTTTTACGGTGCGAATCGCTACTAATTACTAGTAATCGTACACGTACTAGCTTCGGAGAGGTACTTTCTTCCCAGCTAGACCATCGGCAGAGACACATGTACCTCTCCTCCCTGATCGCTCGCATCCAATGACATGGTGGGCAAGTAACCCGTGGTAAGCAGCACACGTGATCTCGCGATGCATATCCCGCTTTCCTAGAGCTGAGGCGCGTTTGCCTACTCGTACGGGAGGGGCCCACTATAGCTTGCCCGCGTGTATCGTACGAACGTACACACGGCGTGAATAGCACGAACTGCCGGCTCTTCTTCTGCTCATGAGGTTGCAACCGTCTTGTCATCTCATCTGTTCTCCCGATATAATACTCCCAAAGTAACGCGTTTACTTTTCTGTGGCAGTCATGGCAGACGATTGGAGGCGAGATGAAGAGGACGAGGCGGACCAGGATATTGATGAGACTGTACGCACATGCATCCCGCTCCAAGGAGTTGATATTATGTTGCTAATCACGAGTGCATGGATACACAGAGCTACAAGGCGCAAAAGGATGCCATCCTCTTCGCTGTCGAAGTGAGCGAGACCATGCTCACACCACCTCTCCCCTCAGACTCTAAAAAGGCAGACCGGGACAGCCCTGTCCAGGCAGCCTTGAAATGCGCCTACCATCTCATGGAGCAACGCATCATCTCCAATCCAAAGGATCTGATGGGCGTCCTGCTATTCGGCACGGAAAAGTCCAAATTCAGTAGTCGACAGGAGGATGAACAAGGAGGAGGTGGTGGTGGTGGTGGTGGCCTGAGCTACCCCCACTGCTACCTCTTCACGGACCTCAACGTCCCGGACGCCCAGGACGTCAAGGCGCTCAAGGCCCTGGCTGAGGAGGGCGAGGACGAGGAGGAGGTTCTCAAGCCTACCAAGGAGACGGTGCTCATGTCCAGCATGCTCTTCTGCGCCAACCAGATCTTCACCACCCGGGCGGCCAACTTTGGCAGCCGGCGGCTCTTCATCGTCACGGACAATGATGACCCGCACGGGTCGGACAAGGCTGCCAAGTCGGGCGCCGCTGTAAGGGCAAAGGATCTGTATGATTTAGGAGTCACGATTGATATATTTCCTGTTGTACGAGGCGATGCCACCTTTCGCGTAGAACAGTTCTACGATGTAAGCTGCCTGACCCCCTCCCCTCCTCAAACACCGTATCCACCTTGTCTGATCATTTCCAGGACATCATCTACCATGATGCCACCGCGGGTGAGGCCAACATGTCCGAGATCCGACACTCGAAGTCAGGAGATGGCCTGTCTCTCCTGTCCTCGCTGATCTCCAATATCAACTCTAAGCAGACAGCTAAGAGGGCGCTATTCTCCAACGTCCCCTTTGAGATCGCCCCTGGCCTGAGGATTTCGGTCAAGGGGTACAATGTGGTGCACAGGCAGACGCCTGCCAGGACATGCTACATCTGGCTCGAAGGCGAGAAACCCCAGCTTGCCACGGGCGAGACGACGAGAATCGCCGAGGACAGCGCACGGACGGTGGAAAGACAGGAGATCAGGAAAGCGTACAAATTTGGCGGCGAGTACGTCTACTTTACGCCAGAAGAGCAGAGACAGCTACGCGATTTCGGATCACCCATCATCCGCATCATCGGCTTCAAACCACGCGACTGCCTGCCGCCGTGGGCCAGCGTGAAGAAGAGCACTTTCATCTACCCAAGCGAGGATGACTACGTGGGGTCCACGCGCGTGTACACGTCCCTGTGGAAGAAGCTCGTGCGGGACAGCAAGATGGGCATAGCATGGTGTATCACGCGAACTAACGCGCAGCCTGTCCTGGTGGCCATCCTGCCCTCTAAGGAGCTCACGGATGACGACCGCGGTAGCCCCCATGTCCCCTCGGGCCTCTGGCTGTACCCTCTCCCCTTCATCGATGACCTGAGGGACTCGAAACCCCCCGATAACCAGTCCAGGAGCTCCGACGAGCTCAAGAACCAGATGCGCACCGTGGTGCAGCAGCTCCAGCTCCCCAAAGCAATGTACAATCCGCTCAAGTATCCCAACCCCAGCCTCCAGTGGCACTACAGGATCCTCCAGGCCATGGCGCTAGAAGACGAGGTCCCCTCCAAAGCAGACGACGCTACGGAGCCCAAGTACAAGGCCATCAGCAAGCGTGCCGGGGGTTATCTAGAGGACTGGTCGGAGACGCTCAAGCAGGAAGCCGCCAAAGCGCGTCAGACACGCGCCATAAAGCGTGATCCAGATGACTCTGCAGCATTGCCTGAACGGCCTAGCAAGAAGAGCCGCGGTGGTGTGCCGGTGGCAGGTGGTGGCAAGCCGGGGCTCGACCTGGCTCAGATCAAGGCGGCTGTGGAGAGCGGCGCGATCACGAAGATGACGACGGCGGATCTCAAGGATGTGCTGGTGGCTAGGGGACTCAGCACGTCTGGCAAGAAGATGGACTTGATTGAGAGGATTGAGCAGTGGGTTGAGCAGGCGTGAGTGGTATGTATATATATGTGCCTTATGATGTCATGGCTTTCCTTTTTTATTTCTATTGACTGGTGTTTGACGTAAGTAAAGTGCATGTTTTGTTTTTATTTCATCTGATTGTCTATCCTCTTTAAATGGAGGTCATTGGCGATGCATTCGCAGGAGAACGCTAGAGAGGCTCGTGCGTTGTAATATCCTGCCAACAAAGAGTGGCAATGTGAATGATATGAGACGTACATGTATGGCAAGAGTGAATGGTTGTCTGCATAATGATCTGAGAAGCAGCTCAGCTCGGATTTTCAATCTCAGCCAACGCACGACTATAAAAAAATGGAGGTTGGATCATCATTGTAAAGCCCAACCTTAAAAAAAAAATAAAAAAAAGCCCCGTCTTCGAATCCAAACCAACTTGGGTAAATTGCCAACATCTCATCATGGAGACACTCGAAAATGGCGATGATAACGGCAGCAGCAGCGAAGACGACGCGGACATTGGTACAGGGTGGCGCTCTACAACACGTACACATACGCCGATGCCAAAGAGATCAATCATTGCTCCCGTGCCTGTGACAACATCATCAAGCCCAACAACGGCAGCAACAGCTGCAGGGGCAGAACTTGGGCTGGGACTCCTCTTCGAAAACGTAGTTGATGCGATGCCTGAGTCGCCCCCATCACCTCGACACGCGTGCCAGTTGGCCGGACCAGCGCGAAGGTCGCCGTAGCAGCAACAGCAGGAACCGTCGTCAGCGACCGAGGCAGAAGCCTCCCGACTAGCCAATGGTAACCGTGAAGAAGAAGGAGAAGAACAACGACAGCCGCCGCAATTCGCACCACCGTGGTTGCTACCCGAAATGGTCGACTTCCTCGAGAGCTTCGACTTCGGCACTGATGCACCCCGCCAATCCAACGACTCGAGATGCGCATCCGTCGACGAAATGGTGGCGCAACTGCGGGTCGTGCTGGAGCAGAAGGTGACGGAGACGCGGGCCGAGCACGTCAGCGTCGCGTACGAGCTGCGAACCACGACAAAGTTTACGCTTGTCCAGTCCGACTCTGAGGAGGAGGATGACAATACCGTCAATGTCATGGACACGTTGCTCAGCGGTGGCGCTGAGGAGCTGACTACTGTCGTGTCGGCCAACCAGGTCATCGTGAACCAGACTGACGATCCTGCGCGGCAGCGAGCTGTGGGCAAGAACATTATTCGGGCTGTCGCCGCTGCAGATGGGAGCTGCTGGGTGTTGCGCGGCCTGTCGAGGGGTCGTGATGGGTGGACGTTGCGGTATGCATGCGGCGCATCATATCAGGAATGGATTCGCCAGAGTGCGAAGAATCCGCCCAAGACTGTCGTTGGCGCCTACAGCTTCCAGGTGCCTGACCCGGCCCTGATGGGTGAGCCTGTCATTCTCATTCTTCCCGCCTTCTCGTCTTACCGTACTAATTGTGAGACGTACAAAAAAAGCAGACCGGCCCGCATTTGACTGTCGCGGATCAATCTCCGTCTGCTTCAACCGTGGCAACCACTCCATCACTGTGCAATATTCACACACCCTCATGCACCAGACGGTGGGACAGCTGAAGGAAAAGTTTCCCGTCCGAGTGCGCGAGCCAGGGCCTGGATACCAGCGTCAGCTGGAGATCAGGAACACACCTAAGAAGCAGAAGAAGCCAAGGAGCGAGAATCCCAGAGGCGATAAGAGGGAGAGGCCATGGAAGTCGGATGGCGATAAGGCGGATCGGCCCAGGAAGCGCAAGCGTGATAAGAAGACTGCCCCTGCACCGGTCGTTCCTATGGGGGATGCCATTTCGGTCGAGGCCTCTTCCTCTAGCCAGCAGCAAGGACAACAACCTGCTGTTTCTGGCCAAAAGGATGGCAACGTGCCACTCGTAAGCGTTTCAGCGGAGGAGGCGGCTCGTCGTCTTGCTACGGCCAGGGAGCTCCTGTTCAACGCGGGCGTCGACCCGGACACCCTCTCGACGGAGCAGATGAATATCTTCGCCAATCAGGCCCCCAATATCCAGAAAGACTCGGTTGCCATGCTGGCCAAGTATGGCGCGCAGCAGCTTCAGATCGTCCACCCACAGGCTAAGGCTCGCTCCCAGTCTCAGCAACAGCAGCAGCAGCAGACCGACAACGGTAGCAACAACAACAACAACGACGACGATGCCTCGGAAAACACCACGAATTCAAGCACCGGCCCGGTGATGACGACACAGGAGCTCGCCCTGGGCGGTGGCGTCGAGGAGCAGCAGACAGAGAACGGTGGCGGCAGGTCCACTAAGCAGAGAAAGGTTGGCAAGTCCCGCGTCTCTTGCTACCAGTGCAAGAGCCGTAGGGCGAAGTGCCCCAAGGACAGGCCTTCTTGCTCCGAGTGTCAGTCGACGGGCCAGTCGTGCGAGTATCCGCTTCAGAAGCCTCGCAAGAGGGAGTCAGAGGCCGCGGTTGCTGAGGGCGATAATGGTGATGGGACTACCGTCATTGCCCGCGACGAGCAGCAACCTCGGCTGCCAGTTGAAGAGGAGCAGGGGCAGTACGATGCTGAAGAGCATGATGATACCGAGATGGAGCATCAGCAGCTACCTCCATTGCTTCCGGAGTTTCCGGCCCAACTAGCTCCGCAACCACAGCCGACACCTCATTCCCAGTCGGTGTCTGGCCTAGCCCTTCCCCTCGCCAATCTCTCACAGCAGCAGAGGACGAGTATGTCGCCTCAGATGGGCGGGACCCCCGACATGCCGACGGCACATGCGTCCGCTGACCCAAGTACCAACCTCTCCATCCACCCCCCCTTTTCTACACCGTGGACGGAAGCAACAGGAAGTGCCCCTGCAGACAACGGTGTTCGCCATGGTTTTGTTGGAAATGACCAACACAACCAGCACGGCTATCACCAGCGCCATAACGAGCCTTTTCAGCAGCAACAGCAGCAACAGCAGCAGCGGCAGTCGCAGCCGCAACCTCAGCAACAGCAACAGCAATCGGCAAGGGATGTCCAGATGATGCAGGCATCGGCATCGGCCGGGTCATCATCGCCATCGCCAGGATTGTCACAGCAACCCCGCCGTCCTGTCGCGACGGCACCGCCACGATCACGCCTCTCACCCTCCCAGCAGAACAGCAGTGCCTATCCGCGTCCCGCCCCCGACCGGGTGCAGAGGCAGGCCCATGTGCTGGCTGGTGTTTCCACCACGCGGAGACCCTCACCCGCCTACCTACGATACAATGACGGCGGTAGCCAGTCCGGCAGACGCACCCCCATCGTCAGCAGCAACAGCAACGCATCCAGCGACATCACCTACAAGCCCTTTTCGCACCAGCAGGCCATGATGCAGCAGCGCGACCCCGACCGGTATGGCTCCCACGGCTACAGCGGGAGCGACACCCTCGGCGGTAGGGACACGTCCTCTCCCACCCTGTCCGATCCCATGGCCGCCATGGCACAAGAAGCAGCCACCAAACTGCCGCAGAACGCCTGGGCCTCTACGCCGGCCTCCTCCCCCAACGACATGCAGCGCGGCCGGACCGCAGCGGCCGTCTCTCAGCCCGCAGACGGGCGCCACCACTCGTACGGCACTACGGCGGGACATCCGCAGCAGCAAACGCAAGCACCATACTACGACCCGTTCTCCACAGGCACAAACGCTGCCTCTACGGCCCACGGGGTTGACTTATTCGGTGTGGATGCCCAGAGGGCACAGCAAGGCAAGCCTCACGACCAGCAACAGCAGCAGCAGGGTGCGTGGAACTTTTACACGCAGTCGGGACGGGGATTTCTCTAGTTTCACTGGAGATTCTTTTATGAGGGTTTCGGTGTATTATAAATTTGCTTCTTTCTTGTTCGATACCAACGCCAGAGATGTTAGACATGCCTGAAGGGCACATGTCTACTGAATATGCATTCTTTCACTCCGCCTGCACCTGTTTGCACATCACTTGTCTCTAATTATTGTGTCTAACGATGGTGCTCGGGTATAGGACAGTGTTTCTTTAGACTGCCAATCTTCTCCTGTTCTGTCCACCATGGCCTTACTCGTAGATTCTGACAGCCTGTTTTATGTACTAAGCAGAAAAAAAATCGGAAAGAAAAGCGATGAATTAATGGAACAAGGCACGTGTTCTAGGTTAAAGTACTGTAGCACCCCTTTCCCCTTTCCTCCAAGTGAAGTCGTCTGGTCTCGTAGCTGTTCAGTTTATTGCTGAGATATATAGACTGTGGAAACATTTGAGGATGCGATCCGAGACATCCATCAATGTCAACTATGATGCAAAATACCCTGTCATCTATACACTCCACCGCCGACTATAAGACACGGATGAGCCCCGATAGCCCCGATAGCCTCGGCAAATGATGCCGCGACGAGATGCCGCCGACTCAAATCGTATACACTGAACCTCATGTCCTCTCCCTGGCAGCAACCGACCGGGGAAATCCATCTCTACCCTCCCCCTCCACCTTCTCAGACGACACACCGTCCTGTCTCCGTCTAGCCTGCACAAGCCTAGCAGTCCTCTGAATCACCACAACAGCGGCCTGATGCCCCGCCCTCTGAAACTTGTCAAATAGTTTCCAGAGCCTGTTGTCCTCTGCCTCGATGGCCATCTGCGTCAGTCTCCTCAGCCAGGGGGGGGCAACGTCGCCGCTGTGTCCATCGCCTCGTCTATGGTGGTGACGGCCGATGCTTCCCCTAGCAAAGAGGAAGGCGAGGCCTAGCTCTCCGAAGTCAAGACATATCCCCACGAGCTTGTTCGCCGCCATGGGCAGTCTCTGCGGCGGGGGCTCATCGCCGGGAACGAGGCGTTTGTAGTCGTCCAGGTAGCCGCGCGTGCGGTCAAACACGTTGCTGTGCAGGATCATATCCTGTATTGTAGAGGCGGCGGGGTCCTCGCCCGTGAGGTGCCGGAAATCCGCGTAGAGGGCGTGGGCAGCGTCGCTGCCACCGCGGTGGTTCTTGGACCTGGCCTCGACGACGACGGAGACGATACCGGGGGGCACCCGGCCATCCTGCGACTCGTCGGCCATCTCGCGCAGGGCGGCCTCAGCCGCGTCGAGGACGTCGTTGTCGCTGCTGCGCAGGAGCGCGTACACGGACCGTGTATGCTCGCGCTCGACGCGGAACCCGCTCCGTTGCATGATGTTCAGGACGCGCAGCGCCCCGGGGGCATCCGCATCGCGGGCAAACGCATCGACGAGGGCCTCGTAGTGGTGGATCTGCACTCTCCCGCGACGCGAGAGCATGGCATGCGCCTCTGTTGCGATGCCGACGTTGCCGTGCCGGGCGGCCGTGGCGAGGACATTCTCCAGCACCCCGTCGGACGGCTGGATGCGGTCGTTGCGTACGGCAGCCGTCCACGCCCAGACTACGCCGTCGAGGTGCGACGCCGCGGCGCACACGTCGAGCGCGTGGCCCGTGAGGCTAAGCATGGCGTGATCTGCACCCTTCGCCTGCTTGCGCCGCAGAAGCACGCTGAGCATCTCATCCAGGTGGCCCTCGCGCGCGAGCACCACGACGAACACGTCGTACAGCCAGAGGTCCACGCGCTCGCCGTCGTCCACCAACCTCATCAGCCGGTCGTACGCCATCTCGACCTGGCCCTCGCGCAGCATGGCGGCCAGCACGCTCTGCGCCACATCCCTGTCGTCCTCGGCCATCCAGTACGTGCGCATCGCGGACAGGACCTGCTGACGGAGGGCGTAGTCCGGATGCACCGACAGCGCGGTCAGGGCGCTGCGGCACGCCATCTCGCTCGGTCCGGCATCCGACCATGTGCTGCGCAGAAGAGCGCGCACGCCGCTGGCCGAGCCGCGCGGATCCGCCATGGCGTCCATCATGCACTCGTACACGAAGGCGTCCGAAGGCGGCCACCCGCGCTTGCCGACCAAGTGCTCTACTAGCTGCAGAATGCGCTGGTAACGGTCTAGCCTCTGCCCGTGCACCGAGAACCCTTGGACCGCGCGCATCCTTCTCAGTGCTGCGGCTATCTCCTCGGTCGGCGTGTCCGATAGTGTCTCTTCAGTCGGTGGCGTCGGTCGAAGCAGGACCTCGTCCATCCTGGAGGTGGTAGCGGCGGAAGCAATTTCTTGGCTGTCACCGCCATCGTTACGTGTCGGCGCCCTCGGCGTCTCTACGCCGAACTGCCTCCCGTGCGGCCACTGTCTGGCAGCTCTTCGTGCGGCGATGGGGAGTGGTGTCTGGACAGCTCGGAGGAGGGCGCGGGGAGTGTAGGAAGGACAGAGGCAGCGCCATAAGCCGTCGCATAACATCGGCCGTTGCATCGTGATTTTTCCTTGTGCTAGAAAGAAGAATAGACAAAAGAAAAAAAAAGGCGTGGATATCAAAGCCTCCGTATTTCCATTGTCGGGACTGTGACTGAGGAGACAAGGTTGTTGCTGCCGCCTGCGGTTGCTGATATATGCATCAACCGGGGCAATGCACGTATCAGAGCGGTGATGCAAATGCGCCCGAATGCAAAAGCTCTAACGTACTTGAGTGTGTGTGTGACGCTGCCTCTAGGGGCCTACTTTGAGAGGCTAGAGGCGATGGGTTCTAGCGTCCCCGAGATACCTTCTCGCCGTTCGCAATCCCCGTCGTTCCTCTTACACGGTCTTTGCTCATGTGTCGATCCTGTCATCTATACCGTTGGACTCGACACCGTCCTTATCAGAACACAACATAGGGACAGCTCTGTTCTGCTTTCCTGCCAACCAAAACAGCGGAAAAGTATGACAAAACTGATGGATAAATATTAGAGAGTGATGCCCAATTTATTATAATGAAATAGTAAATCAAAAAAGTTTAAGAGCGTCTCTTTTTCTCCCCCTAGAGGGGCAGTGAATCACCACTCAGACTAGCTAGCACACGTGACCAAATTTAGAGGAACCGGAAAGTTGCGGCCGAGGCAGCGTCACACACAGTTTATCATCGCCCATAACCTCCCCCCATCGCCTGCCTAACACGCACGAACTCCACCCCCCCCCCCCCCCCCCCCCCCCCCCCCCCCCCAGCAACAACACACACAGAGACCATGGTAAGAGAAAAGACGATCCAGCTGCCCCCCCGCCGCTGTCGCTTTCACCCTCTCGTTTTTCCCGCGTTGACATGACGCCCCGCAGCTACCTCTCGGTCTACTCAACGCCGCCCAAGGCCACCCCATGCTCGTCGAGCTCAAGAATGGCGAGACTCTAAACGGCCACCTGGTGAATTGCGATACTTGGATGAACCTCACCCTGAAGGAGGTAGTCCGGACGAGTCCCGTACGTCCTGCTGATGCCCAGCACTTACCCTTCTGCCCAGTGACTAACTCCCCCCCCACAGGAAGGCGACAAGTTTGTTCGGTTACCAGAAGTCTACGTCAAGGGAAACAACGTACGTTACCCCTCTATATCTCTCGCCGACCCATTTCCTCGTGTGTGTGCGTTCTTCAGCTTACCAGGGTACCACGCAGATCAAATACCTTCGCGTCCCCGACGAAATCATCGACATCGTAGCCGAGCAGCAGAAGAACCACCACAGCCAGCAGGGCGGAGGCGGCGGCTTCCGGGGCGGCAGTCGCGGAGGGCACCACCACCACTCGAGAGGGGACTATGGCGGCCGTGGCGGCAGCGCCGGCGGAGACAGGGGACGTGGTGGTCGCGGAGGCGGGAGGGGCGGTCGTGGGAGGGGTGGACGCGGTCAATGATTTCCCCTGTCCGTCTCCCCGGCTCTCGGGTCAACGAAGCACGAAACGATTCTGATGAATTACTTCCCGCACCTTCCTCTTATTTGTTCTGGTCCTTGTGTCTTGTTGCTGCTTTGTTTGCTGCCTGGTTCGGTCCTGGTCTGGTCTGGTCTGGTGTTCTGGCATATACCCGGGAGGAAAGGAAGGGAACAACAAAAAGTTGGTCCTCATGGGATATTATTTCTTTGCAAAAAAAAAAAAAAGACCATGACTATGTGCCCTCCCCCCCCATGCCAAGCACACGAGGATTGGAAGAGCAAGCCAAGGGCTTCACTACGTATATGTATGCCTATCTACACTGTCAAGATAGCATTTCCCTTCCCGGGGTCCGGCACTACGTAGATTACAAACAAAAACACATCTGCATCGCTGCAGAGTACAGAACAGCACAATAGATAGTTGGCTCGAATAAGAAAAACAAAGGAGATATTAGGTAGAGGAATTTCAAGAGGAGTACTTGCTACCACTGTTAATTACTACTACTGTTATTAAATACCTGCGTCTACTTGAACTTCGACGCTCCCAGTGCAGATGTCAAATCCTCCCACATTTTTCTTTTCAAACAGACGTTGAGACGTTGAATCAATCAAATAATAAGCATTGGAATAGAAAAAGTACAAAAACAAACATAAAACGCTCCAAAACATGACGAAACGCATAGATCTCATCATTCTTTTTTACCCTCGTTCCCATGGTACACATTTGCAGCGCAGCTGCACAAACACTTAGAAGTTGGCAACGGCGACAGCAATGGCCTGGCTATCCGAGTGTGAGATGGACAGCGTAATGTCCTGGACACCGGCCTTCTTGGCAGCGGCAGCGGCTTCGCCACGGAGCTGTGATATCTTTGGTTAGTACGATGTCAACCTTGGCCTTTGTCATAGGGGAGAGAAAGGCAGATCGTTGGAGTGAGTAGAAACATTAGAAAAAAAAGAAACTTACCCTGACCATAGGAGCACCCGTGTCCTCGTCCCTGAGAACCTCAATGTCCTTCATAGCAGCACCGGCGCCCTTGCTGGCAACGCCCAGAGATTTAAAGACGGCCTCCTTGGCGCTCCACCTTCCGGCAAAAGAGCTCTGAGGGCTGGGAGCCTTCTGGCAGTAGGCAATCTCGTTGGGGGTGAAGTTGCGCTCGATGAATGTGTCGTTCTCAATGTTGACCGCCGATATCTCCTCGACGTCGACACCGACGCGGCTGTTCTTATTGGCCACCTTCTGGGCCAGAGCCTCCATGACCTGCTGCGTCTCGCCAGCCCTGCTAGAAGACACCTTCTTCTCCGACTGCTTCATAAAGTTGTCGGCGTACTTGAGCTCAGACGTCTTAGCATCCGCGCTGGCCCTGGCGTCAGGGTTGAGCAGGACGCTGTTCAGCTGGCTGTCGGAGTAAGGCGACTCAGACTTGGCAACGAACAGCGTGTTGTTGATGAGGCCGTTGTGGAAGTAGCGATACGCCTTCTTCTGGCGGGCCTCGACCTTGGCGCAGTATTTGGTGTAAGTGGCCTCGTCCAGAGTGGCGAAGAGGTACTTGGGGTGGACACCAATGGCCTGGGCACCCTTCTGGCCGAAACCAAATGACGTGACCGAAAAGGCCTTGACACCGTCCGTCTGAATGCTGCGGCTGGGGTACACAATGAGGTCAAAGTCCTCCATGACGGGGTCGATATTGTCAGCGTTACGGTTGCCCGGCACGAGACCGGTGTTGAGCACCTGCAGACAGCCATTCATCATCCAGGCACCGGCGGCACCCTTGGGGTGGCCAGTCAGATACTTCTGGAAGATACCCATGACGGCGTTGCCCTTCTGGCGGCCGAGGTGACGCAGCTGCTGGCAGATGACGCTCGACTCGTTCTTGTCATTGGCCTTGGTCGACGTTCCGTGGAACGAGGCGACGTCAAGGTCATCAATGGTCAGGCCCCAGGTAGCCAGGGCACCACGGAGGGGAGCGATGCTGGGGTCGTTCTTCCAGAAGTTGTTGCCCATGCTGCGGAGGAGCTCCTTCTCCTGGCGAGCGGCTTCCTTCTCGATGTGGTCAATGCGTTCCTGGGCGTACTCGGCCTCGTTGAACTCACTGCCCTGGGCCTTCATGGCCTGGACCTCGTCGTAGACGTATTCGAGCTCATCCTCCTGCCACTGCTTGATCGCCTTCTTGCGGCGCTCAATCTGGCGGCGGCGGTAGTCGATGTCGAGCAGGGGCGAGGGGAACTTGCTGGCATGCTCACGGGCAGTGGTGAGGACACCCTGTCCCGGGGCGGGCACGGAGCGGCCAATCTTGTCCGAGGCAGTCGTGGTCAGGGCCAGGACACCGTTGATGGGGACACCCATGTCCAGGGCGAGCTTAGCAGTCATGATGACCTGGATACCGCAACCCTGCGACTCCATGAAACCGTTCCTCGTCGTCGTCGTGGGACGCGACATCTCCTTGGGGGTACGGCCGTGGTCGAACTCATCATTCGTGTTGCTGGTGGCCTTCATGTTGGCAAACTCATACGAGCCTTCCTCGCCAAAGTCGTCGAAACCGCCGACCAGGCAGACGCGGGCCTTGCCCTCCATGATGGTCTCGTATCCAATGTCGACCGACTCGACGGCCGTGGCGCAAGCACCAACGGGCGTCTTGATGGGACCGGACGACGAGAGGAGAAGCATATTGACCCAGGCAGACATGGTGTTGATGAAGGACTCCTGCAGGATGTCGTTCTGCAGAGGTTTGTCCAGGAAGCGGTCCTTGTGCATGCCACGCAGAGCAGTAGAGCCACCCATGCCGGAACCAATGCAGTTACCAACCTCAGAAACATGTACGTACTTGTAGAACTCGTACGGGTCGGTGATACCGCAAGCAAGCAGGGCCTCGGCGGTGGTCACGAGAACGAACAGGGAGACGGGGTCAACCTGGGAGATGATGTCCTCGGGGATACCGTAGCGCTTGGCGTCCCAGCCGGTGGGAATCTGGCCGGCAACTAGACGGTCGAAGCGCAGGGCCTTGGGGATCCAGAGGGCAGCACCTTTCTTGAGACGAATCGTGTACTCGCTGCTCTCAGGAATCTCAAAGATCTCGACCTTGTCACCGTGCTCACGCTTGAACTCATCGGCAGTCTCCTTGGAGCCCTCGAAGGGCTCAAGGTCCTGTTCGATGACGACCTCGTGAAGCAGCTGCTTGTTGTTGGGGTCGTAGCCGTCGAAGAGCTCAGGTTCAATGAGACGGATACCAGAGTGCTCGAGGATGAATTTCTCATATTTGGCCTTGATGTCTTTGTCGTCGACAGGGTCGCCAGACTTGGCGTCGACCCAGCCGGCATAGGGCTTGCCCTTGATAGGACCGTTGTGGTTCTTGATGAGACCCATGATCCAAGCCATCTCCACGCAGCCCTCGAGGGAGAACTCGCCGTAGGCCTCCATCTCCCAACGGGTTCGTGAGTTACCCCAGGGACCAACCTCAGCAAAACCGGTGACGACGACGACCTTCTCGAGGTCGACCATGCCGCGGAGCTTGTCGTTAAGGGGAGCAATCTCCTCCTTCCAGTCTGGCAGGGTGGGGAAGTCGAACTTGATGTTGGCACGGGGCTCAATGGTCTTCTTCTTGTAGAGGACCTCGGAGTCGGCACCGTTGACAATTTCATTCTCGATGGCACTCTCCTTGGAGACAGCCCTGCGGACCTCGCTCGTCTCCATGATATCCTTGCGCAGCTTGGTCATGGCCTCGTTGAGGTTGGGGACGAATTGGAGGCCACCGTTGAGATCGGCAAAGATGGGCTCAGCCTGGCAGAGATCAACAATGGCAGGCGACATGAGACCCAGGAGGTTGAAAGCCATCTCCTGCTGAGAGAAGGTGCGGACACCAAAGGCCTCGACACCTTCGGCGACGATGTTGTTGCCGGACATGAGACCAGTACCACGGGTCCATCCAATGACGGCACCGCAGATGGTAAGGTAGTTGGCCCAGTTCTCCGAGTACCAGCGGTTGAACAGGGTCTCCAGAGCCAGCTTGGACTCGGAGTACAGACCGTCGCTACCAAAGGTACCGTGGTTGGGAGACAGAGGCAGAACAACCTGGGCGGGGCGAGTCTCGAAGCCGCGCTCGGACTTCTGGCTCATGACGCAACCCAGTAGGCGAATGAGGTTGGTAAGCATGATGCGGTGAGCTAGCTCAGACTTGGAGTCAATCGAGTCGATCTGGCGACCATTCTCCGAGATGGCGGCGAAGGGAATGATGAAATCTAGATCCCAGCCCAGACCATTCTTGGAGTCATAGATGTATTCAATAAGGGCCTCAACATCCTGCTTGCTGCCCTGGTTGAAGGGTACGACGACAATCTGAGAGCCACGCGAGCCGAAGCGAGTGTACATGGACTGGTAGTACTCGGTGACCTCGCGAGAGAACCTACTGGTGGTGACAACAACCTTGGCACCACCGCTGACGAGACCCTGGAGGACCTCGGCACCGATAGAACCAGCACCGGCGCCAGTCATGAGAACATGCTTGCCGCTGTAGGTGACGCCAGACTTAGCGGCATCTTCGAGGCAATTGAGGTAAGCACCGGTGAGCTTCTTGCTGTAGTCCCAGCCGTGGAGCGTCTTCTTCTTGAGGTGAAGGAAGGGGATGGTCTCAACCTTGCCCTTGCTGTGGGCGGCGCTCTTGACCTTCCTGCCCTTGGCGTTGTCCTTGGGGATGATCTGGCTCTCGTTCATGGACAGGGAGCGGAGGACATCGCCGTAGAGGCTCTTAATCTCGAGCTGGGACGTCTTGGACATCTTGTGCTGCTGCTTGATGAGCTTGTAGATGCGCTGGAGATCGTTCTGGACCTTGGTGCGGTTGCCGTATTCGGAAATCTTACCGCCCTCGGCCATCTGCTGGACGTAGTGCTCGAGCTTGCGACAGCTGCTGCGAGGAACCTCCTCGTAGTTCAGGTTGCCGCGAGCATCGACCGATGTACGCGGACCAGTGGGCACGGCCACATCCTTGTAGACAGGGGAGACTTCGAGGACATCCTTGCAATTCTCAATCAGCTGCTTGCCAAGCTCCTGGGCGAGCTTGTACGTCTCGCCACGCTCGGTGGGGCAATTGTCGATGTGGTACTGCATGAACTCGAGCAGCTTGGGGTTGGAGCGGTTCATGATGCGGATGCACTGGCTGACAATCTCACGGTCGACAACCTGGAGTCGGCCAAAGATAATGTCATAGTACATGCTGAGGGCATCCTGACGGACCCAGTTCCACGACGAATCGTAGGTGCGGGCCTTGAGCGGGCTGAAGACGGGCTCAATACCAGAGGCGTAGAAGTCGCCGTGCTCGGTAGTCCAAAGGTCGAGCTGGGCCTGCAGCACCTTTTCGGACTTTTGGGCCTCGACGTGGGCCTTGTCTCCGGCACGCAGGTCCATCTTGAGGTAACGGGCAAACAGCTCGAGCTGCTGCTTGAAGAGAGCCCTCTGGTCCTTGGTGAGAGCGTCAATGGCAGCAGGGTCCATCATCATGCCACCGCCGCTGCCCTCGGCCGCGGCGCCAGCAGAAGCGGTAGACAGGCTGATTCCAGCGCTGGTGGCGTACTGCTGAGCGACAGAATCGAAGAAGGCCTTGGCATCGGCGTCGGCTCCGAGACGGGAGGCGGGTTCCAGAGTAAGGGACAGGAGAAGAACACCGTCCTGGCGTCCAGGACCGAGACCCCACCTCGTCTCGAGATATTTGCGGGCAGAGGTCATGTTGAAACCTCCAGGCATCTTGGAAGAGATCATACGGGCGATGAGGGATTGCGACTGCTTGCCGAGGCTGCCGTTGAAAGTAGCCTGCATAGAAGCACCAAGCTCGTCGAGGGGAGTATCCTCGGGCTTCTCGGGGGTTGAGCCAAATTCCTTGCCAAGATCACCGAGGATCTCATTCTGAAGGGTAGACTTGCCTAGAGGACAGGTTCTGGTTAGCATTGTGTTGTCCAGGGCTTGGTTGGGGGGTCATTGCATGGCGTATAGAGCTTACCACCGACAAGATCTTTTATAGCTTTGGACAAGGGGATCTCCAGCAGGGGCTTCTTTAGCTTCTGAGCAATAAGAGCACGGACAATGTCGACGGCCTGCACAGGCTCATCGGCAACCGCCTGGGCAGGGCCAGCACTGGGCGGTGGGGGAGCAGCGGCGGCAGCAGGGGCAGCAGCAGAAGCAGGAGCCGCCGAGGCAGACGCTGCCGCTGACGAGCCGGCAGCGGTGGGCTCTGGCTCCTCCTCAATAGGGTCGACATCGTAGTAGATCTCCTTGGCGTCCTTGTTGTAGCAAAGAATCTGGCGCTGGACGGACTTGGCGGCATCGTATGCCTCGTACTTGGAAGCTATGGTGCGCTTGGCCATGACACCGAGGGTATCGGCGGGACCAATCTCGACCACACGCTCCGCCGTCTTCTCGGCGAGGAAGACATCTTGAGTTTCAATCCATCTCACAGGCGAAGCGAACTGGTATGCGAGGAGCTCAATGAGCAGAGTGTGGGAGAGCTCCTGCTCGACCTCAGGACGCATGCTGGGCGATCGGATGTCGGAGGGAGGTACAATGGAATTGTTGTGGCCGAGAGTAGTAGGATTCGTGTAGAGTCGTCAAGCCAATGACGCTCGGGACAAGGTAAGTCGTGTATATGAAGAACGCCTCAGACCCGAGTTGAGGAGGGGGTCTTTCGGGCAGGGAGGAAAATTACTAAACGTGTAAATTAAGAAGAAAGAGAGGGAGAGGGGGAGGGAAGAGATTTCGCCGCTGGTATGATGCAACAACGCGGCAATAGACGACCAAGTTTGATGCTTTCTTGGTTGTCAGCCTGGTGCGAAAGAGGGAGGATGATGGTGATGGGGACGATGGGGACGATGGGGTGCAAAGCAGAAAAGCACTTGGAAAGCACTTGGAGGAGGGAGGGCTAAAGGAAGGTACGAGGATGGTAGGCGGTCAGCTCTACGAAAGGTGGGACCCTGGCGTAGCTGTTGAGTTGGAGCCCAGTTGAGGGCGGGAAACCTACTAACGAATAACAGTGCTCTCGACTCTCGTAAGGGAAAAAACTCATACATCAGATGCCTAACACTACGGGTACGAGTACATGTTCTAGGGGAGAGAGGCCCGGAAGCCGTGGGAAAATGATGGGTTTGGCTCTTACTTGGTGACTGGCGGTGGCTAAATACAGCATCAACTACTCCGTACAATATCCTAGCCACTTGTATCGCTACCACTACGGGCGCAGTATTACCCTGCTACTCCGTATTCCAGGTACATTTACTACTAATACTACATGTACAATGGCCCATTCATCGATGGCTTGCAAACTCTTGACAGGGCACTGGTCCATAGGCAGCAGGCAGGAGGGTAATACTGCTCGAGAGCACCCAGAAGAGGGACAAGAGGCGCCGCCAGCGGCCCTTGCAGCGGGCTTCTCAACCATATCGAAAGCTAAACCCGATCAGGGATGGTGGTACCCATTCCACGACATGCCCTCCCCAGAGATGCGTCTCACAGCAAGAAATTTTTGGGGCACCATCATCAGCCCATTCGTGCCGCAGACCATTCATACCAAAATACGGAGTTGAAAAGGGTGGACGGGCCGGCGTGACTTGGCAGAAACATGGATTTCTTATCCATGTGTTGCGTGGCGTAGGTGTGTTGTGTGTGTGTGTGTGTGCGTGTGTGGCATTATCTGGTGGGCAAACAAATCCCATCTTATTGTAGTTCAACAAAGCTGACCAACAATGGGGGGAAATTACGTTCCTTGACGCCTACCCTTTCCAGACGGGATGCACTCAATCATGGGAGTGAAAGAAAAGGCATGATTCCATATCTGCTACCATATCTCATGAGGCGAGATAGTCGAGCACGAAGCAGAGTGCTTATTACAGATGGATGGAAGGAAATTGAAGCCTCTTTGCTTTCCAAGAACTGTTTACTCCGCGGTTTGCTAGCCTCATCCTCATAGCACCCACTCTGCCCGGCAACCTGGGCCCTGCAGCAAATTTCTGATCCTCATCAGCAAAGCCGTGGCGGTACCGGTACCTGCTTGGACGTCCCTCCTCTTCGTCCGTAAGAGTGTTAACAGCGTGGCACGACAGGCGCGTTGGTGGCTCGATCCCCAAACGGCTCGAGGCTGTCAACAACGTTACGCCACCAGGACTTGATCCTTGTTGATGGGGGAATCGAAGTGGTATGATGCGTGTGCATGCATAACTACCCAGTAGTGGTCCTGATATGCCGTCTGAGAATTGTTATCAATGCTGGTTTTGAATGGTGGGAGACTGCCAGTGTGATGCTAGGTTACCCACGAGTACAGCTCACGACGTACGGAGTAAACCCCAATCGAACCTGTTGTGTGGGGATAGTGCTCAGTCATGATGCACGCCCTTCAACAAGCGGTACCATACGATGTTCAGCAAGTATTATAGACCGGCAAGCCTTCACCGATTGTTTAGATTCCATGCCTCCAACTAGCTACCACTACTACAAGTATTGTTGTATAATCAAGCAGCATGGCAGGGAAAGATGCGGATTTCTTCGAGAAGAATCGCAAAAGAGGAGTACATGAAAATTCTTCACTGTCAAGTTTAAAGTACCTATTGTCAGAGTCTGTAATAAGCGTGCTATTATAGCCATCATGGGCCATGTCATGTACCAACTCAACAAACATCGTCGTCAACAACCAAACTGAGCAAAATAGAGAACCAGCAAAAAAAAAGGGACAAAAAAAAGGGTCGAGCAGGTATCGATACATGGATGGTGCTTTAGTGGGTTGCAGCTGGGCTTGCTGGGCTGCCACCTGGCTGGACCCTGTGAACAAAAAACCCTTGTTCAGATCAGACCAGACATATGAGTGGAGACGTCCTTTTTTACCGGGTTGGGGCTCATAGCTCAGTGCTCAATGGACCAATGGCTCTCACCCACTATACGGATTACCCGTAGCTCAGAGGCCTCGGAGTCGTCGCTTGGGAGGCTTGATTGCTAGTGATCCACTGTAATACATGCCGTTCCGGCGTAGGCTTAGCGGAGGATAACGGGTGTCTGTCCCGCCCATTCCTTATCCCCAACAGAAGTGTGAAAATTTGGGTGTCCGTCGAACATCTGGGTGCGCGACTGAAGGGGGACCACACATCTCCCTCGCTAAAGTAAGGGGAAAAACCCTCTAGGCCTCCAAGTGAGTAATACCTCTCGACTGTCGGGAGTATTTCATGTCCACTGTAACCCTTCCCGATAGGCGTTAATAGCAAGACAACAATGATCGAATAACCCCTATGGCTGTCAGCAGTACCAGAGCAATACGTGGTAATAATCGTTCCCCTCCCACCCCTCCCTCTCTCCCCCGCCCTGTGGCTGCTCCCTGGCCTGAGCCTCCCAACCCTTCCGTAGCCAATTGTGGTGACCACTGGTACTTGAGGCGTAATGCCCTTTGCGTGGTGTGTACCAATGCCAACCATCCCGCCTTGCCCAAAAATTCCCACCGCCTACCTGTACAATCCCAAACTATCTCCTCCTCATATCCCCTTCCCTGAAGAGAGTTTTCATACCCAGCCATCATCTAGGGATATACCGTCTTTGTAATTCTCTTCGTTTTCCTTTTCCCCTTCTCTTTCTTTCCATACTCTCCCTTGCTTCGGGCTGCAACAGCTACTACTTTCCGGAGCCGAGCTTGTGCGCTGCTCTGCTATTAATCCCCCCCGAACTTACCTCGGGGCGTGCTGGCGCCATTGTGCACCGGCAGATCAATCATCTGCATCACCTCTAGCAGCGAGGCGGAGTTGCAGTTCCCGGGATCTCATACATCTGCGCTGGCAGAGGTGAGTTTTGCTGTCCCCCCTTCCTCTGTCTCGTGGCAGTGTGCTGACCCTCTGTCGCCCAGAGCTTCCCTCGATCCGGCCTTCCCTACACCAACACCTACTACTCCCGCCACCACCGCCATAACCATCACCATGTACGGCACGGGTACTGGCCCGCAAACGGGCATCTCCACGCCTAGGTCCAATGCCTCTCTCCGCCCTCTCACCCTCTCCCATGGCTCTCTCGAAACCTCCTTCCTCCTCCCCACCAACCTCCACTTCCACGCCGCCCAGCTGAAGGACCGCTTTGTTGCGACCCTTCCGGCCGCTACAGACGACCTGGCTCTAGATGACGAGCCCTCATCCGTCACTGAGCTCGTCGCTGGCTACCTTGGTTACATTGCCGACGAGATCGAGGAGGGAGAAGACGACGACCAGGGCACCTTCGAGGAGGTGCTCAAGATCGTCCTCAACGAGTTTGAGCGAGCATTCCTCAACGGCAACGAGGTTCACGCCCTCACTGCTAGCCTCCAGGGCATCGACTCCAAAAAGCTCAGCGTTGTGCGCAGCTACTATTCTGCCCGCTCCGTCCTGAACCGCCCCATCAAGCCTCATGAGTCGGCTCTCTTCAGGGCCGCCGATGACGGCTCTGCCAAGATCTTCTCCATCTTTGGCGGTCAAGGTAACATTGAGGAGTACTTTGAGGAGCTTCGAGAGCTCTACCAGACCTACCCAACCTTTGTTTCCGAGCTCGTCTCCTCGTCGGCCGAGGTTCTGCAGACCCTCTCCAACGATCCCAGTGCCGAGAAGATCTATCCCAAGGGCCTCGACATCATGGCCTGGCTACACAACCCGGACTCGACCCCTGATGTCGACTACCTCATCTCCGCCCCCGTCAGTTTCCCCTTGATCGGGCTGGTACAGATGGCGCATTACGAAGTTACCTGCAAAGTTCTCGGCGTGGACCCCGGTGCTTTGCGCGAGAGGTTTGCCGGTTCTACTGGTCACTCCCAGGGCATCGTCATGGCTGCCGCCACTGCCGCCGCCGAGTCGTGGGACTCGTGGAGGGAAATCGTCGCTTCCACCCTCACCATCCTCTTCTGGATCGGTGCCAGGAGCCAGCAGGCCTTCCCTGTAACCTCCATGACCCCCACCATGTTGCGCGAGTCCCAGGAGAACGGTGAGGGCACACCCACTCCTATGCTCAGCATCCGCGACCTGTCGCAGGAGCAGGTTCAGAAGCACATCGATGCCACCAACCAGTACCTACCCGCCGACCGTCATATCAGCATCTCGCTCATCAACAGCCCGCGCAACATGGTCGTTACCGGCCCTCCCACCTCGCTGTACGGTCTCAACTCGCAGCTGCGCAGGGTCAAGGCTCCCACTGGCCTTGACCAGACGAGGATTCCATACACGGAGCGCAAGATTCGCTTCTCCAACCGCTTCCTCCCCATCACCGCGCCCTTCCACAGCACTTACCTTGAGAAGGCTACCGCCATGATCGATGAGGATCTCAAGGATATCAATATTGATGCTAGTCTCCTGGGCATGCCCGTCATCGACACCAACACCGGCAAGGACCTCCGCGACCAAGTCAAGGGGAACATCGTCCCCGCTCTGGTCCGCCTCATCACCCGTGACCCCGTCAACTGGGAGAAGGCTACCGTCTTTCCCGGGGCCACCCACATCCTCGACTTCGGCCCTGGCGGCGTCTCCGGTCTCGGTGTTCTGACCAGCCGCAACAAGGAGGGTACTGGCGTCCGCGTCATCCTTGCTGGTGCCATCAGTGGTACTGCCAAGGAGGTCGGCTACAAGCCTGAGTTGTTTGATCGCGATGAGGAACACGCCGTCAAGTACGCCATTGACTGGGTCAAGGAGTTCAGCCCTCGACTCGTCAAGACCTCGACTGGCACCACCTATGTCGACACGCGCATGAGCAGGCTCCTCGGTCTGCCTCCTATTCTCGTAGCTGGTATGACCCCCGCCACCGTCCCTTGGGACTTTGTCGCGGCCACCATGAATGCCGGATACCACATCGAGTTGGCTGGTGGTGGCTACTTCAACGGCAAGCGTATGACGGAGGCTCTTATCAAGATCGAGGGTGCTATCCCCGCTGGTCGTGGCATCACAGTCAACCTGATCTACGTCAACCCCCGTGCCATGGCTTGGCAGATCCCTCTGCTCGGCAGGCTCCGTGCCGAGGGTGTGCCCATTGAGGGTCTCACCATCGGTGCTGGTGTCCCCTCCATTGAGGTTGCTCAGGAGTACATTACGACTCTTGGCCTGAAGCACATCTCGTTCAAGCCCGGTTCTGTCGATGCCATCCAGTCTGTCATCAACATTGCCAAGGCCAACCCCACTTTCCCCGTCTTCCTTCAGTGGACCGGAGGTCGTGCCGGTGGCCACCACTCCTTTGAGGACTTCCACCAGCCCGTACTGCAGATGTACGGCCGCATCCGCCGCCAGGAGAACATTATCCTGGTTGCCGGCAGCGGCTTCGGTGGCGCCGACGATACCTACCCCTACCTCACCGGTGAGTGGGCTAGGGACTACGGCTACCCTCCCATGCCCTTTGACGGCTGTCTCTTCGGTAGTCGCATGATGGTCGCCAAGGAGGCCCACACCAGCAAGAACGCCAAGCAGGCCATCGTCGATGCTCCCGGTGTCGGTGACGGCGAGTGGCAGAAGACGTACAAGGGCCCGGCCGGTGGCATCATCACTGTCCGTTCCGAGATGGGTGAGCCCATCCACAAGCTGGCCACTCGCGGTGTCAGGTTCTGGGCCGAGATGGACCAGAAGATCTTCAGCCTTCCCAAGGAGAAGCGCGTCGCCGAGCTCAAGAAGAACCGCGAGTACATCATCAAGAAGCTCAACGATGACTTCCAGAAGGTTTGGTTTGGCTGTGACAGGAACGGCAAGACCGTCGACCTCGAGGACATGACCTACGCTGAGGTTGTCCGTCGCCTTGTGGAGCTCCTCTACGTCAAGCACCAGTCTAGGTGGATCGACCCCTCGTACACCCGTCTCACCGGTGACTTTATCCACCGCGTCGAGGAGCGTCTTACCCAGACCCCTGGCAAGCCTTCTATGCTCCAGAGCTACGCCGACCTGGAGGAGCCCTTCGAGGCCGTTGACCGCATCCTGGCTCACTACCCCGAGTCGGAGGAGCAGATCATCAACGCTCAGGATGTTCAGCACTTCCTGCTCCTATGCATGAGGCCCGGTCAGAAGCCTGTCACCTTTGTCCCCGCTCTGGATGACAACTTTGAGTTCTTCTTCAAGAAGGACTCCCTTTGGCAGTCCGAGGACCTCGATGCCGTCATCGACCAGGATGTTGGCCGTACCTGTGTCCTTCAGGGACCCACGGCCGCCAGGTTCTCCACAGTTCTCGACGAGCCCATCAAGAGCATCCTGGATGGCATCCACGAGACCCACATCGAGTACCTCACCAAGGACTACTATGGTGGTGACGCCTCCAAGATCCCCACTGTCGAGTACTTTGGCGGAAGTCTGGTCGAATCTGAGGCTCCCGAGGATATTGAAAGCTTGACCGTTAGCCAGGATGCTGACAAGCACACCTACCGCCTCTCGTCATCCGTCACAGCCACTATGCCCGACACGGACGCCTGGCTGGCGCTGCTCGCCGGCCCCACCCGCAACTGGAGGTATGCCCTCCTCACCTCGGATGTGGTGGCTCAGGGTAAGAAGTTCCAGACCAACCCGATGCGCCGCATCTTCGCTCCCGCCCGCGGCCTGTTTGTGGAGGTACACCACCCCAAGGACCCTGCCAAGACGACCATTATCGTCAAGGAGCAGCCGCGCCATAACCAGTACGTCAACGTCATCGAAGTCAAGCTCTCGGGCAAGAACGAGATCTTGGTCAACCTGATCAAGGAGTCGACTGCCCTGGGCAAGCCGTACCCTCTCACCCTCAAGTTCAAGTACCTGCCGGAGGCTGGTTACGCCCCCATCCACGAGGTCATGGAGGGTCGCAACGACCGCATCAAGGAGTTCTACTGGAAGGCTTGGTTCGGCGATGAGCCCCTGGACCTCGACGCTCTCGTCACCAGCAAGTTTGACGGCGGCAGCACCACCATCACTGGTGAAGCCATCAGCGACTTCATCCACGCTGTCGGTAACACTGGTGAGGCCTTTGTCGACCGGCCCGGAAAGACGGTATACGCTCCCATGGACTTTGCCATTGTCGTTGGCTGGAAGGCCATCACTAAGCCCATCTTCCCGCGCACCATTGACGGTGACCTGCTCAAGCTAGTTCACCTGTCCAATGAGTTCCGTATGATACCCGGTGCGGAGCCCCTTAAGAAGGGAGATGAAGTGTCGACAACTGCCCAGATCAACGCCATCATCAACCAGGACTCTGGCAAGATGGTCGAGGTGTGCGGCACCATTGTCCGTGATCAGAAGCCTGTTATGGAGGTGACGTCGCAGTTCCTGTACCGCGGCACCTACACCGACTTCGAGAACACCTTCCAGCGCAAGGTAGAGACACCGGTGCAGATCCACCTCGCTACCAGCCGCGACGTCGCCGTGCTGCGATCTAAGCAGTGGTTCAACCTGGACGAGATGCCCAGCGAGCTTGAGCTGCTCGGCCAGACGCTGACGTTCCGCCTCCAGAGCCTGGTGCGCTTCAAGAGCAAGGATGTCTTCAGCAGCGTCGAGACGCGTGGCGAGGTCCTCCTCGAGCTCCCCACGAAGGAGGTAATCCAGGTGGCCAGCGTCGACTACGAGGCTGGCGAGTCGCACGGCAACCCCGTCATCGACTACCTCACCCGCAACGGCTCGCCTCTGGACCAGCCCATCAACTTTGAGAACCCCATCCCTCTGAACGGCAAGACCCCCCTCCAGCTCCGCGCCCCTGCCTCCAACGAGAACTACGCCCGCGTGTCTGGCGACTACAACCCCATCCACGTGTCCCGCGTCTTCTCCGGCTACGCTAACCTGCCCGGCACCATCACGCACGGCATGTACTCCAGTGCCAGCGTCCGTCGCCTGGTGGAGACGTGGGCGGCCGAGAACAACATTGGGCGCGTCCGCAGCTTCCACGCTTCGCTGGTCGGCATGGTCCTCCCCAACGACGCCATCGAGGTCAAGCTGCAGCACGTCGGCATGGTTGCCGGTCGCAAGATCATCAAGGTCGAGGCCAGCAACAAGGATACCGAGGACAAGGTTCTCCTCGGCGAGGCCGAGATCGAGCAGCCCGTGACGGCCTACGTCTTCACCGGCCAGGGCTCGCAGGAGCAGGGCATGGGCATGGAGCTGTACGAGAGCAGCCCGGTGGCCAAGGATGTGTGGGACCGCGCGGACAAGTACCTGCTCGACCACTACGGCTTCTCCATCACGAACATTGTGCGCAACAACCCGAAGGAGCTGACCGTGCACTTTGGTGGGCCCCGCGGCAAGGCCATCCGTCAGAACTACATGGCCATGACTTTCGAGTCGGTGTCTGCTGACGGCTCCATCAAGTCGGAGCGCATCTTCAAGGAGGTCAGCGAGAGCACGTCGTCGTACACGTACCGGTCGCCTACCGGTCTTCTGTCGGCGACTCAGTTTACGCAGCCGGCCCTGACGCTGATGGAGAAGGCCAGCTTCGAAGACATGAAGTCCAAGGGCCTCGTGCCGCGCGACAGCACGTTTGCGGGTCACTCACTGGGCGAGTACTCTGCGTTGGCGGCTCTGGCTGACGTCATGCCGATCGAGTCGCTCGTGTCTGTCGTGTTCTACCGAGGCCTGACGATGCAGGTTGCGGTGGAGCGCGATGCTGATGGCCGGTCCAACTACTGCATGTGCGCCGTGAACCCGAGCCGCATCTCGAAGACGTTTAACGAGGAGGCGCTCGAGTTTGTGGTCAGCAACATTGCCGAGGAGACTGGGTGGCTCATCGAGATTGTCAACTACAACATTGCGAACATGCAGTACGTGGCCGCCGGTGACCTCCGGGCGCTGGACACGCTGGCGGGCGTGACCAACTTCCTCAAGATGCAGCAGATTGACATTGAGGAGATGAGGAGCAACATTGAGGAGGCCAAGGGTGCGCTTCGCGAGATCATCCGCGGATGCGCCGACAAGACGCTCAAGAAGCCCCAACCCCTGGAGCTCGAGCGCGGCTTCGCCACGATCCCCCTCAAAGGCATCGACGTGCCCTTCCACTCGACCTTCCTCCGGTCGGGCGTCAAGCCCTTCCGTTCGTTCCTCATGAAGAAGATCAACAAGACGACCATCGACCCGTCGAAGCTGGTGGGCAAGTACATACCCAACGTGACGGCCAAGCCGTTTGCGCTCACGCGCGAGTACTTTGAGGATGTGTACAAGTTGACCAACTCGCCCAAGATTGGCGCAGTCCTGGCCAACTGGGACAAGTACACTCGTGAGGATAATGGTGATGGAAGCGAGAGTGGCTCCTCGGGTGACTACGAGGGACCTGGGGCTGCGGCCTAAGGGTGTCTAGGCAGAGACAGAGAGGGTAGAGAGATTGGGGTGGCCACATATGGCTTATAATGAATGAAGGACGAAAAAAAAATAGGAGAGGAGGAAAAGGTGCATGATATGAAATGTCTTGTGTATGTTTTTTAGTTATCTCAATCTTCTTTGGTAAGATCTTCCTGGCATATTACTAGTAGTAAGAACAGGAAGGTCTTGCTGTATACAGTGTTTTTTGTTTCTTTACCTGTTTTCTCTTTCTTTTTACAGCTGAACGAACTACCAGTAATCAGGGTTGTAAGTGTTCACTTGACTCTTCTTCCTTGCTTTTTCTGCTTTGGAGTCCCGAATGCCGAAAGTCATGACATGTGTTGGGTGGTGAAGACTTGTAGCTATATATATATATATGTGCGTGTGTATGTATGTATATATGTGTGTATATATATTGTGTAAGTAGTCTGTTCGTGTCGTCACGGGAGTTTGACAGCGAGGCCTCATCATTGGCCGATCTGTACGATGCTAGTTGTAGTGATATTGTGAAACAAATGATGGTGATAAATCACCCTGTGGTGGTGATACCAACCTCTTTGTACAAACGATGCGATGCGATGCCGATGCCGATGCCGATGCATAGTGTGATGAGATCTCGACAGTCGACTTGTCGGCCGGCGGCGAGGACCGAAACCCGAAAAGGGCTGCGGACGGTTCAAGCGGACGGAGCCGGACTTGTACCTGCTTGTTCCCCCTTCCCCGCTATCTCCCTTGTCTAAGGGGGGATATATTACGGAGTACCAACCACATTTTCCCCCTTTGCTTCCCCCCCTCCCTTCTTCAACCCCCCACGATGCACATGCACATGCACATGCCTTTTGATTGTTCCAGACGTATAAAATGGCTCATGCTCATGTGTCGATGACGAAAAGGGGCTAACCTGTCTTTTGTGTGCGTGTGTTTGTTTCTGTCTGTCCCTGATGGAGGGGGGGCCTCTTCGCATCTTCCAAGACGAACGGTTATATAAGAGGACAACCGACAAACGACAGCTTTGCGGTGTAATATAACATCGAGACCAGGACACGGAATCAAGAAAGAAAAAGAAAAAGAGATATACAGAGATCGAAGACGAAAACGAAAACCAAAGGAAAAGAAAAAAACCGGCACAATGGCATCAAGAAATAAAATCTTTTTGGGCACATTTGTGCATAGCAAGAGCCGCACAGAGCTGGAATACCTCCACGACGCAGCCATGTGCGTCGACGGTTCCTCGGGAACGATCGTCCACATCGAGCGCGACTTTGGCAGCGACCACTCCCCCGCCAGTATCGAGCGTCTGGTCTCGCAACTCGGGCCGTCGTGGGCATCATCATCACCATCGGAGAGCGGCGGCGGCGGCGGCGGCGGCGGCGATGACGGCAACAGCAGCCACCATCGCGATGGCTACGACGTCGTGGCGACGGAGCAAGGCCAGTTCTTCTTCCCGGGATTCGTCGACACGCACATCCACGCGGCGCAGTACCCCAACGCCGGACTGTTCGGCAAGACGACGCTGCTGGACTGGCTGGAGGAGTACACGTTCCCGCTGGAGGCGAGCCTGGCGTCAGACCTCCCCAAGGCCAAGAGGGTGTACACGACGGCCGTGCGGCGGACGCTGCGCAACGGGACGACGACGGCGGCCTACTACGCCACCATTGACGTGGCGGCCACCAACCTGCTGGCGGACGTGTGCCTCTCCCTGGGCCAGAGGGCGCTGGTGGGGCGGGTGTGCATGGACGAGAGGACGGTGTGCCCGGCCTACTACCGCGACGAGAGCGCGGAGGAGTCGCTGCGGCGGACGGTCGAGACGGTGGAGCACTGCGCGCGCGTCGACCCGACGGGGCGGATGGTGGGGCCCATCCTCACGCCGCGGTTCGCGCCGTCGTGCTCGGTCGAGTCGATGCGGGGGCTGGCCGCGCTGCAGCGGTCGAGGGACCTGCCGGTGCAGACGCACGTGTCGGAGAACAGGGGGGAGATCAGCCTCGTCAAGAAGATGTTTGCCGGTCTAGAGGGCGCCACGCTCGAGGGAGACGAAGACGGGGGGGTGTCCTACCCGGGCGTGTACGACGCCGTGGGTCTGCTGACGGGACGCACCATCCTCGCCCACGGCGTGTACCTGACGGAGCGGGAGGCGGCGCTGGTATCGGCGCGCGGGAGCAAGGTGGCCCACTGCCCGTGCAGCAACAGCGCGCTGGCGAGCGGTTCGGCGCGCGTCCGCTGGCTGTGGCAGCACGGCATAGACGTCGGCCTGGGCACCGACGTGAGCGGCGGATACAGCGCTTCCATCCTCGAGGCGGCGCGGCAGGCCGCCCTCGTCAGCAGGGTCGTCGCCGTCGCCGAGGCCGAGAGACGGGCTGGCGGGGAGGCGGAGACGAGCAAGCTGACGGCCCAGGAGGTACTGTACCTCGCCACCAGGGGCGGTGCCGTCGTGGTCGGCATGGAAGACAGGCTGGGCGGCTTCGAGGTCGGCATGCAGTGGGACGCGCAGCTGGTCGGGCTCGGCATGGTCAAGGAGGAGGAGGAGGAGGAGGAGGATGGGGAAGATGACGACGGCAACTGCGACGTGTTTGGTTGGGAGAGCTGGGGGGAGAGGTTGGAGAAGTGGCTGTATACGGGTGATGATAGGAATACCAAGATGGTCTGGGTCGGGGGGAGGTTGGTACACGAGAGGAGGGTGAAGGGCAGGAGATCTGGATGCATGTAGATGTAGATGTGTGCATGCGTGTGTATGTGTGTGCCGCTTCACTCCTCTCATCTCTTTCTGTCTAGATGATTGAATTGGGGGGTTTTTTCTTTTTTCTTTTTTTCTTCATCATCTTTATTTTCCTCTCTTTAATTCTCTCAACATGATTTGATCTTTTGAGGGTCCGACTCTCCTATTCCCCATCATGGCTTCATATGCGCATACACACACACACACACATAAGATACTGTTTGCCTAAGCTCTAGCAAACGCCGCATAATGGTTATTCCGGTCCGGACCTGGAGCCTCAGGCCTCTGGGCAGACATCATCAGATCAGGTATATATCTACGGCCTCATCCTCTTAAGGTAGAATAGAAGGAACAGATATCAATACAACTGCCGCGGCCCTTCCTTTAAAGGGGGCTAACGCGACCGTGTTATCTACAACACCTACGCACGCGGGTGAGAACGAGACTGACAGATAGATATACAGAGAGAGAAAAAAGCATAAAACGATACTCGTATGCACCCTTCCCATCCTAAACACTTTTGAGAACCATTCATGTCGCGCGGCCAACCGCCCAACGTCATCTTGGCGCCGACTAACATACCATCAGTCTATAAATGTACAAGTAAACGATGTGAATGGGTCATGGTTGAGTAAAAAAAAAATAAAAGAAGAAAAAAGAAGAAGAAAAGGAATAGTGGTACGCGTACACTGTCAGGTATTTTTATGTGTCGTATTTTTGTATTTTCGTATTTTGTATATTTTTCATCTCCTATCACTACAAGATTACAAGATGGAAAATAGGCGCTTACCAAGTGTGACATGACAGACTGATCCTGATCAATGGATGTGCAGTGTGCAGTGTGTAAGTGTGTATATTTAGACTTGGGGGAGGGGGGGGGGAGCATGTAACACCCTCTGTCTGGGGTCTTGTCTGGGGTTTTTTCTTCTTCTCATAACCCTCACTGCCTCATGTCTCATGCTCCATGCAATAGAGTGGTAGAGAGTGAGTAGGCAATGTCTTTCTTACTAGGAATAAGACCATGTAATAATACTCGTATATCCTCTGCACTTGCATTATTCTTCTTCCTCTTCTGCTTCTTCCTCTTTCTCCTTCGTATTGACGATATTCTTCTTTAAATACCCTCTGCACCCTCTCCTCTACCCGCTTGAATATCCTCTGCCCTGCTTCAATATTCCTCTGCCTGCTTCCATCAACATGTCGGTACCAATCCTCCCAAGATGGCTCCTCTACCTACGCGCCTCCACAATCCTCGTCAGTCTCGGCGTCCTCGTAGCTTCTGCCTACAATCTCTCCCTCTACTCTAGCGGTGCAGTACCTACATCATCACCACCGGGATTCCTCATATTCAATGTAGTTCTCCTCCTCCTCTTCCTTCCTCTTCTTCTTTCGCTCTCTCACACACACACACTCTCTCTCTCTCTCCTCTCTCCCTCTCTCCAATCTGAAAACAGAGAAAGACCACTTACACAGACAGTCGATCCTGACATGGATCGTCCTCGGGGCGATGCTCATCCTCGAAATCTTCCTCCCGAGATTCTACCACCGCACAACATTCATCGGCCTCATGCTCCTGATCCCCATCTTCTGGATGGCCGGCTGGTCCTGGGCCGCGTCTTGGTCCAATAGGCTGAGCGCCATCCTGAACGGCAATGACTCTTCCCAGTTTGACGGGACCGTCTACAAGGCCTTTTACGCTTCTCTGACTGCCGGTGCTGTTCTCGGAGCTGTCGTCTGGTATGTTTCCCTCCCTCCCTCCCTCTCCCTCCCTTCTCTCTTCCTTCTACTAACATCGCATCTCCCCCCTTCTCTTCCTCCCCCAGGATCATGACGAGCATCACCTCCTTCGTCTTCATCCGGATCTGCCTCCTCGACGTCACAGGCAGCGGGAATACTGATGCCGAACTTGTCGAGAGGTCAAAGTCGGATGATGCATCTGACAAGCAAGCTCGATTTGCCTAACTCTTTCTCTCTCTCTCTCTCTCTCGATCAAAAGTCCAGACAAATCCCTCTTCTGGATAACCAAAATTTTTTATCTCGTCGCCCCCACCCCCGCGAGTACGAGTTACGATATACATGTTTGTTTTCATATACTTCAATGTTTTTATCTTCTCATATATTCCCATGTTGGTTTGTCTTTTTCTGTTTTCTTCTCTTCTTTACTCAAATGTCTTAGTGTAGCTAGTCCCTGGGAGCGCGGAAATCCCACATCATATACCACATACCCATACTACATCCTGACACGTACATGTCCCTCCATGATACTTTACATTCTTTCCGATCTTGACCCTTGACACTCTCCAAGTATACTATACCTCTTCAGTCATTGTTTTCCAAGTCTTGACATGCTGCACCGTTACCTTGTCAGTATTCATCTCGCGTAAATGTTCCATATTCATGTTGTTCCCAACAACGTCTCACATTGTCACATCACATGGACAATCATGGTTCCATACCAATTTCTAGCAAATGTTTTTTTTCTATCTACAGCCATTTTCTATATGTGTATATGTCAAAGCAAACGTGCCGAGAAATACAACCAACTCCCAAAATAAATAGCAACTCCAATAAGAGAAAACAACGTTTAGAAGGAGCATGACCAGTAACAAGTATTCGCCGTTGGTCGGGCAGTTGATTGCTTCGTAACCACGCCCACCATCCCAGACAGTTGGATGCCGAGATGGATATCCAGCCTTGAAAAGGCCAACGTCGGAGAATTCAAAAAGAAAGAAATGGAAAACAGAAGAGAGAATAGACAACCCCAGAAAAGGCTATAAAAATGGTACTGATTGTATGACTGGGGATAAATAAAAAGGAAATATAAAAAGGGTTATGATAATAAAAGGCATCCGGCGACGACTGTATAATGGGAAGAAATCAGCCAATTCCCAGCATGAATAAGAACAGACGAGAAAAAAAGTGATGAGCAAAAAAAAGGAGAAAGAAAAAAAGAAGAAAAGAGAGAGGTAAGAGCAAAGCATCAGGTCAAGATGCCAAATATGAGACTAAAAATCAGAATCCTCGTGAACCCACCCCTCTAGAAGAACATCATTGTCATTCATATCCTCAGACATGGGCTCTGAATGAAAGACAGGAGAGGGAGGAGGCGGAGCAATCGCCTGGGGGAGAGGTTGAGCGTCCGTCTGAGGAGGAGGAGAAGACTCGGGCGTCGTCGACGACCCGGCCCTCCGGGCCACCGTCTCAAACATCCGAATGCGGTTCTGAGAAGCAAACGGGCACACAAACGGCTGACGAGCAGCTCTTGTCCTGGGGTTAGAGATTGTCATAGAGCGCCAAGGTTCCTGGTGATGGAGGCTAGCCTCATGGTTGCCTTGGCAAAAGCGAGTGGGCGTGCAGGGACCGCCGATGGCACCGATATTGGGGCCGGTGCTGCTGCTGGTAGCAGTGCTGCTGGATACAACACAAGTCTTGTTGGAGACACCACCTGTGTTGTTGGACACACCGCCGGCATTGTTGAACTGGGAACCGCCTATGCTGTTGTAGGTACCACCTGTGTTGTTGAAGGCAGAAGTGTCGTTGTAGACAGAAGTGAGTGCCGGTGCCGGTACCATGGAGGATGATGCCATTATCTGGTCAAGGGTGGCTGCGTCAGCCCTGAGGGCCTCGATCTCGGCCTTTCTCTTGCGGGCCCTCTCGCTGCGCTTGATGGCCTCGTTGCGCTTGCGCTCATCTGCGAGCTTCTGGTCCGACTCGCGAACACGATGCTCGACGACTTCAATCATCGCCCTCCTCACCGCGGCATCGAGCTTGCCCTACAAGCCGAGGTCGCCCTTGAGAAGAATGAGCTGGAGCCGAAGGAGGTTCTTCTCCGCCGTGGACTCATTGAGCATCCTGCGCGTCTCGTGGAGAGCCTCGAGGCGAGTCTCGCGACTCTTCTTGGCAGCCTTGTTGTTTCGTTCGCGGTCGATCTTCTGAATCTCCTCCGAGACCATGTTGTTGTAGTGCCTGATGGCATTCTTTTCCTGCCAGGTGGCATTCTCGGGCAGCTCCCTGTACTGCTTGGCAACCTCCTTCTTAGGCAGATCTTCCACCTTGCTAGGAGGCAGGGCGGGCGGCTCGAGCTCTTGGCGTGTCAACTCATTCTTGAGAAGGACGGCCATTTCGTTGGCCTCCGACGGGCTTGTGGTTGGGGGAAACTCCAGACCCAGCCTGTGAAGGGGAATGCTGTCCATGCGGAGCTCGGAGAATGACGGCACGACGTGGGGATTCGGAGCTGCCGCGGCACGCGAGGAACCGGCGGCTTCCTCGGGGCTGGATTCTGGGGCAGAGAAACGCAGGGCAGACTCGGCCTCTGCCTCGTCGCTTGCCACGTTCATGTTCTCGGGAGACGAATGAAAATATTCCCTCTGGATATCAGGGAGTGCGAGTGAAGCCTCGGCAGCGCTGTTTTCCATGGCCGTTCGGCTCCTAGTCCTCTTGCGGGTTGGACCATCAGACGGGGACATGGAAGGCGCCCGCTTTCTTCCGGATGAAGGGTCACCGTTGGGACATGGGTTCCCCCTGTTGGCCATCGTCTTCTATACGATCAGTTCGTGTTTTAATCTGGGAACTTGTCCATGAATGCAGGGGAAGGGAATGGAGAGCAGAGATAGTGCATACGTATCTTGAAACGGAGATTGGCTCGAGGAAATAATCAGAGATGATGATCTTCCTCTTCAGCTGTGCATCCGATCAAAGTCTGAAAATAAATTTCGGACTTTAAAAAGAAAAGAAAGGGTGTCGTACGTAACTTCTCAAGGGAAGATGTGTGTACGTGTGTGTGACTTTATTCAGAGAATAGAAGAGAAGAAGAGACGGAGTGTATTCCTTGTTCAAGAGGACGGTCCACGTCTTCTCTTTGGCTTATTGTCGAGTTAAAAAAGAAGGGGAATCGAAAAAACTGCCATAGCCATTAGTTTTTGGCTCTTTCTCTTGTCGCACGTGTACATTGTATGCCGATGTTTGTCCTCATGACAAGACGCCCGCCCCTCTGATGAGACCTGATTTCGCCCCCAAGACCAGTTTGTCACACCGGCTCGGTTCCTGATGCAGAAATCACACGAGGAAGAGAGAGGGGAGGCAAAGGGTGTATTTCCCATACAAGGGGCATGTGTGGCACACGTACACACAACAGAGTGCTTGACTCAGAGTGTATCGTCGTGGGGGTGGATGGGGAGGACGAGGAAGAAGGGTAGCATACCGTGACGGTACGTCGACCCGAATGCCCCCTTTTTCTCTCTATCGAAGAGAATTCTTGACGGGTTTCGGCAAAAAAAAAAAAAAAAAAAAAAAAAAGGGTTCGAAGGTGAGGCAACGTTTTACTTGGGGAAAGCGTTGCAGCACCCGCACCGCCAAGTTGCAACTGTTGATGTGTAACGAAACGGGGCAGGGGAATAAGAAAATTTGATAATGGTATAAGATAACAGGGGAAAACGCTGGTTTTTCCTCACTTCTTCTCAATAGAAGATGCTCGAAATGAGCGGGAGGTCTATTGACAAGAAAGAAAAAGAAGAAGAAGAAAGAAGAAATATGAGAAAAAAGTGTGGGTGAAAGCGATGCTGAAGAGGGAAAGAGCGGAGGAGGAAGGGAAGGAGTGACTGCCAAATTTATACGTTTTCTGATATTTGTTAAATAACTATAGAAGGCTATGAATCAGAGGCAGTGGCTTCTTTCAACTGATGAGCAGCTGTATGGGTTGTTTTATACGGGGAGAAACCTGCCCAAGATAGGTGCATCGTCCACCTCAAGGGGAGCCTCCCCCCTCCCCTCTACCCTTCCTGTTCCAGGACACTCCTACTTCTTTCGCTTCCTCGTTTTTCTTCTATATGATTCCATTAATCAGGTCATCGTCACCTTGTGACTATTTTCAAATATCAAGGTTCATTGTTATTGTTGAGGGAGGAGACGTTGCCTCCCCCCCCCTCCCCCCGTCCGTAGCCAGTATCCCATTACCCACGCTTCCCAACTATGAAGCCATGCTGTTTAGTGAGCAAGAAAGGGAAAAGAGAAAAGTAGATAGGTCCAATATGTGTGTGTTCAAAGAAGATAATAATAGAACATGAAGCCATCACAGGGCCAGCCCCGTCCCATGCCCACTCCATCTGTATAGTCTCAACAGTTCCCTCCTCCGTTGATGTTGCTCGTGTAAATCCTCCGGAACTCGTCCCTTGACTTGCGCCAGGGCGCTCCTCATGACTCTGGAAAAGTTACGCTACCAAGAAGAGGAGAGGTCAGTTATTATCCGTTACTTCGTCCAGCTAAGAAGTCTGAGTCGTGAAGAGGGGGGGTGGAAACCATTCCCTAACAAAGCGCCCCCTCCCCCGGCGGTCATCTACACGATGGGAAGAATAGAAGTAAAGTAAAGGCGAAAAAGAAAAAAAAACATACCTGATACTCTGTATTGAGAGTTACAACGCAAGCCTCGTGTGCCCTGACGATTGTCTCGCAAGCCCTGACGACATTCCGTGACGCCTCGTGCTGTAGTTTGTCCGCGATGAGCAGCAGTAGGAACGATCCTTGGAGGAGGTACACGCCGAAGAAGAAAGGCATGAACTCCAGGCCGCTGTCGAATTCGAGGATGTGGCCTATCGCGTCCGCGGCCGAGACGGCGTGGCTCGTCGCGTCGATGAAGCCCCTCGTGGATATCCACAGGTCCTCGTCGTCGAGAAGATCGATGGGGTCCCACTTCCCCGCGAGCAGGATGTGCAGGACGTGCATTACGTGGGTCCCGTAGGCAACGACTATCCGCGTCTGGATGTCGCTCTCGGTAAGTCTCTGGTGATGGTGGTGGTGGTGGCCCTGGCCAGCTGTCGATGGCGTCGTTGCCGCCGTTCGCGCAGACGGTGTATCCGCATCTGCTGCCGCTGCGGTCTCGGCAGTGCCATCTTCCTTCCCGCCTCCACCACCTCCTCCTCGTCCCGTCTCGGTCACTGATAGCGCCGGCGGCGACAGTGAAAATACGGAAGCGCTACACTCTGGAACACTCTGCTGCCGCTCAAACGCCCGGAGACTCCTTCCGTACATCTCGAGATGGCTCTCAATCTCAGCAACCTGACTGTCCCACTCGCCCGCCGACCTGAACCCGACACCGAAGCGAGGATGGTTACGGGCGTGATGGAGGTCCACGATCTCGCCCTGGATGATCATGAGCGGGAGGAAATACCCAAAGATGCTGTGGCCTCGACACTCGAACTGGTGAGTGCCCCTGGTCTGCTCGTCGTGATTGCCTCCACCGCTGCCGCTCACATTCTCCCCAGCACCAGCACCGGAGCCGAACTCACCACGCTGCCACGCCAGGTCGTCGACAGGCCTCTGCAGACCCTCACACTCGGCGTCGAGCAGGAACAGCGGCCGGTTGTAGCACAGCGCAAGGTGCCGATCGACTATGTACACGAGCCACCAGATGCGGCGGCGCTCCTCGCGCTCCTCGTCCGTCACGATATTCGCATTGTTGTTCCGGTACACGTCGTGCTCGTCGAGGCAATGGTCGTCGTCGCCGGGATCGATGCTGCCGCCGCCGTGGTACTGCTGTCCGCTGCTTCTGCTGCTGGGCGGCAACTCCCTACCCAGCTTGAGTTCCCTTGCCAGCGACCATGCCGCGTTCCACCATCGAAGGCTCGCCCCCTTGTACTCGCTCGCCGCCACCACGGTGGCGATGTGTATGTACGCAGCCACGTCGTCGATGGTGCCCGCCGCGCCGAAGGGGCCAGACTCCCCCGAGAGGACGTAGGCATCCATGCTCAGGGACCCAGGGAGGGCCACGCCCAGCCCATCCAGGGGCACCGCCCCAGCCTGAGGGCTGCTGCTCCCACCTGCCCCTCCGACGGGAGACGCTCCGCCGCCGGCATGGATGCTGCCGGACGCGGGCGTGTGGATGAGCGGGTTGAGCAGCCTCACCGTCAGCTCCAGCAACCTCTGGCACATCTTTGCCCGCGCCGATGGCATGCTCGTCAGGAGCGGGGCGTCGCTCGTCTGAGCCGCCACCCACAGCATGCTGGCCAACAGGGCCGGGCGGCATCGTCGAGGACGCGTGGGGTGCACAAAGGCTCTCTTGCGGAACACGAAGCCCAGCACGTACGGCGACATGGGGTGCATCTGGGCCGACGACGACGACGAGAAGTATTCGTCGACGAGATCGCACGCCAGACTGATAGGCATTACGCTGCCGAGATAAGGGAGGAGCGGCTCGAGGACCGGATACCGCAGCTGGGTGCCGTAGCCGGGCACGGCAGCAGAGGCAGCAGGGGTGGCGACCTGCTGGAAGTGCGCCGGCGATGTCGCCGTCGCGAACCCAAGCGATGCCCATCCCGGGGACGGCGCAGCGCCTCCCATGCCCACGTACCCGGGCCCGGCACCCATGGGGCTGCTGCCGATCATAGGGAACCCCCTACCGGAGCTGCTGCTCCCGTTGTTGTTGTTGTTGTTGTTGTTGTTGATACCGCTGCTGCTACTGCTGTTGCCGCTGTTGTTGTATCCTGGGGGGCTCTGCTGCATCGGGTACGCCTCCGAGAGGTCAGGATACGCCGCGGCCGCAGCCGCAGCAGATATGTCGGCCTGGGTGTGGCCTACATAGGACCCCATGCCCTGTCGGTCGTACGCAGATGCGAAGCCGGAATTCAGATCGAGAGGTTGAGAGTTGTCCAGAGGATCCGCATCCATGTTGCTGTTGTCGTTGAGATGATGCTGATGCTTTGCGTCTGTGGTGATAGCCGTCGGGGTCGTATCCTTGCTCTTGCCACCGCTGCCGGGTCTCGCCCCAGCCGCTGCTGCCGCCCGTGCTGCCAGATCCTTTCGAGAAGCTTTACCTCTCTTCTTCCTCTCTCGAGCATATTCACAACCCAAGCCGAATTCTGCCACGGTCAGATGAAGGTCTTGTACAATATAAGAGAGAGAGTAAGGAATGAAACAGAGGAATGTTGAGCACAAAAGCGGGCGCAAAGGCCGAACCGGACAGTGAAGAAAAAAAAGCGAACGGACGGACGAGCGAAACTGAAGAAGGGGAAGGGGGGGGGGGGCAAAACTCACCAATGCAGTGTGCACAGGGATGCTGCCCATTACACTTGGTCCTGAGCTGATTACACTGATCGCAAGCCCGACTGATACGCCTCCTGACCTGACCTGCCGCCGCGGCTGCAGCAGCAGTGGCAGTAGCACTGGGGGTGCCAGGCATCCTGCCCACCTGCGCGTACGGCTGATATCTCTGGTGGTGCTGCTGATGTTGATGTTGCTTGGCCGCAGTACCAACCAGTGATCTGGAAGTGGCGGTAGCGGCAACAGCAGTAGTGGAAGGCATCATGTGTGGACTGGGTAGGTCACCGGCACCTCCCATACTCTGGTGAATCTGGTGCGGGATACCGAGCTGGGCAGCATGGTGCTGCTGGTGCTGCTGCTGATGCTGCTGGTGCTGGTGCTGGTGCTGGTGTTGATGATGGTCGTAACCCAGAGAGTCAATGCCATTGTGGTGGGTGAGAGTTGTCGGAGGAGGAGGAGGATGAATACTAGGATGAGGATGGGACGGGATGGTGTTGTCGTCTGTTGGGATGAGGCCAGGAGGCGCGAGGTTCTGGTACGGTGAGAACCGTTGCAGAGGGTTGGACAACATGGTTCAGCAATGCCTCTTCAGAATTCTCTGGTAATTGACCCCTTGTTGAATATCGTTGTGACTTCTTTACCCAGCATGGAAGGGGAGGGAAACGTCCGTCTTACAAGGCGCGCGAGCCAAGACTTGGCATGACGGGGGGATGATATTTCTGAAGGGACAAAAGATCCAAAGTGCATAATCCCAACCCAATGATGATGGCGTCCTCTCCTCTTTTTTTCCCCCTCAACTTCTCTCTCTTCCGTTTCCCGAGAGAAACCAAGCCGTGATTGAAAAAGAGAGGAGGGGGGGGGGGGGGGGGGGGGGAAGACTCGTGTGTGGTCGGTCAGAAACACCAAAAGGGTTGATTAAACTTGGTATAAGGGGAATATGCCGGTTATCTGTTTACTCGCGAAACCAAGAAACAGGAAGAAAAAAAGGGAATAAGAAATATTATAAATGACAGGGAAATTAATAACAGTTGGACTAGCGAGAGAGAGAGAGAGGGAGAGAGAAATAAAATCAAGATCGCGAGAAAGGAGCAAAAAGAGGGGCGATTTTCTAGTAAAAATGCCACAGAGAGGGACCGGCCTCGGCTCACTTAAGAGAGAGAGAGAGAGAGCAAAGAGAAGCAGACGATATAACAAAAGAGAGAGGAAAAGAAATAGCAAAACGAGCAGCAATAAATCAAGAATCGAGGCGCTATTTTTACCTATTAAAGGCTTTCTTTTTTTTCTTTCTTTTCTTTTTTCTGTCCACTTCGCTGGTGGCCCTCTTTCGCCCCCCCCCCCCTTCTTCTTCTCGATGAGCTACTACTACTCCGACCCCCTCAACCGATGAACCGACCAGTGCAACCTGATCCTAAGCTGACCAGGGGTTTGGCCTTTTTTTTTTCCTCTCCTTTTGTACTTTTTTTTTTCTCGTGCGCCAAGACCGTCGCTACAGTACGAGTACGGCTTGCATCACAGATGCTACTTCCTACAGGTATTTCTACCAACTATTACATGTATGACCTACTAATACTACTAATATAGAGAGGGGAGGGGGCGGGTCCGAGGGTGGAGGGAACCGCGGGAAAGAATGGGGTGCGGGTTATAGGCGCTACTAAGACGAACGAGTCTAATCATTATTCTTTTTCTCTCCTTCTTCCTTTTACTTTCCAATTTCTTGTTTGTCTTGGTCTTGTCACGGAAAAGGGAGGGGGGGTTGGTATAGAAGGAATATATCATGAGTCTCAATACCTCCCCCCCTCCTTCTTTAACCGTCTGCGTCAATGCTGCTGTACTGTATGCATGTCTAGACATTCAGCACAGGTCGGGTGATGATGAAAAATAGCATGTCCCAAGGTCCAAGGTCCAGTTATCCTCTTTGAATTAAATGCGGGGAAAAGATGATTGAGAACAAGGACAGGAGAGTAAGGACGACATTCTTCATCATCTCATTTTTCCCCGATATTACTCCGGCACTTATAAGAGGTTCGTACAAGTACACGTAACCTGTGGTGTAGCAGTAGTCGTATTATGCACAGAGGTAATTACGTGCAGCAAAGTATGGCCGGCAACAGGCCGGGCATGGTAAGCGTATGCATTATACGGAGTACGTTACACTACCCTTTGGGGGGGGGGGGGGAGGAAGTCTGATAGACTATAGTATTGCATATACCACCAACCTATCGAGTATTATCAAAAGGTATTACGTACTCAAGCCTTAAACCTCGCAAGCCTGAGTATAGGTCCTAGCAGAGGCTGGCACCAGGCTGGCAGTTCCTTGCCATGTGGAAGGGGGGGGGAGGAGGGGGGGCAATGTCGGGCTGTTACGGTGTGCGTAGTGTGTGTGGAGTTTTGTCAATCGACGGAGCGGCGTTTGCGGCCCTCTGGCATTACTGTTAACCTCTCGACTTTGGATGTTCTGTACACTCGTACTCGTACATGCCATTGGGATATGTCGTATGACCGACCATCCATGTCCTTGGAGAGTGATACTCCGTAGACATGGCCATGACCGCATGGCGTGGGGGGAGGGGAGGGGCTAGTGATATCGCGTGAAACGGCAGACCCAAGGAGTCGGAGAGTGATCGGACCTAACCCTTGAACGAAGCTTGGCCTTGTAGGCGAGACTCGAGGAGCCAAGGGAGGAGAGAGAAGAGAGGCTCCTCCGCCTTGACCACGGCCTCTCTGGCCGTGTCCCTTCGAGTCTTGTCGACGTCTTGACCAATGTCCACGAGCAGGGGCCATGGGTGGCGCGTTAAAACCCACCGAGCCCAAGCCCCGACCACCACCACCACCACCAAACCCCCCTAGAGGCTAGGTCCCCAAGTTGCCCAAGGGCCGAGGACCATGTCGATTCTGGGTGTGGATACCTCCATGGCTGGCCATTCAGGTTCTTGGAGGCCCTCGGAGAGGGGAAGATGTGGAAACTTGGCTCCGGGAGGGAGGGGGGACGCCATGCTCTAGGTGAGAACGCGTTGGTTCTCCGAGGCCTCTGAACTGTTTGAGTGCTTCTCCGGGGACGACAGCGGCGAGGATTGCAGAGAGACTGTTTATATGTGCAGATTACAGATTACACAAAACAAGAGCGGCAGTCTCCGCCATTGGTGGAGAAAGAGGGGGGCGGTGGGTATATCCCGTCGCTTTCTGTGTGCGCAGAAGAGTATCAGTCGCAGGTCAGAAAGAGAAGTACGCGTACGTACTCTCGGAAGCGACGGTCAGTCGTGTGAGCGATTGGTCAGTCTGTGAAATTGCACCCTGTAGAAGTTGACTGACGAGCGAGTGCTGCATGTTTTCGGTGCAACATTGTCAAGGAGTGCCGAGGCTGAGATGTCATCCTAGACAGCGATGAATGATGGTGGGCCATGGCTGCGGGACGCACAGACGTCGAGTATCTGCAGACTGCAGGCCAGGCCAGGCCAGGCCAGGTCAGGTCAGGTCAGGCCAGCAAACAAGCAAAGCGACGAGCAACGACGACAAAGCAGTACAAGTATGCAGCAGTCTGTACAAGTATGCAAGTATGTAATAACGACAAGGAGGTAATATACTGAGGCAAAAAGACGGATAAGAAAGCTCTCTCGATCGATAATCCGGGGGACCATGTCAAATCTGGTGCGCGTGCATAGCTGTGCATCCGAGTGTTGACGTAGTAGCATCAACCCGAGGACGGGATACTGTACTGTACGAGTACATGCGAGTATAGCTCGTGACATCACTAGCGAGTACTCGTACACATAGTATTATCGGTAGCAGCACGGGGCAGTAATACGGAGAGAGTGTACTATTATGTAAACACGAGAAGCAGATGGACAGATGTAGAAGAATCGCAGATGGGAAGGCACGAGGCTAGTCGAGGCAAGCCGAGGCAGGTGTTTCATGGACTGGCACTTTGCTTCTTCCAAGTGGCATGTAGGTTCGATGGAGGCTCCTTCCATCTGCCGTTACCATCTGCCATGGATCTAATCTGTACAGGCTACAAGTGTAGGACTGCTGGTTAGTAATAGTGTAATCCGTATGATGAGATGTTACATGTAATGGAGTAGATGATGCCGCTACCAGTAATAGCACGGAGTATTATTGATATTACATCTGTATATGTAGAAGCATCATCTCAGGGAGAGCTGGAATACTGCGAGCAGCAGTTAAATTGTCACGATAGCTCGTCGCAGGAAAAGAAAAAGAAAAGAAAAGAAAACGAAGAATGGCGGCGGGCCATCGTACGACGGCATTCCACAGTACGAGTACGTTACCCAGAGGCTAAGACTAGCGGTGTCGCTGGTGCACAGACACCCGCTGCCAATCCCAGCTGGCGTCTTGGCGTCACGGTCGCTATTGTCTATCATTGAACGTCACCACCACGTTATGGAGAGTTAATTACCAACGCAGCGAGCATTTGGTGTGCAGTATTCCGTAAATACCATCTCATCTTGTGTGTTTTACTAGTGCTACAGCTATCACTAGTGCTACAGTTATTACCACGGAGTAATGATACGGTTACTCACTATCACCACCACCACCACCACCACTACTACAACTACAACTACAACTACTACTACTGCTGCTACTACCACTGTACTACTGCTGCTAACTACTACTACTGATACTAACTACTACTACTACTACTACCATCACTACTACTACTACTACCATCACTACTACCAATACTAGCTACTACTACTATTACTGCTACTACTAGAAACACTCCCGACATTACGTACCATTACTACTTTCTGGTCAACTCTGCAGTCACTTCTGCTGGTGTATTACCTGTCCTGTCCTGTCTTGTATTACTCTTAGGGTGGAGAAGAAAGAAGTGCAAGGGTCCATTTAGGTTGGGAACAAGAAGAAGGAAAGAAAAAGAAAATATGATATTTCCATATCCGCGGGATTGGAACACCATGGCCAATGTAACAACATCTCTATTAATATTCGTATACTGATGATCTGTACAGATATACAACTAGTAATACTAATAGTAACGCTATTACCAACGTCGTATATGATACCTACCAGGCCAACCCTCCCATTCTAGAACGTAGAATAAAACAAGATAAGATGATGGCTACAATGTATAAGAATAAGATAAAATAAAAACTCCTTTTCATATTACTGATTGACGCTTCCCGTCCCTGTTGGTCCTCAGCAGCCACAACTAATCACCCATCTCTTATATCCGTCTCCAACACACCGCCCCATTATCATGGGGAGCTTTTCCTTCTTCTTTTCACGTGGCCCCCCCCCCCCTTTTTTTTTTCCCTCGCAAACAACATCCATTTCGTACTCTCCGAAACTCTGGATTCTGTCTAATATCACGAGTACGAGTACTAGTAGTATTACCACTCAGCATCGGTGATAGCTCACCGGTCCCGCGGTTCTGCGACTTTGACCATGTTCAGGTACTATTATTATTATTGAATAACCTGAATAACCTGCTGTACCTATACTCCAACTCGTCAAGCACTCCAACTCACCAGGTACTCCAACTCGTCAAGTACACGCCTACGCATCATATCGTCACAGGCGTCCTCCCCCGGATTGTTTAATTGCCATGCATGCATACGGGTATGTAGACGTATACATACACCCCCTTAGAAGTCACATGTCTCTTGTCTGCTACGGCGTATAAGAGAAGAAGGATGAGTAGAATAGTGATTAATCTGGCTAGTGATACGCCCTACTATCGGCAAATCTGAACCCTCATGTACATACGGTACGTCGGCTATCCGTACTCAACACACGCAAACACACACGCAAACACACACGCACGCACGCACGCACGCACGCACGCACGCACGCACCCGCTCATACTCCTCCATTCAGCCCGCATTTTTCTCCCATGTATCGGTTGTGCTCTGATTTGGCAAGTTACCGCAGGTAACGTGGGGGGTGGTGGGGGGTTGGTTGAGAGGGGTGAGAGGCTTAGACTTAGACTCCCTCACTCTGCTCACGGAGAAGACAACCTCACCGTGCCTACATGGAAAAGGCTGCATTGTTCGCATAATACCTCCACACATCTCTGTTATCCTTTGCTCTCCCTCTCTCTCCGTGTGTGTATGTGTCCTGACATAATAATACTACCAAGGTCATCACTTTCCCTACTGATACTGCTAGCATTACAACGTCACACACAAATCAAAAGAAAAGAAAAAGAGATCGACATGACAGGGGTGAATCCGTTCCCGGTCCGCCAGATATTAATATATCATCGTTACATGTATACGTATCCGTAGTATTAATGCGCCGTAAACCCAGACTACTATGTACTACCAGTATCGTTAGTACATGTGCTAGGACTACCACTGCCAAAATTCCATACTTGCTGGCTTCCTGGGTATGTTATTGTACGAGTACTGGTAATATACCGTGTTTCGTCGGAAAACACCGTTCCAACCCAACCCACGATTCCCACATATCTTACGTCGCGTAGTACTCCTCTACACCCCCTCGTAACCTGATGTGCGAGCAGCTGAGATGCTAAACACGTACGAGTAATGATGCTGGTAACCAGTGTAACGCAGAAATTGCATATAGTATTAGCAGTAGTAGTATATAATATCTGTGCGTCAGCTATCTCCCCTCCACCCTTTTTTTCTTTTAAGAAAAAAAAACCTGCTTGGTAACGTTGTATCGAAAGAAAAGAAAAAAAAAAGAAAAGAAATGTGCCACGAATAGGATACGAGTAATCGTCGCAGGTACCGTATGATGAACAGACTACCTCGCAAGGTTCCAGCTCTCATCTCAACTCTTTACATCGCCGGGTAGCCCCGCTTCAAACCTCCTCCCCCCCCCCCCCCCCCCCCCTAGATCCCCAAGATTGCCTGTACTGCTAAGTAATAACTTTACCGCATGCTAATCGAGACCCCTGGGTAAGTCTGCGCTGCTGCCGTCTCCCGTCTCCCTTCCCAGACATGCAGACACACAAGGATAGAAGGGAGAGAAGAGAGGATGATGAAGAAGGAGAGGAAGAAAGGACGCATCATGCTACAAGAAAACAAAATGCATCTCATCATCATGTAGGCCCATTAAATCATCACAATTTCTCTCAAATAAAATCCCAGACCATTGCTATCTATGCTAATCCAGTCCTGGTAGGTAACTCTCATTACCCAGCGAGAGATGCAGGCTGTCCAATCCAGTCCCATCTCCCCCATCTCCCCAGAGCTGATGCTGTGGCGGCGTCGAGCGTAGACTGCTGCTCCCGCCATCCGCATCCGCCCCTGCAGCAGCAATCCCCTGCCCGGGAACAAACGTGGCCAAAGGGGCGCCACCCGCAGCTCCGGCTTCAGGCGGGTTACCTCCACCGCCGCCGCCACCCTGCCTCCACATCTCAAAGCTCTGCTGCCAGCGCGCGCTGTCGCTGAGAAAGTACTCTGAGCCGCCAATGTTGACACCTGCCATTGAGGCTGTCTGCGGAGCCATATGCGAGGAGGTCGACGAGGGAGCGCCCGTCGACGGCTCCTGGGCGGGGTTGCTGAAACCGTTGGGCGCAGGGGTTACGCCTCGGTAGTCTTGTTGTTGTTGCTGCTGCCGCTGCTGCCGGTATGGTTGCTGCCGAGCCGTCTGAACCCTTAACGGCGGATCGTTCCAGTAGTCGAGAGCTTCAGGCCTCCCGAACTCTACGCCTGTGCTGCTCGGAGGCATGGCTGGATGCGGCACAGCCGCAAAATCCCGGCGACCCATGGCGTGGTGCACTGTGGGACCAATAGAGGGCATACCACCCACGGGGCTATCCGAAAACGCCACCCCGAAGAACTGCGGGGCTGGTCGCTGGTGATCCATGTTACTGCTGCTGTACACTTGAGGGCTTTGAATCGGGGCGGCGGCGCCTCGATGCGCAGCTGGTGGTTCCCTGTCAGAGGATGCGGGAGAGGATGCCACATGGGACCTCGGAGAAGGCACCTCCGAGGGGCTGTAGTAGCCGTATTTCTCATCCGCCCGCCGGAGTACAAAGGTGGCCTCCTCGGGTAGCTGGCAATCCCACTTGCGGGCTAGAACGCTCAGGATGACAAGCGTCCGCCGAGCACAGAGCCAGTCCTCGGCAATCTCCTCGAGGTGTTTGAGACCGTGTGTTATGTCTCTGCGTGCCGTCTTCTCCGGCAGGTTGAGAAGGTGGATGGTGCAGGCACTGTGGACCATGTACACTGCAATGTTGCATATCTGCCGGAGGTTGTAAAACTTCTTGTACAGCCGCATGAGCTTGGATATGGCGCCGGCGTTGGCAGTGCATATGCGCCGGGGTGAGACGTGCGAAGGGAGCGGCGACGCTGACGGAGCGTACTTGAGGAATGGCCTGAAAAGATGTATATACTGCAGATGGAAGAACATACTAGTACTCCTGTCAGCGCATCATTCCCTCGTGTTCAACGTACGACGCTGGCCGGGAGAGAGGAGAGAGTAGAGTTGTACGATGTCACCATTCCCATTGCGTCTGATGCGCAAGCATGTCTGGCCAGAGAGACAAGAGGTGAGACTTACTGCATCAAGATGACATTCGGTAGCTGCCCCTCCTTGGGCTCGAGTTCCCGAGGCAGCTCCTTGCGCCAATCCTCGAGACGCCGGTGGAGCTCGCTCAGCTTCCTGAGCTCAACAGCTTTCCCGCTTGACCGCCCGAGGTGGTTGGGGTGGTAGAAGAAGATGAGCAGGTCGCCGCTGATCTCGCAGAGCTTGGACAGCTGCAGCGCCACGGCGCGCGTCCTGGCCGGCTGTGCCAGGGAATCCTCGAATCCTCCGTCCGGAAAGGGGCGCCACATCTCCGAGTCTTCGTCTGGGAAGACTTCGCACTTGGCCACGTTGAACGAATTCTGCGGTATCAGAGGCAGCCGGCCGAGATAGTTGGACCAGCACTTGTCAAAGAGGAAGCACCCCCAGAACGTTATTCTCCGAGCATCAATCTCGTGCTCCGCCATCCGGTCCTTCTCCAGACTCTCGGCCTCGAGGTTGAGGCCTATATCTTGCGCCATGCGAAAGCTCATACCACTGTACACCCAGCCCCTGGCCTCTCGCGCACAGCCCGCCTCGCGGACAGACATGAGGGCCAGAGCCTGGACCGTCACCAGTCGGGGCTTCTCGTACTCGCTGTTCTCGACGATGAGGCGTTTGGCCTCGTTGAAGAAGTGGTCGCCCTTGGTGCGGCTGTCTCCCGGGACTGCATAGGCCTCAGGGATATCCGTAAAGTGACAACCTAAGGCGAGCATGGCGTTGACCAGTAATGACGAGCAGTAGACGGTCCCTCCGCGAGCCAGACTCGCCTTTCCCCTCCGATAGTCTCGTTCGAACATGCTGCGGGACAGGGTAGTAAAGTACGGGTAGTGGTAGTTGAAGTATTTGTCCACGAGATGGGTGATGAGTTTGGGGTCATCGGTGACGCGGGTCCAGGTCGTTATCGGGTCTTTCCCCGACATCAGCTCCTCGGCATCCGGCTCATCGTTGAGGCTGTCAGTGGGAGCATCCGTGTAGATGAGATGGGATGTGCCACCAAAGAAGCGGACCGAGCCGTTCTCGAGTCGCAGCTCACCCATCTTGCGAGCCAGCTCCCTCTCACCCTGAACGCCGACGTACTGGCCCATGTCGCTGTCTCCAGACTGATCCGAGACTAGATCATCCCCAATCAGACTATTGCTCATGATTTGCTCAGCCACCATGTCGAGGCTGTCGCACGAGCGCATCTTCTTGACAATGGTAAAGGCCTCATCTTCAGAGCCGTTCAGAATGGCCTCGACAAGGATTTGCAGTGTCGAGTTCGGGGCCTTCATGCTATCCATCTTGTCCTTGTAGACGCCCTTGCGGCGGTGATCCGAGTTGGGGTCGTAGATACACTCGGTGCCGTAGACGCTGGCGCAGGCAGCGCAGCTGGGAATAGCGCCATCGCATTTGGACTTGCGCTTGCGGCAGGCGATGCAGGCGGTACTGACGCACCTCCGCTTGGGGCTCGATGCACCCGTCTTCCGACGAGACGGTTTCTTCTTGGGCACCTCGGACGGCTGTTGCCATGGTGCTGGTGCCGAGCTCGGGAGCGGGGGTGCGGATTGCGGGTTGAAAGTATCCTGGCCGTGACCGCCGCCGAATGAGCCGGATGAGCCACTCATGTTGCCCCAGAGTGACCCTCGCGGACAGAAATGTGACCAAATGGAATGGGGTAATGAGATCACCCCCTCTCTGTCAGGGGCTACGACGTGACGAGTGCAGAGATGTTCTTCGCGTTGTCTCTGCCTTCGTTCTTTTTAACCCCTTCTTGTGAGTGTGTCTCTTCCTCGGAGAAGTAGGGCACGCGGTAGAGGTGTTGGTGATGCATTTTCTGAGAGACGCGATGCATACCTCGGGGGGGGGTGGGAGGGCAAAACTTGGCCTCTGCTTGGTAATATCGGGACCCTGTTTTCGTACTCGTACAGCACTACAGATTACCGTCTCAATCTTTAGAGTGTGCTATTACTGGCGAATCCCATTTCCGCTGGACTGGGACTAAGATGGGCTGAATAGGTGGGATACTGGGATTATGATACAAAGTGGAGACCGGGGTATGGTGATTGTCAAATGGTGCAGCGTCTATTTCAACGCCACTCGATTCTTCAACTCGAACCTCGACCGTGCGCGAGAGCTGATCACTGATAAGTGCCTCGTAGATGATTGCAGAGGGCCTGGTGGTGGTTGGCTCTCCTCTTGCATGCTGGTATCGATTCCAGCCACTGTTGGTTGCGCGACGGCACGGATGATTGATTGTAGTTGGATGGAGGAGGGCTGGGGTGATGAATGTCTCGCTGCGCATCACGGGCCATGATAACGGTCTGTCCTGGCTCTTGCACGGGTGCCATCGGTTTCACCATGGTGCATATTGATGTTCTATGAATGGTAAATAATAGTAGTCGATCTGTGTGTGACTACGGAGATGGTGAGGGGTATTTCGTGTGGTGTGTGCATCAAAAGCAAGTGTAGTGGGACGTTGTTCCTTCCTCTTTCCTTATTTGCTCCCTTCCAACCTCCCTCTGCTTCCCTTGAGGCCTTCTCATCCTCTGAGATCCGAGTTCTGGATGATTACTACTTACTCGTACTGCTACTAGTATGCATCTGCATGTGACTCCCAGATAAGGAGGACGGGAACTTCAGAGTCCTCTGTCACACCACCATCTTTGTATCCTATCAACGGTAACGGATTGCCAGACCTGCAGAATAACGTCAGCGCTCATGTCCCAACCTTATCACATCGAGATTTGTCCAATTGGTCTCCTCCCAACGGATGTGCTGCCGCGGATGGCCCAAGATGCTGCTCTGCTCGCACCATTTCTAAGGGACAACAGACTCGCAAGGATGTCATACATACATCTGAAACAGGGACAGCAGAGCCGAAAGGTAGTCTAGTTTTGTTCATAGTGAATAGTACATGTCTTCTTATCTCCCTGAGAGTCGCGAAAATTTGGTACAATATAATATCTAGTATACAACTGCACTTCTCCACCTACCACCTTGCCTGGGTTCAGACTCGTACGAAGGGGACCGGCCCGACCTCAACCTCGCTCCACGTACCAGTTGTGCGCCAGCTGGTTGGTCAGGAAGCTGAAAGGCGTAGGCACCTCACCCGCGCCGCGCCTGGCAACGGGATGACGCAGGTAGACCGCCGCGCAGATCTTGTGGTTGACCTCGAGGTACCGGGGCACAAAAACAAAGGGCTTCATGTACGGCCTGGGGGCCCAGGGCGTGTTGTAAGCCTTGGTCTCGTCGACGGGGTTCTCGGCGTCCCTCTTGAGGATGCGGCCGAGGTCGCGCATCTCCTTAGTCGACAGGTCCTCGTCGCCAATCGTCTTCATCAATTCCTTCCTCAAGCCCTTCTTGACGCCGTCCATCTCAAGCGCCCTGTCAACGAGGGCCCGACGCCTGTTTTGGCGGTCAGCGCTGCTCTCGTTCTTGGCCTTCTTGTCTGAGCTGTCCTCCTCGTCGCTGGAGCTCTGTTCATCGCTGCGTAGCATGTTGAGCGTCTTCATCTCGAGCTGTAGCTCGTTGATGAGCTCGTCCACCTCGAGGTTGCGCGTGCCACTCGTCGACAGGACATAGCCGGCGCGGTCCTTGAAGCTGCGCAGCCTCATGGCACGCCACTCCGGGTCGCGGTCTTCAACCTTGTCACGGATAACCTGCTTGGCCTCTAAGAGGGCGCACTCGAGTCGGAGCTTCCTCAGATCGAGAGCGTCCTCTGCCGAGAGGGTCTCGGTCTTCTCAGACCCTTCAGATCGGCTCTTCTCTTTCTGCGCCTTAGCTTCTTCAGTGGCCTCTTCGGCAGGGGTCTCTGATGAAGCGACGGCCTCGGACTCTGCCCCGGACTTGACTGCCTTTTTGGACGAGAGGAACTTCTCCTCCATCTTCTGGTACTTGTCCTCGTTCTTCTTGAGGATTCCGAGAACGCGAGCCTTGAGTCCGGGTGTCTTCGGGGCACCGGTAGCGTACAAGACCTTGTCGGCGTCGACCTGAAACATGTCTCCGGGGTTTAGGGCATATGAGGGAAAGGTAATCTAGGAAACGAGTTAGCCGTGCTCAGGCAGTGTACATGTGAATATATACATGAAAAATTACGCACTTTCTTGCCATTGACCTTGACAGCACCGTGGACAACAAACTGGCGGGCCTGGCGGACACTGGTGGCGAACAGAGCGCGGAAGACGGCCGTGTCCAGCCTGCGCTCCAGGGGCGCAAATGTCATCTGCATCAGGGGCGTCACCGCTGATAGAGGCTCCTCAATCATCTGGTTGACAGCCCTGATTCCAGTGGCAACTCTCCTATGAGCGGGCGGAGCGGTCGACGCAGCGACAGGACGCTCCCAGTAGTCGGCAGCAGAGGTCTGGCCAGTCGTCAGACCTGAACCGCGTCCGGCAGCTTGCTCCGAACCGTCGTGGATGGCGAGATAACGGGGGGGCATATCGACGGCGGCGCTGAGGCGTCGGGAAAATATGCGCTTCCACTTCTTCTCGGGGACGTGCTCGCCATGGTATCCTCTCGTCCTCGACTTGGCCGACCACTTTTGCTGGAAGAAAGTCTTGCGGCTGTCCAGGAACGTCTCTTCACCCGTCATGCGAGACAGGTTGTACAGGTTGTGAATGTTCCATGATTGACGCAGTTTCTATGATCAAGGGGAGTCGGGTCAGTATTCCAGCCTGTCTAGGGAGTTACAGCCGCGCTATTGCTCGGAAAAGGGTGCGGTGTAGATAGCGTAGCACCATGGCGGTAGCCAGGATCGTTGTGGTCGAAGCTTACAGGACGCCTCAGGCTGAGGTACTTTGCTGGCTTCCGCATCTTGACGGATTGGCCCGTTGGAACAAGGCTGGTGGAGGATGATAGAACGGGCAATCTGCAAGAGAGCTTCAAGGATGGGGCGCGTTGAGGTGACGAGTTTAGATTTTTGGTGAAGGAGGGCTTTCGGCTGGGAATATTTTCCGGCTCCGAAATGTCCTTGGTCGCCATTGTCGGTTGATTTCCTCATTTAGAAATAACTGGGTCGGTACATCTCGAACGCGTCTCTGGGCCACTTTAAGGGCCACAGGATCGCGTCGCGACATGGTATATTGCCAGGCCGTAGAAAACGTCGTTCTACGCCACCAATTCCCAGGATCGGGTTGTGATTCGGGCTCATCACGACTATCTTGCTTATTTACTAGGGTTTTTTTTTTGCTTCTCTTGTTACTTTTTCATCCTACACAGGCATTTCTTTTCAACAACAAATATGCTTACGTTCTCAGCGTCTCCTGGTCTTCCTCAGACCGGGAAGCGGCCACACAGCAATGGACCACCCAAGCCACGGCCTAGGGTTTCCGGCCCATTCGTAGACGACGAGGACGATTCTGATGACGACGATAACCAAGATGGAGCAAACGAGGAGTCGGATCAACCAACACTTCCTGGACCAGAGCCGTTACCGAAACGACGTATGGTCCACGACCTGAGAGGCGAGACCCAAGCCAACCCCCAGACGGAATCTGGCCTAGATGAAGCCGCCGCAGAGGCTGTAGGGTTCGAGGCGAATGGCGATGCTATACAGGGCCCTGCTCCTGGAAACGACATCCAAAAACCAGCTCCCGTATGGTCGACGCAACGGCCGCTATTCTCCGCATCGTTGATGGGTACCCTCACCCCCTCGAGCTACAGCATTGTGACGAGCGATGGAAAGATATCGACGATCAAGGAACGCAAGGCAGCAGCTGCTGTCTCGTACGAGGCAATGGTTGCGTCCAGATCCAAGACCAAGGAAGGACGCGCCAAGAAGAGTTATTATGGCATCGACATTCACCAGCTCATAGACGGCGCCGCGAAGGAAATGGCGGCCTCGAGAGACACGGCAGCAACAGAACCCGAGAAAGACACGACTACATCAAGAAATGTACCGCTAGAGTCGGCGGAGAATTCTGGAAAAAAGCCAAAGAAGAGCCTCCTCTGGACGGAGAAATACCGTGCCCGCAACTTCATGGACCTATGTGGCGACGACGGCACCAATAGAATGGTTCTACGCTGGCTCAAGCGTTGGGATCCGATCGTCTTCCCGGGCACGGCCAAGTCTAAGTCAGCCATGATGAAGCGCCTTGGCCAGTCGCGGCAAACTGAGGAGGAGAAGCCGCACCGTAAGATCCTGATGCTTACAGGCCCACCCGGCCTAGGCAAGACGACGCTGGCCCACGTCTGTGCAAAGCAGGCCGGCTACGAGGTTCTCGAGGTCAACGCCAGCGACGACCGCAGCCGTGACGTGGTCAAGAATCGAATCAGGACCAGCCTCGGGACCGAGACGGTCAAGACAGTGAGCAAGGGAAGCAGCAAGCCGATCAAGCCTGTATGTGTCGTGGTGGACGAGGTGGATGGTGCTGTGACGGGGTCGTCAGCTTCCGGGGAGGGCGGGTTCGTCAAAGCCCTTATTGATCTGGTCCAGCTGGACGAGAAAAACAGCAGTCCTCCGGCCGGCGGCGGCGGAGGATCAAGCTACGGAAAGAAGCAGAAGAAGAAGGGCGACGACTTCCGCCTCATGCGGCCGCTCATCCTCATCTGCAACGACGTGTACCACCCTTCACTCCGGCCGCTGCGGCACTCGGGTCTGGCCGAGGTGATTCACGTGGGACGCCCGTCCATCGACGCCGTGGTCGGTCGCCTCAAAGCAGTGTTTGACAAGGAGGCGATTCCGTGCGACAAGGACGCCGCGCGGAAGCTATGCGAAGCAGCGTGGGGCGTCTCCGGCGGCATGCAGAACAAGAGGCGTGCAGAGAGCACGGTGGAAGGCGACCTCCGTGGCGTCATGGTAGTAGGCGAATGGGTGGCCGGGCGGTTCCGGTCATCGGTGGCGGGCAGCAGCAGCACGGAGCGCCTCACACGGCAGTGGATAGAGCAGAATGTCATGCACGACCTGACGAGCGGCGCGGCGGGAGCGCGTGGCCTGGGACGCGGCAGTGTCAGGGACATTGTCGGACGGCTATTCCAGCTCGGCGGAGGATTCCCCCAGCAGCAGCAGGTGGCGGTGGATGTGTCAAAGAAGACGATGCACGAGCAGCCCAAGGCGGAGCTGGGTTTCGGCGAGCAGCAGAAGAAGTACGCCATGGAGCGCCTGCGCGAGATGGCCGATACCAGCGGTGAGATCAGCTACATCCTCACCGAGGTGTTCGCCGAGTACCCGCAGCGCGAGTTTAACGACGACAGCTACCTGACCAAGCCTAACCAGGCGTACGACTGGCTTCACTTCCACGACGCGTGCCAGTCCCGGCTGTACGCCAGCCAGGACTGGGAGCTAGCGCCCTACCTGAGCCAACCGGTGCTCGCGTGCCACCACCTGTTTGCCTCCCCTCACCGGCACCAGCCGCAGCACCAGCAGAAGCAATACCAGCAAGGCCAGAACGAGGCCGAGACCGAAGCACCCAAGCCCTTCACCGGACCCAGGGCGGACGCCGAGGCCCGCGAGGCAGAGAGGCATAACCGCGCCCAACTCCAGACTCTGCAGGCGCAGCTGAGCCCCACGCTCACCCGGTCGTTCCGGTCCGCAGAGGACGTGGCCACCGAGTTCCTCCCTTACCTGCGGCGCATCGTGTCGCCAGACGTGCGACCGGTAGTCGTGGGCGGCAGCGAAGGCGGGTCCACGGCCTCGGTGCGGAAAGAGTCGGAGAAGAGGATGGTGGCCAGGGCGGCCGAGGTGCTCGCCGAGGTAGGCGTTTCTCTGCACAGGGGCAAGATCGAGGCCGACGTCAATGCACGTAGCGCGCAATACGTCTACCGCATGGAACCGTATGTTCTCCCTTATCCCCCCCCCCCCTCCCCTTTCTTATTATACGACTTAAACTGACCTCTTCTTTTCTTTTTCATCCTCTAGTGACCTAGATGCCCTAGGAACATTCGAGACAGCAGCGACATTGGTCTCATCGCACGCACCTATTCGCTACGCCGTCAGACAAGTCCTCGACCAGGAACTACAGCGTGCCCTCGCGCGACGTGAAGCCCACGCTCGCCAGGCGCGATTCCGCGCAGGCAGGGATGACAACGGCGACGATGACGAGCAGCAGACGCAAGCGCCTAGCGCATTAGCGTTGTATGCTGCCACCAGGGCGGCGCAGAAGAGGGCGACAACGACGCACACCGCTGCCAAGATAGTCAAGAAGGACTTCTTCGGGCGCGTCATCGAGGCGCGCGACCTGGCTGAGCTGGATACCAAGGCGCAGGAGAGGGCCAAGATTGAGGAGAGAAAAGTGTGGGTTACGTACCACGAAGGTATGAATAATGCTGTCAGGAAGCCCCTGCCGCTGCAGGATTTCCTAAGGGGGTTGTAGAAGTCCGCTTTCTTGGAACGATCAGAAGGAGGAATAGCATTTGCATGGCGGGTATATACATATCAATCGAATGACACATAAGCAGATTAATGCAACGCCGTATACTATCATACACAGGGAAAACTGAAGACGTATGTATTAAATAGGCACTATTATAGTGTCTATTTCTAGTATATTGCCCTGACGGACTCCGCATACGGAAAAAGTAAACGAAAAAAGAATCCGAAGAAGAACATTATTTAAAAGAAAAACCACCCTATAATTTGGACTGTGGCCTCTGGGCAGGGACAGCAAGCGGGTCATACGTGGCGAGCGATAGGCTGTCGGCGGGAGTAGGGTTAGAGTGGTTCGGCAGGGCGCGGATGTCGAGCAGGTCGGGGGTGAGGTCCTCGACGCTGGTGCAACCGATGAGGCGCATGTTCATCTCCATCTCGTCCTTGAGCAGCTGGAAGGCCCTCTCGACGCCCTCCTGGCCGTAGGCGCTCATGGCGTAGAGGAAGGGGCGGCCGATGCCGACGCCCTTGGCCCCGAGGCAGAGGCACTTGAGTATGTCCGTCGCGCGGCGCACACCTCCGTCGACGAAGACCTCTATCCTATCTTCGAGGCCGCGCTCGCGCAGGGCGGCCATGGTCTCGGCGAGAACCTCGACACCTGACCGGGCGAAGTCGAGCTGGCGCCCCCCGTGGTTGGACAGGACGACGCCGTCGACGCCGGCCTCGACGGCGCGCAGCACGTCCTCGGCGCGCTGGACGCCCTTGAGGACGATGGGCATGCGAGTGATGGCCTTGAACCACGGTATGTCGGACCAGCTGAGAGCCGGGTCGATGAAGGTGGAGATGGCGCGGGCGGCGCCCTGGCTCGTGTCTGTGGCCGTACCCTCCTGCACGTTGCTCCCGGGGTCGGTGAACTTGGACCGCATGTCCTTCTCGCGGCGGCCCAGCTGCGGAGCGTCCACGGTGATGAACAGGCCCCTGCACCCGCGCCGCTCCGCGTGCTCCACGATCCGCCGCGTGATTGACCGGTCCTTGTTGACGTACAGCTGCAGCCACTGCACCTGGTCGCCCGAGCGCGCGTCGACGATCTCGTCAAATGAGCACGACGCCAGCGTCGGTATCATCTGGATCACGTCGTGCTTGTGCGCCGCCCTCGTCAGCACCACCTCGCCCTCCGGGTGGCCCAGCTTTCCCAGCGCCGTCGCCGTCACGTAGAACGGTATCGAGCACCGCGTCCCCAGCATCGTCGTCGAGAAGTCCACCTTCTCTACGTTGACAAGGACCCGAGGTCGGAACCAGATTCTGTGGAAGGCGTTGTGGTTTTCTCGCATGGTCTGGCTGCATGTCAGCTTTCTTCTTCCGCCTTCTTTCCTTTCCTTTCCTCCTCTTCTCTTGTCTTGCCTCCTCTCTTTCCTTCCTTTGTCGCCCTCGCTCTTCTCTTCCTTTCCCTTCCTGTGATTCTGGGACCGGTAGGACTCACGATCTCATCGTCCGCCGCACTGGAGTAGTACCCCCAGGCACCCCTCTTCATGACCCGCCTGGCCACGGCCTCGAAGTCGTGAAGGTTGTAGCACTGCGACAGGAGCGGCTTCTGCTTCAGCCTCTCCTGCCTCTCCACCTCCTCCGGGTCTTCCTCCTTCTCCTCCTGCTCGACCGTTTCCATGTCGACGGGGCCCAGGTGCTTGGACTGGTCTAGGTACTTGTCCAGCGTGTCGGGGGGGTGGATCGGTTCGAACTCCTCGGTAGCATCCTTGCCCTGTCTCTGTCAGCTTCTCCCTGTCCTTTCTGCCCTTCCTTTCGAGCGGTGAAGGTGATCGTCTTGTCGAGAGAGGGCCTGGCATACTGCATATTTGAGAATGATTTTCGAACCACCCGGGTGCTCTGGCAGAAACTCGGTCACGTCGTAAGCTTTTCCCTGTACGGGTGTCAGTTACACTCCTGTCTCTCAGGAGAGGGCCTCGAGGAGTGGACGCACGTGGACGATAACCCAGCATGACTTGTCGTCATTGTGCTGTGCTACATCAGCCGCCTTGAGAAGCATTGTGTGCGTGTGAGTGTGTGCGCGAGTGTGTGTGTGTGCGTGTAGATGGAAGAGTTCAACAAGGGAGATGAAGGAGAAGAGAAGCACAATGGGATGGTAAGAGAGTAAAAGGGTATGAAGAGGAAGAGAGAGAGAGAGGACAAAAGAAAAAAAAAAAGAAAAAAAAAAAAAAGATGGCGGAGAAGAAAAGAGAGAAGAGAGAGAAGTGATGATGCCAAAACCGGGGCCGACCCGTTTCAATCGGCTCTTATCCGTGTCTTTCTTAGAGACAAAGCCAGCAAGACGTACTCGATACTCCTCTGATCGGAGGCTATAGGCTGAAGTGTCAAGTACGAGTAACATCTCCATCTTCTCTTCGTCATTGTATATTATCATGTACGGAGTTACTTGTGGAGTACAGAAAACAAGGGAGAGCCATTCCCCCCTTTCCCCCCCCCCCCCTCCCCCCCAAGTTTCCTCCGCATTGACGTCGTCGTCGCTGTTCTGGCAATCCATGAGCCTCGAATCGCTACTCCGGTAGATGGCATTACTACAACATATAATCATATCCCATCGACGAGCACACCAATACTTTCAAAGATGACTATTTCATAATGATAAGTAAGATGGAACAGCAGCAGCAGCAGCAGCAACAGTGCATCGTGTCTTGTTACAACGTTGACTGACCTCGGCTTCGGGTCAACTGCATGCGGGGAAGAATTACATGTAATGTTATTAATACTGCATTCTCGAGACCCGCTGTGGCTCCCTCATTCGACAAATCGATCCGCACACGTTGGTCAACTTTTTTTCCCCATCTCCCATTTCCCCGTAAATGTCGGTTCCGACTTGTCGTCTCTTTTGTACAGGTACATTCTTACATTCTCGTCACCGGGGTCACTGACGCTCTCCTGGTACTAGTAACTCTAGAATGCTTCAAATTGAGATGTGTGTTGCTGATTGGTATTTGGCCCTGACTACTTCCAGGCATTCAATCCCGCCCACGGATCATGTCCTTGCTGTCCCTGCTGCCCGTACCCTTGCTGAGCCTGCTGCTGCTGCTGTTGCCCATAGTGCATCGTCTGCTGCGGTCCGAGGGGTGGAGGCCCCGGAGGTGGCGGAGGCGGAACGTACCCGGTAGGGATGTGCTGCGGCTGCTGCTGCTGCTGCTGCTGCTGCTGCTGCTGCTGTGATGCGGGAGCTCCATATGTGTTCGATATCTGGTGACCGAACGACGCCCTATGAGGTGGCGGGGATGTCGGTCCCGCTCGCATCGAGTGCATGCCGCCGCCCGTCACGTTGCCAAAGGTGGACTGGTTCGCTGGCGGGGATGTAGGCCCTGGTGTGAGGCCGTACTGGCTGGGGTCGTACGTCGGCTGCGGCTGCTGCTGTGCGTAGCCACCGTACGGCTGGGTCAGGGGTGGCGAGTTCGGACCCTGGTACGTGGTTTGGCCGTACCGCGGCGCTTGGCCCGTCTGGAAGAGCGGTGCCGGCGTGTGTCTGGACGGTTTGGCTGGCACCTGCGGTTGCGGTGTCGCCGAGGCCGATAGCGGCGCCGGTGTCCCTCCCGCACTGTCCATCGACATGCGCTCCATCAGTCCCCTCAGCCTCTCGCGCTCCAGCTCCGCCTGCGACGACTTGTTCGACGACCGCGACTCCTCGATCTGGTTGAGGAGCTGCGCGCCTTCCGACCGCCGGTTACCCACGAACGACTCCACATTCTTCTCCAGGCTGCCCACCGTCTCTCGCATCTCGCCGTACCAGTTCTTGGCCCCGTGGAGGCCCGCCGTAAGGTCCAGGAACTCCTGGTACGCCCTCTTGTACCGCCCGATGGCTCCCGACCGCTGCCGCTGTATCGCCTCGTACTTGCTCTGCTCCGACCGCACCCGCTTGTCCTGGAGCAGCGCGTTGAATGTTGCCGTGAGCTCCTTCATCAGTGCCGACTGCTTGTGGTTGGCCTGTAGGAGTCGCGTCTGGTGACCCCGGAACTTTTCTAGCTCCTGTTCAAACAGTTGGGTCTCGTAGTTGCTTATCGACTTTTTGTTGAGAATCAGAATCTGAGAAATATCGTCGTTGTGTACCTGAGAGGGAGGGTGTGTGTCAGTCTCAGTCTTTCTCTTTCTCCCTTTTTCTCGTCCTCTCTCGCTCTCGCTCTCGCTCTCGCTCTCTTCCTCTTCCTCTTCCTCGTCTTCCCATCTCTTTCCTCTGAAACTTCGACATCTCCTGCATGTAAGCTTACCTTGTCCTTGAGGTCCTTGAGAACCTGATTTCGCTCCCTCTTGACCATGTTCAGCTTCTTGAGCACATCCTCCACCCTGGCAATCTGGGCCACCACCGTGGTCCCGCCCTCGTCAAAGTCGTCGTCGAGGAGGTTCCCCTCGGCGGGTGCGCTGTTGGCCGTGGCTGACGCCGGGCTGCTGCCGGCGCCGCTCCGGACCCTGGACACAGCCCGCTGGAATAGCTGGTCGACATCGCCGTCCTGTGCGGCCGTGCGCATCTCGTTGAACTCGACCTCGTTCTGCCTCAGCTTGGTCAGGAGCTGGCCGTCGCTGCGCATGGCCTCATCCAGCGCCTGCCGGTAGCTGCGCAGGTCGCCCCGCAGCGTCGTCGTCAGCCCCGAGCTGGGCTGCTGCGTCCACTCGCCCTCGTACTTGGACCGCATCTTCTCGCACACGCTCTCCTCCATGTCGAGCTGCTTGGAGCAGCGGTCCAGCGAGCCGATGACGGCCTCCCTGTCGGCCCGCAGCCCCTCAAAGATGGCTGCCGGGTCCTCGTGCCCGGCCACGTCGTCGCACCACTGCCGGAAGTCCTCGTCCGGGAGGATGTCCTGGTCGAAGCCTCCCTTGAGCACCTGCAGCGCCCCCGGGAGCCGGAGGTAGTCTAGGCTGGCAGCCATCTCGCCGTTGGCCGTGTCCACCTTCTCCGTCTCGGCCCGCACCAGCTTGGCCTTTTCCTCGTCGTACAGGCTGGCCGACTCGGTGACGGCCATGGGCACGATCTTGGCGAACAGGTCCGGACCCGTGATGCGCTGGATGTCCTGCCCCGCGTACAGATCGTTGACGGGTATGGGCTTGGCGGCGGGGAGCTTAGCCAGGGCATCGAGGCTGGCCTCGGCGGGTATGGTGTGGTGGTAGATGTAGTCGTTGTCCTTGAGCAGTTCCTGAAGCTTCTCGGCCACGGCCGACATGTGGCGCTTGGTAAAGGTCTGCAGCAGGGCGCCCGTGTCGGCCCCCAGGTTGGCGCTGGCCGGCAGCGACGTGGGGAAGCTCCTGGCGAGCCTGTCGGCCTCCTTGACCATCCTGTCGGCCGACTGCAGCCTGGCGATTGCCACGCCGTACTTGCCGCCCTCCTCGTCGGCCGTGGCCTGGTAGTGCTGGGCTATCGAGCTGACGAGGTTGGACTTGACCTGGGCAAAGGTGAGCCAGCTCTTGTCAAAGACGGCCCTTGCCACATTCTCCTGGATACCCTCGACCGCCTGGCCGTAAAGGAAGCCGGCCTGGGCAGCGATCTTAGCCAGCAGGCCCGCCTTTTTCCTGTCGGCAACCTGCTTCTCAAGAAAGATCTCCTGGGCCTGGGCGAGCATGACATTGATGAGGCTCTTGACGGTATCCCTGCTGAGATCGGAAGAGGGCGCGTGCAGGAAGTTCTCGTTGATGTATGTGAACATGCCGGCCGATGCCTGGAATGAGTGGTAGGCCGTCTTGAGGGCCGATTCGTCGGAGCGGTTCTGGAATGCGGCATGACCCGACAGGACGGCCGAGATGTTGAAGATGACGGAAGCCTTTTCAAAGGCCAGCGAGTACTGTGACGTGGGTTTGTGGGTAAATGCATCGAACCTGTTTCGTCCAAGTCGAGCACGGTCAGCCAACCAAGGTCGGTGAGGGAGGAGAGGGAGAAGATGGGTGACGAGAGAAGATGCGGAGGAGGAAGAGGAGGAGGAGGAGGAAGATGACGGCTGTGAGTACCATGTGAATGAGATTTTTATATGCTGCTCATCGACGGGAAAGCGCAAGTCGAGCAGCTCGAGCTGACCGTAGTAGCGGTAGAGCATGTCCCTTCCCGAGGTGCTCTCCTTGCCGGCACCGCGGACATCCTGCCTCATGCGGTTGAGGGTGGCGCACTCCTCTGCGTATCGCTCCGGGTCGTCGCCGTAGCTATCTCGGATGTATGTCTTTAGGGGTGTTACCCAGTCAATCTCGTTTGTAGCCTTGAGCGGCACCGATATCATGGGCGACTGCGCCATGGTCGTCGTTTCCTCGTCGTCTGTCGTTTCTCGTAGGGTGGTTCGATTCGGGGATCGATACGTGACAGCAACAACTTGCTCGAGGATCTCTTCGCTTTTCGAGTGTCGATCAGAGCACTCGAAGATATACAGCTGCAAGGCAGGCCCTTGACGTGCGCACGCGCGCGCCCAAGGTACCCGGGGTGGCGTGTAGGTTGTGTGGGTAGTCTGTTTGCTTTGGTCGGGAGGCCGCGTTGTATGCGACCTGGTTTCCTAGGTGGGTAGGACGACAACGGCAGGTGGGGGGGAGGGGTGCTGTTTCGACGGGAATGGTGTTGAATATTCCGGGAATGTGAGCATAGATCTCTTCTTTCTGGGAGTGTTCCTCACCCCGTTCTCTTCCGGTCTGTTCTGATCCCCGTCGGTCGTCGTCTTGTCGAGATGTGTCGAGGAAAAGGCGGCGGCGGCGGCGGTCGGAGCGGGGTGCGTGTGCTAGTGTGGCGGAGATGGAAGGAGCAGGGCCAGAGAGATGGAGAGAGAGAGAGAGAGACGGAGCTCTATCAGCTTATGACGCAAGGTGGGCGGTTAGGCAGCGACAACGGCAAACAAATGAGTAGGTGACGACGACTAGCAGTAAAAATAGAGGAAACAGTTGAAACAGAAGGGCCCCTCCTCATGGAAGAATAAAAGACATGAAGAGGAGGGGAGAGATTCGACCTATGCTTCCCCCCTTTGGTGGAGGGATGATGATGATCTCAAACCACTGAAGCTTGCTCCAATTCGTAGGTCTCTCCAGTAAATACGAGCAGCTCCTCCCCAGTTATAGCGTACTGATAGTCTAGGATAATACATCGTACAGGTACGGGTACAGGTACAGAGCCCTGCTGATACAGTGATACAGTGAGACGGTGGGCTGGTGGATCGTCCACAGATGGCGGGGTGGGCCACTGGAGGCCCATCGCCCGTGCTGCTGACCCCTGGAGCCGCCCAGAGACGGCACTAACGACGGCGCATCACAGCACATCACAGCGCAGCGCAGAATAGCAATCTAGTGGACGTTGTATGGACTCGGGGCCTGTTACTCGACAGCCGCTTAGAGCGGGGGGAGG
>NW_023336189.1:1542516-1593428 GCF_012550715.1 Geosmithia morbida
GGGGGTCGACAGGTACGGCGCTTAGACGGACTCGTCGAGCCAATCTGGATTGATGCATCATCGGCAGTTGAAGAGGATTTCCAAGAGTTAGAGTAGGGGGTTCTATACGATGGCTTGTATCCGGAGTATTGTATGCAGCATGTATGTAGCAGGTTGACGAGTTGAGAATATGGATAAACATAGAAAGATGCTTGATATGATGACCTGTGCTCGTAGCCTATACCAAGGTGTTTCTCTACTCGACGATACAGCCCTTGCCAAGAATAACACTGTGATTGCATGGAATCAATTGAACCATGACGGCTCAGCACGCTCACCGGACGTCTCCCGAGTGGCATGGACACTGTGAGATTGTATAATGAGCTTTCCGCTCGCGGTGCCGTCACTGAGACGATCCCACTCGCCGCCCTCCGCAAAAGTCGAGTGGTTCCCATGTCCATGCTTTCCCGGCCTCGAGATCGGATCCAGGATGATTCCGCGGTTGCCACTCCCGTTCAAGGACTGGGAGAGACCCGACTGCGAGTTCTGAGTGCCCTTGCGCCTCATGATGATGGTGCGTAGCTTGTGGAGCGACGGGAGGGAGCCCGCGAGGAGGTCGAGACCGCCCTCGACGACGCACCAGATGATGATGTGGGAGGTGTACCCTAAGAAGAAGCAGTCAGAGATCCATTCCCAAGGTAAAGGGGGAAAATCGAGAATCGGGAAGAGATGACAGAGTGGCGGGGATTCCAAGCGTCAACATACAGAGAGCATCAGTGGTGACGTCGTAATACTTGAGCCACGGGTAGCGAACGGCAGAGGCCACGCTAGCTAAGACGCCCATTCCCAGGACGAAGAGCAGGAGGGACTTTGTGCGCATCGACACCTGCAGCTTGCGCAGCACGAAGAAGGGTATGATGGCGCAGGTCCAGTCGGTGACGATTGTGACGATGGAGACGACGTAGCTGATCTTGGTGATGATCTCGTAGTTGCCGCACGTGCCCAGCTGGGGGTTCCAGAGGGTGGCCGTGGGGTTGCACAGCGAGACGAGCGAGATCCATCCGGCGAAGCAGAGCACCGTCGACGCGAGCATGACAGAGTACAGCGGGAACCGGTACCGCTTGGCTTCGGCGATGCGCACCAGCGCCACGGCGATGGACGTCTTGATCAGGGGCACGCACAGCGCGTGGCAGATCTGGAAGTAGGCTACGTACTCGGCCGCTCGGCTGGCGAGGCCACGTAGCCTAGCTGTCCGCCCGCGTCGACCGTGAGCTTGGCATCACGCCCTCAGAGACCGTAGGAGAGGCCTAGGACAGCGAACACACAGGAAACTTCGAATGGGTGTCTGTTCCCCTCAAACAGAGGCAATGAGCCATGACGGAATGAGGCAGGAAGGAAGGGAGAGCTCGAGTAACTCACCAGTGAGAGACCTGCGAATACATCATCTCATCCCCAGGCCGAGACCTCCGTCCCTGACATCCGTAGCCAGGATCGAAAGAGGTGTGGGCGACGACGGCGACAAAACCGAGGACGTCAAACATGATGGAAATGATGACGAGTATATAAGTCCCTGGCCGGTTGGATGGATGGGTTCAGCATCGGACTTCAACTTTCCAATGTCGACGCTTGGGGAGAGTGCAGCTGCCATGATGGAATCGATGAATATATAAGACGGAAACACCACAGCACCAGTTCCCCCAGTTTGCCTGACAGTTTCGGAGACTAGACAAACCACATGAGTAGCACCAGCAAAGTCTATGGAAGAGGGGGGGGTGGAAGAAATGTATATTAGACTTGCGAAAAGACGGCATATATACGCTTTCAAAGACATGATACAGAAGGAAATGGGAAACCGAAATTTCCACCAGAGTCTTACCGAGATGACCATGGATTGGCCCAACACCTTCACCCTCGTTCGGGGAGCATATGCGGAATATTCCTGGACTTGCGAGTGAAAGAAGGGTCCGAGGATAATACATCTGTATGGTGCAGGGGTTGCTGGCAGCTGGGAAGGGGGGGGGCCGATGGGAGGTAGGAGATGTTTCTTTGTATTCCACGACTACAGAGTATTATATTACATGGTAATTACAATCGAAAACTTCCAGCTCGCCTCGACCATTTCGAGTACTTCGGGACTGACTCAGGCAAAAGGGCACGAGCAGGTTGACTGTTTCACTTCTTCAGTCTTGACTATTCCCCCTAGTAACTGTATACTTGCCTCTTATTCTCGACTATATGTACATATACGGATGAAACCCTTGTACTTGTATGTTCTTGGTTATAGATGGCGAATCCATATATGACATGTCTCTTACCCCCGACGAATGTCATTAAAAAAATTATACTCGTTATCCGAACCATTCGAAGCCGCCAGCCTGTAATTCGACAACTCTCGTTCACCGGGGGTTGATAAACCTGTCAGTGAAAAGTTCTCCGTGCCATGCCCAACCTCCCCATTCCGGGTCACGTCTCCGAGCCTATGCTGATAACATGCGTATACAAGGGTTTATCGATCTTCTCGAGTGTTGGCAACCGTCTACATGTACGGAGGTATATGTTCCCCTTGAACTGTATAAGTAAGCCCTTACGGGGGAGGGAAATGTACATATAATAGTCGTACGCTACATGTGCATGGATGCGAGCTTTTATAGAGGCCGCAGCTCTCCAGAGCCAGAACCAGGTCCCGCGGATATCCAACTGCTTAGTATTTGCAGACTATGGGTGTACCGTGTCAGGAACCATTGCAGGTCGGGGAGATCAATATATTACGGAAGCGGAACGAAAGGATCCCGAAAGCGGTACGGAGTACAGATCACCTAAGTAATAGTCGCTGGCCCCGATTCCGTCAAGGAAGGGGGCAACGATCAATACACATATTGTCACACTAATCACTGGCGTCTTCATCACTATCATAACGCTTCTACCTCGCCTCTATACCCAAGAGACCTTTTTGCTTATCTCACTACACCCTTCCCCAAGCAGACTCGTTGTCTCCTAGACTCGTTATCTCACAGACCGATATAGTGCATACATCAACGACGAGTAAATCTCCCATGTGAGTATTCAGTATAGGCTTGCTGGATTAACCTGTCTCTATACATCAGGATATATGAATGTCTCACACTCTCCACTCTCGCATCAAGCATCTCTAGGTACAGCGCTCCTTGTCCCCAGTTGATCTGGATCTGCCAGCTGATATGCCGAGTCTGGAAACACACTCTCTTAGCCGTATGAATACGGACAGGTAGCCATTGACTGGCATCAAGGATTCTAGAAGAAGAAGAGTATAGCCTATCACGTACACGTTGACCACAGCCGTTAGATGTTTGATAGCCCCTTCCCTTACTTAGTAGTTGGTGTGGTCGTCACAGCACTCATCTTCCAGAGAGGGAAAGACAGATAGCATCCATAATGCATTAAAGAACTATCCAGAACATCCCCTATCAAAAAGATTCTCTCATATATACAACCTTAAGCGGTGTCATGCAACCCGTAGACTTCTAACAACCTAAGTGTAGATACTCTCCGTCATAGCATTAACCTGGAGACCCCACTCTGCCATCTCAGCATCCTTGAGGAACTCGAGGGGGAACCAGACGAGATGGCCCTTGATTTGGGAGAGCTTCTCGCGAACGTCGGACGCAGGCATGAACTGGTCAAAGATGTGGCCAGCCTTGACGCCGCGGGGGGGTAGATATCTGTCGTAATCCTCGAAAGTTTTGACTATTCTTGTGTCAGGGAGTGCCATCTTCTGAAACTGCGGAGGGGGAAAAAGAAAAAAAAAGAGTTTGGGGGGGGTGGATCATGGCAAGGGAGTGGAGAGAAAGAAGACGGGGAAAACATACTGCTATCATCAGGATCGGCGTGGAACAAGTGCCGAAACATCTTGGTGTTAGTGTCGGCCTGCCCGGTCCACCTTTTCCAGAGTTCCTCGTCGAGAGGATCCTCGACAATCTTGTAGCCTTCCTCGTGGTCGCGGATGTCGTTGTCGGGCTCCACAGAGGGCGGTTGGGCATTCTTGTCGTCCTCGGCGCCAAACGGCTGGGCGGGCAGGAGGCCGAGGTGCTCGCGCCAGAGGTGGCGTCGCAGAGTGGCAGCGTGGTAGCCGGCCTCGTACTCGACGCCGTTCATGACGCTGGGCAGGACGCGCGTGTCCTCCATAACGATGCTGAGTTCGCTGTCGTGGTAGCCGAGCTGGGAGCGGTCGTTGATGTTGCTGGAACCGCAGATGACGATGCGGTCGTCGGCGATGAGCAACTTGTCGTGGATGTACAGCTCCTCTTGGATCCAATTGATCACCTCCGAGTCCGGGTCGTTGTCGTCCCACGCCTCATCCTGGAGCCGCGCGCCGTCCTCGTTCTGCATGGCGTAGTGGGCCACCGTCGCCGACGTGTTGACCTCCTTCTCTGCCATGGCCTCGTTGAACTTGGCCCGCGCCACCTCGGCCTCGCGCGCTTCCTCCTCCAACTGCTCCTGCGTCTTCTTGTTGTTGCTCTTGTTCTTGTGCTCGTGGTAGCGGTTGCGCAGCCCGCCAGAGCCGCTTCCGTCGTCGTGCAGCCCTGACGACATGATCTCCTCGGCCTCGGCCCGCTGCACCTGCTTGTAGCTGATGCCCGCCTCCTTCTCCGCCTTGATCAGTGCCGACGTCTTGTTGAGGCGGTCGTACGATCGCAGGTTGAAGAAGAAGATGTACTTGGTCGGGTCCACGCCGGCCGCCGAGATCTTGCCAAAGATGCTGTTCTCCCCGCGGCAGATGGACTTGTACTGGTAGTCCATGATGGCGCGCGTACCCGCCGCGGCGTTGTCGCGCAGGTCGCCGGCGAACCCGGGGATGGACGGGATCAGGACGATGATGCGGAACTTGCGGTCGTCCTTGGCCGCCGCGAGCACGGCGTCCACCATGGCTGCGCCGATGGTGTTGTGGATGGGCGCCTGGTCCTTTCCCGTGGCCGTGATGAAGAACTGGTTCTCAATGTAGACATAGTGCTTGGCGTTGCGGATCACCTCGCAGTAGGCGTTCTGGATGGAGTGGTCCGTCAGGATGCCGCTAGACCAGTCGGCGCTGGAGCGGACGATCTGCGCCTTGACGGTGCCGCGGTTGTCGAGCCTCTTGGTGCTGAGCGGCGTGAGCGGGTGCTGCAGGTACTCGCCGACCGGGTGCTTGGGGCGCTGGACGCCGACGAGGTCCTCGTCCTTGCCGAGGCGGTCCTCGAGCATGATCCAGTCGTAGCGCTCGTCGCGCTTGTACTTGTCACGCTTGACAAAGTTCCAGCGCAGGACAAAGTGCTCGGCGATGTCGTAGACGGCCGGGCCGATGACGCCCATGGCCACGTCGTGCCACGGCATGCGGCCGTAGTCGGCCTTGCTGAGCTCATTGTCGGCCCACTGCTCCACGCGCTGGAAGTCGAGCACGCGGTTGTTGTTGAAGTCCTGGCCCGGCCAGATCTCGTTGCTCGCCCCCTCGGGGTGCACGTCGGATAGGGGGTGCTGCTGGACGTCCCAGCGACCGAAGCACAGATCCAGGCCTCCGATGAAGGCGAGCGCATAGTCGATGACGATGAACTTTTCGTGGTGAGCCCAGTACATGGTAGAGTCGGCGGCGTTCTCAAAGGGATTGTGGTCCGGATGGCGCGTCACCCTGATGTTGCCGTGCCCCGGCGTGCCCTTCGGGCACAGGGCATCGAGAGCATGCTTGGTGTGGGCAGAGTTGCAGGTGACGGCGGCCTCGACCTCTTTGTACACGGACACGTAGATCTTGACGCCAGCCTCGGCCTTCCTTTTGAGCACCTGGTCCAGGCGGTACTCTTGGGTCTGGTGCGGGGGTCGTCGGAGGAACAGCTCGGGGGACAACCACCAGTCCGTCAAGTAGATGCTCTCTGTGGCCTGCTCCAGGGCCACCGACACGGCCCAGAAGTAGTCGCGGCCATCAACGTACCACTTGACCAGGTTGCCCTCACGCTCGGGGAAGTACGATTGGAAGCGATGCTCATTGCGGATCTTGTCGCGCTTCTCGTCGGTCAACTTCTCGTGCTCTTCATCGTGCCGGTGGTTGGCGTTGAACTGCATAGATGGGAGGGTACGTGTCAGTAAGTGCGCGGGGGTATGGAGGGCGGGAGGGGTTGTGCGTGTATTTCTTACCAAGTTGCCCAGCTTTCCAATCTGGTTTCTGTAGACCCGTCAGTCGATGCCGGACATGAATATCAATTACCATGAAAAAGGATGAGCATACTTCCTGTGCTCTACAGCCACCTTGGCATCGTGAAGAGAGGCTGCACTGAACCTGTCCTTGAGGTCGCTCATGAATCCTCCCCCTCCACCACCGCTGGCATTGTCACTGCCACCCATGACTGCACAGATTTATGAAAGTGGTGTTCAGAAAAAAAGCCCTAGAAAAAAGACGGGGCGAATAGTAGATATAGATGGTAATCGATGGCGTGTCTGGTTAAAAATGCAGTTGTTGGCAATGATTTTTTCCCTATGTCTCTCTCGTTCTCGTTCTCTTTGATATGGGACAGTAGGGGAGGTGAGGAGTGTGTCTTGTTACAGAGACGCGGGGCTGAGGGTCCTGCGGAAGATCGCGGGGGGGGAGGGGACCTCGATAGTTTTATGGTCCGACGATCAGTTACGGATTATTATCAGCTGTTGTCGCTCGCACCAAGGCAAAAGCAAAAGTGAGCACTAGCTGATACCGAAAACAGCTGTCTAGCCAAGAACTGTAGCCAAGAAGACCCAGCCTGGCCATGCTACATCTGACTGACTAGCAGCGGGGAAAAGAGCAAGCAAGCTCAGCTGGCGATGAGCCGCGCGGGGGCCGCTGAAGCCGTGACGCCATGTCATAGGCCCTGCCATGGGGGCCCTGCTATGAGGCCCTGCCATAGGTTCAATGTTATGCTACGACTTGAGCCCCTTCATACGCTTCCCAATTGAGTACTTTTGTCTTAGGCCATCAGGCTATAACCGTGGAGGGCCTGCTACATATTGGAAGGGGTGGAGGGGCCGCGTAACGTAAATGGGATTGATGAATGAAGGACGCTTAATTTTTGGCGGCTTTCCTGGTTCAAGCGGAAGCGCAGAGAGAAAAAAAATTTGTCATGGCTGCGTGGCATGGATGGATGGATGGATGGAACACAGAGTACTCGCAATGATACGCTTTACAAGATACAAGCGATATACGAGTATTGCTGCTACTATTTAAAGAAGTACGGAGTATCACAAGTAGCAGTTAATACATCACTCGTATGGGTATCCGTTTCTAAAGATAAAAGGATCCGTAGCATGTTACTATTCATACCTGTATACTCCGTGTACATGCGCAGAGCATTTTGGTCCATTTCTACGAAACAGCAAGTCTTGGACTAATGACGTCATCCATGGAGATACCCACGGTGTAATACGGACCACGGAGTACTTCAGCACTCCGCTGTCTCTCAGACTTCCAGCACAATTGTAAGCCGTAGGTACATACATATAATATAGTATGCTCAATCGACAAGAAACCAACATCCCAGCCTCCCTCCAGAGACTCGAGACACGTATTCAATGATAGTAGTAATCATCATTGGAGCCTTCAAATGTCGAGTCTTTGCTGTACGTACATGACTGTGTCATATATGTCAACCCACACGGTACAGCCATTAGACCCGACGACGTAATACGAGTGTCAAGTGTCGTAGATACGGAAACGGAGTAGTGTTACGGTACACCGTTACGGCATACCGTTATGGTAGATCGTTGCGGCAGCACATTGCGGTGAACGCATACGGAGAGTCAATAATACCTAACGCCATCCACCGTCGCATGTACATGTATTGCTCCATACATATACATCTGCTAACCTGGACCCCTCACTTTGTGCTTCCTGCTAGCGGCAACACACGATGACCCGTAGATGTGAATACAGTAGTTTCTGCCTATTGATACGTCCTGGGTCGATGAGTGTGTGTCTTGGTGCTTGCTTGAGCTTGATTGAAAGGAAAAGAAAATCTATCTATAAGGTTATCTACAGATGTGGGTGTGGCAACAGCCTCTGATTGCTTAGTCATATACAATATTGGGTGCCACAACTTGTATCGCTTGCGGAGGGCCATCACGAGTAAATAGATATTGACAACAAGCACCAAGCACCAGCACCAGCAAGGTACAGCTATTGTGGACCCCTACTGAGTGAAGAAAGTAGCCGTAATCTGTACTAGCAACACGAGCACGTAGGTGTGGCCTGCACGGGACTCGTGGCACGTAGTAGCGCGCTGCACGGAGCAGAATCCCTCTCCGCTACCCGCGAGGGGCAGGTCTCAGACCGCCCCTCTCTTCCTTGCCATCCCCCCCACCGTCCAACAACAAAGTCATCTCCAACACTCCCTCCCCTCCTTCTCCTCTTACTCGGACTCCCTCCATCCATCCTGCATCTACTCCCTCATCTCCCAACAACAAGAAAACACACACACAATGTCGACTCCCGCATTCCCCCCCGGCGGCACCATTGTCCAGTCCTTCAAGGCCACCTTCAAGGATGTGCCCGTGGACGCTGAGAAGGAGAACGCCATTGGCACCACCGAGTTCCTCGACGCTGCCGAGTCGCTGACCACCATCTTTGGTATGTAAAATCCTACTTCACACTATACTTTCCCAATGGACGAGCAGCGGAAGCTATACGGAATTCAGAAGACTAACAGACACAGACGTCCTCGGTGGTGTCGCCTTCTCCCCCGTCAAGAACGACATCCTCGGCAACGTCAAGGTTCGTCGTTCCCATCACACCGCCTTCCTACTAGACGAGCCGATAAGGAAAATGGGAGAAGAAGAAGATACGGACGGAGATCAATGGGGAACAGAACATGGGAGGCTAACAGCCTGCAGAAACTCCGTGAGCGTCAGCTCGCTGCCCCCGCCGAGTCCACCACGATCCAGGATCTTGTCAAGAACGAGCTCGCCACCAAGAAGCACGTTGCCACAGAGGGTCTCCTCTGGCTCGTCCGGTATGTTGTTTTCTTTGTCTTCTCGCTTCGCTTGTCTGCCATTGAGGGGTTTGAACCATTGGATCAGATCTCCTTCTGGAGTATACAGTATACAGTATACTAGAACCAGAGAGCCAAAGAAAAGAAAAAAAGAACCCGATGAAGAAGAGAGTCCTGACCGACAATGTGTAGTGGTCTCGAGTTCACCTGCATCGGCCTAAGCTCCAACGTGGCCAAGGAGTCCGAGGAGCTTGCCGACTCCTTCCGCGCCGCCTACGGCACCACCCTCAAGCCCCACCACAGCTTCCTCGTCAAGCCTGTCTTCAGCGCCGCCATGAGCGCCTGCCCCTACCGTGCTGACTTCTACGCCAAGCTCGGTGACGACCAGGAAAAGGTCAAGGCCGAGCTGAGGTCCTACCTCTTGGACCTCGAGAAGATTGTCGGTATCCTCAAAGGTTTCGTCACCAGCAAGGATGCCAAGTGGTAAATAGACGCCACTCTCACGTCAACCATCCAACCCCCCCCCCCCCCCAATCATGAATAAAAGCAGATATATCTTAAGTCTTTTTAATAAGAAATAACGAGTGACGCATCGATTGTTTCTTTGTCCTTTCCGAACTGCCACTTCTGTTCTGAGCAAATATCCAACGTCTCGTCTGTCTTGCTCTCTTTCTTTGCTGCTATTTCCGTATTGCGTTGTATCCTCTTGTAGATAAACTTGCCATGTAGTGTACTAGTGATGGATACAAGTTCGACCACCAAAGTAAGTAGTGGTCCCTCCCCCCCCCCCCCTCAAAAAAAAGGGAAGGGAGGGGCAGTAGTATTAGTCACAATAGGAAGAGGTGGGACAGGACCGAAAAAAAAAACTAGAAGAGACAGAAAACGTTCAAAAAAAGAAAATCAAATGCGCCAACCGCGAATCGAACGCGGACCCTCTGCTTATCCGTGATAATGGAAGGCAGATATTGTAACCATTCAACTATTGGCGCTGGCAATGAGATACCGCTTTGTGGCTTGATTTGACCTATAGCTTTCGCCCTCCCCTCTAGGCAGAGAATAGAACTGCCCTACGACCATTCTCGTTGCAGTTGCATATTAATATGTCATAGAATTTTCTTTGTCATCTGTAATATTGACGTGGATTGTAATCGTATTCTATGTGCTTTTGCAATACCCTCTTCTCTCTATCGACATCCTCGTACGTAGAAAAATTGCTCCATTATGCTCAATCACCCCATTCAGTCATCAATGCATCGCCAAAGATAGAAGGAAAGTATTAAAAAAAGGAAGGAAAGGGGAAAGATGAAAAGAAGAAGGGAAAAAAGAAGAAGAAGGCGGCCATTCAACCCACACCAGACCATACTTCTTCCTCAGCATAACCAAAAGGAAAAGGAGAGACAAATCCGCTATGGATTCCCCTTGCTGTCTTTGCTTGCTCTCAAATTAAACCTTTACGGGCTTCTTTCTGGAGCAAACGAGAATAGAGAGTCATTTAAAAGCCGACCTGACAGATCGAAAGGACATGTGGCTAGGTTTCTTTAGTATAGGCCTCTTCTTCTTGAGCGACTTGAGCGACTCCTTGTCCGTGTCGTTGCTGACGCCCAGCCAGTCAGCGATAGACTGAATAGCGGCGGCGTACTCTGCCCAGACGCTGGGCTTGAGGGACATGGGCGGCGGGTTGTCCCAGGCGTGCTTCTCGCCCTCGACGATGCGGCACCGGATGGGCAGGCCGTCGATGCTGAGGCGGTTGGCAAAGCGTAGGCCTTCGGCAAGGAGCATGTCGTACTCACACAGGCAGAGGTGAATGGGGGGCAGGCGGCGGAGAAGGCTGTCGGGCATGAGGCCGGGGGAGAGGCGGAGGTCGGTGCGCTTCTCGCGCGGCAGGGGTGGGTAGATGTAGGAGGCGTCGATGAGGTCCGTCAGCCCCCGCGAGAGGGTCAGGTCGGGGCGAGAGCAGGTCTTGCGCTTGGTGGGCCGCGACATGGTCCAGTCCAGGCCCGGGTAAAAGAGGACCAGGCCGACGACGGTAGGCGGCGGGCAGGGCAGCGTGTAACCGAACCGTTCGGGCTCCTGCATCACAATCCACGATGTGAGCGAGTTGGTGCCGCCGGCCGAGAAGCCCGACAGGATGATCCGATTGGGATCGATGCCGAACTCGGTCGCCCGCTGCGCAATCTGGCATGCCACATCCACGCAGTCCTCCACGGCCGTCGGGAAGGGGTGCGCCGGCGCTAAGCGGTAGTTGACGGTGAAGACGACGGCGTCTAGCGAGGTCATCAACAGGCCTGCCCAGCGGGAATCATCGGTGCCCTGTCCCAGTATCCACCCTCCGCCGTGGCAATTGATGATGGCGCACCGCGGTTGTATGCCGCTTCCACCTACGCTTGCGCTTCCGCTGCCACTCCCATTCCCGTTTGCATTATTGCTATTCCCATCGCTGTCCGTCACGACAACGGCGGGCGCCGGCTTCGGAGGTATCCAGACCTCGGCCTTGATGGCGTCGGGTCCCTTGAACTTTTCCGACAGCGTCGAGTCGAACCACACATCTCGTGTCGGTGACGGTGCGGGAGGAAACGTCCGGTTCGCGATGCTCATTCCCAGGCTGGCGGCATGGCGGATGATGTTGGCCCGCGCGGACAGGTACCGCCGCGAACTTTTTTCCAGGGGGTTCACGTATCCTGGTTCCTCGGGCGTCGTAGGCCGGCTCGTCATTGCCCCTTTTGTGGTGGCGGCTTCAAGGTCCATGTGAGTGGGAGGCTGGTGCGGTGTGGTGGTGAGAGGCTCTGTCTCGTAACGAATGAGAGGGTCGTCGTGAATGTGTATACGGCGTCGTGTTGGATAAGGGCGACAGATTGTAGAGGAGAGAGAAAGAGAGATAATGACGAGGAAATAGGTGTCAGACGGGAGAGGTGAGTAATTGATTAGGTGATGATGGAAGACGCGCCCCCAATATCGAGTTAAGTCCGACTCAGCCACAACGGCCGGGCGCACGAGCAGATGAGGGACCAACAAGGGATGTCACCCAATGGTTGATGACCGTTCGGGAGCGAGACCGTGGGAGGGGTTTATCGATAGTAGGGTCTCCCCTCCAAATCATACGATAATCCAGGTACGAGATATTACAGAGGAAAAGAGAGTGGGGAGATGACGATAAAAAAGATATGGGCGGGAATGGTAAGGCAGGAGAGATGGATGAAAGGAGATGGACAGAACGATGAGCTTGGAAGGGGATTCTACCACGCTATGATTGTTTCAGCTGGGCGGTTTCGCTGGGGCAGCCAGTTGCCTGTACATGTACCGATATTATCTCTGTACGAGTATGGTCACGTCACAGCTGCTCCACGAAGGAGGGAACGAACGGATATCGGGTCCGGTAGTGCGGGACCCCACGGAGGCTCGGAATAGCGGCACGCATCGGGGGTGGATACTACATGACACATGTACGAGTACATGCTGCCTAGTAGTGATAGCCTAGTCGTGATAGCAGTAAGCGCGAAATATACTCACATGTACGTTGTGCGAACAGGCAGGGGAGAGCCCTGAGAATCATTGTGTCAGAAGCAGCTAGAGCAAAAGGTCCGAATCACTCAATGCTACAGCCTACCAGGCCAAGGACCCCCCTGGCGCTTATGACTGCCGCTACTGCTAGTTGTCTATGTGGGTGGCGACTCTCGCGAGGCTAGGAGTGGGATGGAATTCGCCCATTGGATGTACCTGGAATGGAATGTTCTCGCACGAACAAAAAGACAGATAAGAGGACAGAGGTGAAAATGCTCATGACTAGACTTAGTACCACCATTGCTGCTGCTGCTGCTGCTGCTGCTGCTGCTGCTATTACTACTTACTACTATTATTCTGCTACTACTACTACTCCCTCAATATATATCGTACTACGGTAGCAGTAGCAGTAAGCAATACCCTTATTGCTTTAGACTGTTAGTAGTACGGAGTAAATCGAGATTACTCCGGCAATGGTATTGATACAGAGCAGTGCCAGCTCGGTACGTAGAAAGCTTCAACACCGCATCCGTCGACGTCTGCTACCCGGAAGTAGGAATCGAGAAAAATATATATTATCAATCGGGCAGTTGGGCAGTTGGGCAATCGGGCAGCTGGGCAGGACGACCTCAGCGCCGTTGCACGTCACGTCATGTATTCATTTCGAGCCTTCGAATACGAGTACTCTCGTGGATTAATGGCTATTGTGGCATATCGTGTATCGTGTGTCGGACGAAGCATCATCACCCATCATGACGCTTCGACTACTTGGCCGTGGCTGCACAATGACGGAGTATGAGCTTCGTCTGTTATATGTAGACAGAGATACAGACAATACCCCCTATCGACAAATATTCTTAAATATAGGGACGTAGGGAAAATTTTTCTATTCTCTCTCTCTCTCTTCATAGACAAGAATGATGGAGAGATCGTCACCGATGGCGTGCGTCTTGGGGGGATAAATTTGTCATGCTGTCATAGACTGCAGACAGAACCAGGTCAGTGGTTGAAGGGCCAGGTCAAGCCACAGGGGTATGTGCAACGGCCATTGGGGACTGTGGCGATGTCGAGGGTTTCAAGGCAAGGCGATCAAAGAGACCCCCAAATGGCCCCCAAATGGCCCCAGTGGCCAAGGAAAGCCAAGAGTCTGGTATTGGATGCTGCCTACAAGCAATACATGCAGACTACATACAGTACGAGTACATATATTACAGTACGACTAAATGCGGTAGTATACGTACTACGGTCCAGTAAATAACTCTATATGAACCATGGCTATAGGGCGTAACCTCCATAATAGTAAATTAATAATAGAACACTACGGACTGTTATCGCTACATGCAGTATCCACTGCGCTATCTATGGACCACGGTCTCCATGGACCATACCCTGGTACCAGTCTAAATTCACGCCGCGGTACAGATTACGGATTACTGTAATCTAGACCGCTACTAGCCTTCTCTAGCGGGTGTTACTGCCAGTATCTACGGAGTAATGGTAGCCAAGTCGACTCAGTTTCCGCTTCCGGCCACCAACCGTCGCACTTGCCCCGTAAGTCTGTTGCCTCCTTCCCCTCCTCGGTACTTGCCCCAAGTCTGTTGCCTCATCCCCCTCCCCTGCTCCGTCCCCACCAGCCTCCGACCTTGCCTTCTCTTCTTCTCTTTCCTCCCACTTTTCCATCTGCTTCACATCGTCATCACCCTCCTGTTCCGTTGCTTTGACTGCCCTGCGCAATGGGCTAAAATGGTGTACGGATTTTGAGACGACAACGGCTACAACAACGGCTACAGCACAATAATATTGCGAGTCCGAGTATTGCCCCCGAGTGAGCCCTTTGCTTGTAAGTAAGCCTTCCGCACCCCTCCAAACAACCCCAAACCCCGCCATCCTTCTCTTTCAAAATACGTCACAGCCATAACTGGTCAATTCCCAATCGCTGACAATGTTATTTTAAAATCACCCGTTGATACAGGATTCCTCACTTTCAAAAATCTTCCCTCATCCGGGAAAGCCGACTCTGTCTGTGCTTGCCCCCCATCTGCAGGTTGTGCAAGCCGACGCATCCGAAGATCCTGCCATCCCCGCAGCAGCTAGCCAGCTAGCCTCCTCAATTTTACCCCAATCCCTGGCTCTTTCACCACACCGCATCCACAACCGCCACAGCTTTCACAACAAGAACAAAACCAACACGAGAGGGGAAAATTCTTCATATAACACCACCTCTCATACCCTCTCTCCCCATCGCGTGTCAGGTAGACCGCTATAGACAAGAGACATGCCTAGCCCTTCCAACTTCATCAGCTCCGCCTTTAATGGCGTCCGTCGCGGCTCCAAGCGGTCGTCCAGCAAGACACCCAGAAAGGACGCAAATGAATCCGACTCCCAAGTGAGCGGAAAGGCCGGAACTGGTGATGCCAGCAGGACAGGCAGCCCACTCGCAAACCCCAGTAACGTGTCCACACCAAAGACGGCCGACCAGCCCCCGACGCCCTCGGAGACCACTACCACCACTTCAGCCTCCGACAATACAGCCTCTGGCAACGGTAGCCATGAAGTCGCCTCGCCCGAGAGCGCCAAAGGTGCTGCCGATGCTGGCAGCGCTGCCCCGAACAGCGTACCCGTCATCCTACCGGATCATCGCAAGATTCTCGCCCGCATCAATGACAGCGGGCTCGACCTGAAGGGAAACGGCCACCAGAGCCCCGCCCGTTCCAGTGTCGATGTCATGTCCAGCCGCCGCTCTTCCATGGAGAGCGGTCGCACCGGAGCCAGCAATGAACTGCACGTCCACCCCGGCGAGGTCATGGCCATTTCCCAGCTCGATAAAGTACCCATTGGTACCGAGGTCGAGTTCCGCGCTCGCATCCATACCCAGCGGCAGCTCTCCAAGGCCCTCGACTTCCTGCTGCTGCGCGACCAGACCCACTCCATACAGGGTGTCCTCGCGCGTGATGATCTGGAGATGATCAAGTGGGTGCACAAGCTGCACCCCGAGTCCCTCGTTCAGGTCAGGGGCATTCTCAAGGAGCCCCCGGAGCCCGTCCGCTCTGCCTCCCACCCCGGTATCGAGGTGTCCGTCAGCAGCATCCATCTCGTCAATGCTGCCCAACATGCGCCCTGGAACAACTACAAACCTCCCGAGTCGCTGCGCAACCGCATGTCCGCTCGTATCCTCGATCTCCGTCACCCTTCGAACCAGGTTCTTTTCAGGGTCCGTTCCCTCGTCGCCCGGAAGTTCCGTGATACCCTCGAGGACAAGGGCTTCGTCGAGATCAACTCACCCAAGCTCCAGCCCGCTGCCACCGAGACGGGCGCTGCCGTCTTCAAAGTTAACTACTTCGGTCGCAACGCGTTCCTTGCTCAGAGCCCCCAGCTGTCTAAGCAGATGGCTGTCTCGGCTGACTTCCGTCGCGTCTTCGAGATTGGCCCCGTCTTCCGTGCCGAGAACTCTAACACCCACCGCCATCTCACCGAGTACACCGGCCTCGATATCGAGATGGCCATTGAGAAGGACTACCACGAGGTCATCTACGTCATCGACGACTTCCTGAAGGCCGTCTTCGAGGCCGTTTACTCGCTGCCCGAGATAGAGCTGCTGCAGAAGCGCTGGCCCAGTGGCGAGTTCAAGTGGCTCGACGAGACCCTCATCCTTGACTTCCGCGAGGGCATCCAGATGCTGCGTGACGATGGTAGGGACGTCGAAGAGGAGGATCTCTCCACGCCCGACGAGATCCGCCTTGGCCAGCTGGTCCGCGAAAAGTTCGGCACCGACTATTACGTGCTCGACAAGTTCCCCACGAGCGCACGTCCCTTCTACACTCACAGAGACACCGAGGACCGCACGCGTACTCGCTCGTTCGACATCTTCATCCGCGGCCAGGAGATCTGCTCGGGCGGCCAGCGTATCCACGACCTCGAAGAGCTCCGCACCAACATGCTGGCCTACGGCATGTCTGACGAGGGCATGGAGGACTACCTCATGGCCTTTGAGCTGGGCGCCCCACCCCACGCCGGTGCTGGTCTGGGTCTTGAACGTATCGTCGCCTGGATGCTAGAGCTGGGTGATGTGCGTTACGCCTCGCTCTTCCACCGCGACCCCAAGTCGCTTCCCGAGCACAAGCTGGGCTTGCCCCACCCCGAGGCCGACACGACCAAGACCCACCCCGACGATACGATGCCACCCCTGGAGAAGCTGATTGCCAACTACGGTGATGCGTCCAACACGTCGTGGCTGGATGACCGCTTTGAGCTCTGGCGTCACCCCACCGGTGCTGCCGTTGGCTACGTCAAGCAGGAGAAGTTTGTCATGGTGACGGGTGACCCGCTGTGCGACAAGAAGCAGTACCGCGAGATCTGCAAGGCCTTCATCACTTTCGCGACAACCGAGCTCCACCTGACGCCCATCTGGATGCTGGTCTCGTACGAAGTGCAGCTCATCCTGGGGCACGACATGCAGTGGCGCACGCTGTCGTGTACCGAGGAGCAGCGTGTCGACACGGACAAGCACCGCATCAACGGTAACGGTCCCAAGGCGAGGCGCGTGGAGCGCGAGGGCGTCAAGATCCATGAGATCAAGCCCGATGCCGACTTCAAGACACGTGCCGACCACGCCATCGAGGAGTGGAAGAGCGCGCGCAAGGGCAAGCAAGTGCACCTGACCGAGGTGCGCCCGTGGGTGGACCCGGAGCACCGCCGGTACTTTGCGGCCGAGAAAGACAACAAGGTCCTGTCGCTGGTGGTGCTGCACAAGCTTTCTCCCCGCCACGGATGGCAGGTCAAGTGGGCGCTCGATTTCCCGCACTCGGTCAACGGCGCCATTGAGGTGCTGGTCGAGTACGCGCTGAGCAGCGTCAGCGGTCAGGTGACGTTTGGCGTGGGCGTGTCGGAGAAGCTGACGCCCGGCGAGCACATGAATGGAATGCGCGCGCGCTTCCTGGCCAGCACGTACAAGTCGATTGTCGACAGCCTCGGCCTGCGCCGCAAGGCCGACTTCCGCTCCAAGTTTGGTGTGCTGGGCGAAGAGGTGTACATTTGCTACCCTAAGCACGGTGTCGGACTGCGTGATCTCCAGCAGATTATCAAGTTCTTCCAGGATTAAACCCACTTTCCTTCTGCTCACTTGACCTCTTTATTTTTTTCCCCCATGCTCTCACCCCTCGGTTCTATCTCTTGACCTCTCTTCTTGTTCTTTTCTTCTCTCGCTCTCAAACATCTATTACACACAAATACACAATGACGCCAGGTGTCGGGGAGTTACGGACGTCCAAAGAAGAATTATAAATAGTTACTACAAAAAAACCGAAACGCAACCTCGGGTGTGATGGCGGGCTGTGTCCACTGGGATACCCTTTTTCCTCTCTTCTTATACGATGCTTTTTTGTGTCATCTTCTTTTGGTTCTGATCGACTCGTTGGATTTATACCTATGGTTATAAAGTTGTTTTTCCTGGTTTGATTTCTCCAAAAAAACAAAAAAACAAAAAAGCAAAATACAAGGATATATATATCACGTGTTTCACTTGTATACGTAAAGTGCGTTGAGTGAGAAAAGTATTTTTCAAGAATTGGTATGATTGAGACAACATCAACCGAGCCTCAGTGGTACGTTTGCTTAGTGGTGTATAATGTGCATCAGTTTTATAAATGAGTGTGAGTGCTCCGTACATATATGTATCAATATCAGAGGAATGGCATGATAGTTCATATATGAAGAAAAGAATAATGAAATTGTCACACAAAGGCCGTAGAACGCTTTACTACTAGACTTACTACTACAACGGGTTCTTTAGTCTCAAAAAGAGCGTAAAAACAAAAGTTCAAGAGAAGGTCATGCCTTAGACAAGTCTTTAGAAGTAAAGGAGCGAAGAATAAAAAGTTCAAGAATCACCATTCCCACACGCCTTGTAGAGACCGTCTTCTAGATCCGTTGACGAGGAGAAGGATTCTCTCCTAGGATCGTCGATCGTCCTCGTCCCTCGGCGAGTAACCACTGTCACCGCTACCGCTACCGCTGCCACTACCGCCTAGACGACCTCTCAACCAGCTAAGCGGTCCTGTACCGCCTCCGCCTGGAGATTGGCGTCGTGACAATGAAGAGGTGGCACCGCCGAGGCCCGATGATGACGGCATACCTGCGTCACAGCGGTCGGATTCTGCCCATCGGCCACTGCTTTGCGAGGGACTGCGCTCTCTCATCCGGGAAGATAGGTCGCTGGTCGTCCGGCGGCTGGTGGGTGACATGGAGTTGCGGCGCTGCAGACGGGACGTGTCGTAGCTGACGCTCGACGACGAGCCCTGCTCACGTTCTCGCTCCCGCTCCCGCTCCCGCTCCTGCATCGACGACACACTGCGCAGCGCCTCGTTCAGTCGGCTGTGGCGCTGGCTCGGCGGCCGTGCGTTCTGCCGGTAGTAGTAGCTTCCTATCGCGCTGCCGCCGCCGCCGTCGCTGCCGCTGCCGCCGCCGCTGCCCGTAGTGTCGAAGCGTCGTGTCGTGAACCACAGGCTTGGTCCCGGTGATGATCGTCCACTGCGGCTATCGCTGCCAAAGGGGTAAGAGGACAGGAACCCGGGGGGCATTGATGAAGACGATGGTGCGGCATTGCCTGTATTATTGTTGTTGTTATTGGTGTTGCTGCTGCTGCTGCTGCCGCTGCTGCTGTTGCTGTTGCTGCTGCTGCCACCGGGCTGTTGCTGCCCGTTAGGGTTGCCACCGTTATTATTGGCTGAACCGGAGCGCTCATTTATCTCAATGGGCGTGCGGCAGATGGGGCACGTGTTGTGCTCCTTGAGCCAGAGTACCACGCACTTCTCATGGAACCAGTGCTTGCACGGAAGGAACATGGCTATGTCGCCAAGCTTCATCTCGTCGATGCAGATGGAGCACTCCGTCTTGTCGTCGGCACCAAGCATCTCGGCGTCGACAGGCTTGCGCACCATCTTCTGCAGGGCGTCTTCCGTAGCCGGCGGCGCAGCATTGGACTGCGGATTTACCTCCATCAGGTTGGAAATGATGCGGTCCAGGGCCTCCTGCGAGTAGACGGCGTCGCCCGCCACGGCGTTGGCTGGGTTGAGCAGGCCCAGAAGATCCTGCAGGCTTCTGGCAAAGCCTTGGGGCCGTCCCGGTCCGCCAGCGGGGGTCTGGCCGTCGCCTGCAGGCGGCGGCCCTATGTCGCGGAAAATACTGCTAAATATTCTGCGCAAAAAAACATGTGTTAGCATATATGAGAACCAAGATCATATATAGCTCAGAGACACAGGGTTCCACATACTCTTGAAACGGGTCACTCCCGCCGCCCTCCATCGCAGGAGGTCCATCGCGGGGTCGCATGGAGCCGGAGAAGATCGTTATGCTTGCCGTGCCGCCAAAGGGCCCATTACGGATGGTGGTACGGTGTATGCGCGGACCTGCAAAGTGGTCTCTGGCAGTAGAGTTGAAGTCGGGCATGGGCGAAGGCATGCCGGTATTGTGGCCATGGTCGGGACCATGATCGGGGTGGTTGCCGCCATGGTCGTGGTGGTGATCGTCGTCGAACCAATGGCCGTGCTCATGATCCTGATGTTGACGATTGTCAGGACGATGAATGTGGTGGGTATGAAGGCCAGGCTGGGCGCGCGGGTCGTGGGCGGTGCCGAAGCCGTTCACCATGTCTATAAAACGGTGGATGACGGGGTCGACGTCGGGGTCATGGTGCCTGTGGTCGTGGGCATGGCGGGTGTCTCGGTTGAAAGCGAAGCCCTGGTCGGCAGCATCACTGAGCTGCTCTTCTATGTCTGCCTCCCCGGGGTCCGAGTCGTCGTCGTAGTAGCCTCTGGTGGGCATCCGATCCGACGAAGCCGAGGAGCTGTGGTTATGGCCCCGACCGTTGAGCTCTCTCGGGTCGTTTTCGGGGTCGATCTGGGTGGAAGGTTAACAAGATATCCAGAGCCGGGAAGGGCAGGGTTGGAAAGCAGAGAGGGCCACTCACGATCTCGGTAATATCACCGTCGCAGTGGGGGCAGACTATGCCATGCTGGTCGCGATACCACTCATGTCTGCAGGCGTGACAGTAGACAACCTCGCGGCCGCCTGTGGCGTCGAGGAAGCCGAAGTCGGCCATGGGGCGACGATGCTCCCGACCGCGATGGTACGCAGACAGGGCACTGAGTCCGACGCCGACGGCGAGGCCTGCAAGGCGAATCGCTCGGAAAGCCACTGTGGGCGAAGGTTGGCGATGATTTTCGGCGATGACGGGATCTGGTGTACAGCCAGCAAGCAAGGATCAAAGAAGCTTGCTTGTCGGCAGTAGTCGGGAGTAGAGGTACGACGTGCGTGCGTACCGAACAGGTAGTCACTGCACGTAGTGGGTGTGGCGACCTTGGCTAAGGACGTGCACTCTAGCCAAGTATAAAGAGAACAGAGTATCGCCAGGTCGCCGCAGCCAGTCAGCCTAGGATAAGTCGACACGTCGATAGAAGGAGGAGAAGAGATATCCCTTGGCCGCAGCGGCTTATTCGTTGCCAGGAGTGTGTGGCTGAATGAGAAAGCGGATATATAATGAGGTGCTTTGGGCCAGAAGCGGGCAGCAAGAGGAGGAAAGAGATGGCTTAATCAGTCGTTAAATAGCGAGAAGCAGCGGTGGGGCGCCTCTGGGAGGAGAGATGGAGAATGGATGGTTCGAATGGGCGGCATTTACTGTCGAAGTAAAACAGATCAAAGGGATCGTTTCTGTTAAACAGGCAGAAGAAGTAACGAGGAGGAAATTAGTATGATAATAGCGAGAGAATATGAGAATTAAGATAAAATAAAAAGGTGAATCGAGTCAACAGTCAAGTTGGTGAGAGACAGGCGGCAAGAAAGAGAAAGAATCAATGAATGATGCAGTCAGCAACGGCAGACCGATGGCGGGGTCATGACTAAGCACACTAACGGGTGCACACGAATATTGCTGCAAAAGCTGTTAGTAGATGAGTTACCCTGGAGTCATGACGGTATCGGGGTCCTGGAGAGCTATAACTCTCAAACATGGGAAGGCGATTCATAACAGTACGATGACGAAAACAAAGAGGCTAGGACCAGCAGCTTTTCACTTTTCCCTTTCTTCATTCCCTTGGACTGCAAAGTGGTTGGTTGACCGTGTCTGGGGGCAGTCATGCAGGTAAGTAACTACCCGCAATGGAAAGGTACTGGTAATATGTCATACGTTATGGGAAGACGGTGGTGAATCAAGAACAGAGAAAGTCCAGAAAATTGACGTAGTACTACCAGAATTCGCAAGAAAGGATAAGAAGAAGGAGTAGCAGTAGAAAGGAATAAATCAGACGTCTAGTCGCCTTACTCTCTTACACACAACGGGACTGAGTAAACCGATAACCATACTCTCTAGTTCTTGTCCGCCGTAGATTTTTCCTCGGCGTCGTACTCTTTCAATTGCTTTGTCCAGCTGCAAGGTGAAAGTTGTTAACATCTCTCTCTCTCTCTCTCTCTCTGTGTATGTGTGTGTCTTCATTGACCATAGGCTTTCTTCGTTCCGGAACTCCCGTCCATCGACGGAGGGGACAAGACCTACTTTCGGCTGGGGTACCAACCACCGGGTTCTGGCTTGCGCGCAAACGTTTCGCGGTCGGCACTAAACTTCCAGGTCACTGCGACGATGGCGGCCATGACGGCTCCGGCGACAATCGTGTTGCCCTTCCAGTTGGACGGTTGGGAGTACCAACCACCGGACGGGGACCAGACATGCTTGGGGTACCTGTTTTGGGAGAGATGTCAATTTCTTCTCCTGTCTCTCTTTTTGTATGCCCTTCTTCCCCATATCCCAAGTGTGATGAGACGAATTCCTCCCTCGTTCGCTCGTCCCACTCTGAAGATGGGGACATCGGTCGGGGGGGGGGGTTGGCCTTCTTACGGGATCTTTCCACCACCACCCTATTTTTGCACCGGTTGGTCAGTATCAATTCCTTCATCAAGTTTGTATATAGATAAAGGAAAATCCTACCATTTTGAACTGGGGTTCTCTTCGAGTAGAGAGGGTCTGTCTTTCGAATCGGGGTTGCGTATGTAATTGCGTGTTGTTTTTCTGGGGGAGAGGGAGATGGTCGGGGCAGTCCGGGGTAAGCGTCAGCCAGTGAGAGGAGTTGAGATTCCAAGCCCACAGTTCTCCATAGCGGAGACCTCGTTTGCTGACTAAGTCTCATCTCACTCTTTTTTTTTCCTTAGCACTACGGATACTCGTAGGCATTTTTTAACAACTCACTGGACCAGTCTCGGGCCGATAGATTCTCCGCCAAATTTCCCCTTGTGCCATCGTCCTGTCTCCCAAGACACGAATTTTTGGTTCTTCTCGGTTGCTTTGCTCACACGAAGGCTTGACCCTCGGACGGCCGCAAATCTTCCTCCCCTCTCTCTCTATCTCTCACTTTTTCTTCTTCTTCTTGGACGTCGGAGTAAATATAAGTGCTCGACAATTTCTCTCCCCCCCCCCTCCCCCCCCTTCTCCACACACACAGGTTGAATTGTCGTAATGAAGAGGTTACGTCCCTCGCGATGGACCGGCCAGATGGTCTACCAAGCTCGGTCAGGAGCAGCAGTCGGTAGTCACGCCCAGCACTCATTGATGGCGTCATGCGCTGCAGTTAGCAGCAGGAGATGTCAATCGACAATCAGCAGCAGCAGCAGTACGACACCTTCGTCGTCACCGGCCGAGACGCGCCGATCCCCCCTTCCCTCGCCACGACCGGAACGATCCCTCGAGTCGGCCAAGCTGGCCGCTCTGCACGCCCGCCTCTCCCTCTCGAGCAAGGTGCCTCTGCAGACGCTGGCGCGCGCACTAGTGACTCCCTCTGCGGACGCCAACGCCAGCTTCAACAATCAGAACCTGGCCACCCTGGGTGCCAGCATCATCAACTACCACGTGCTCGAGCACCTGGTATGCAAATTCCCGCGTCTGCCCATGGCTATCCTGTACGAGGCCCTGAGGGCATACTCTGGCCCGGACGCACTGGCTCAGGTGGCGCGTCGATGGGGTACGGACGAGGCCGCCGCCCCGGGAGAGGAGGTGGACCCTGGACTGCTGCAGTGGTCGCCCGCCCCCAAGCCCGCGTCGGCGTCCGCAACTTCCGCACCCACCTCCCAGTCAACCTCAGGCTACGTCCGTGCTGACCTGGACAAGTACCGTCGCGGAATAAGCAGCCGTGTTGTTCTGGACGACGACTTTGGTGACAAGGTCGTGTCGGACGCCTCGTCGCCCCATAATTTCGAGCAGCTTCAGAACCGGGCCTTCTCGTCGTTTGCCCAGGCCGTTGTCGGCGCCATCTACGCCCACTGCGGCCGCCAGTCGGCCAAGGCCTTTGTCGACAGCCACATCCTCTCGCGCTACCTCGACCTCTCGTCCCTGTTCGCCTTCAACCTCCCGACGCGCGAGCTGTCAATGCTGTGCGCCCGCGAAGGGTTCGAACCGCCCCTGGCCCGTCTCGAGAGCGAGACCGGCCGCCTGTCACGCACCCCCGTCTTCGTCGTCGGCATCTACAGCGGCAAGGAGAGGCTGGGTGAGGCTGCTGGCTCGAGCCTCGACATGGCCCGACGGAAAGCTTCCATGAACGCCCTCAAGGCCTGGTACCTCTACAGTCCGGCCAGTAAGGTCCGTGTGCCTAGCGAGATGTTTGAGCAGGGCGCCAAGCCTTGGAAGGCTCCTCACATTGACATCGGCGAGCTTCTGTAGTTTTTTTCCCCCCTCTTCTGCCTCACGCCCACTACTACCCTTGTAACCTATTTTGTTCTTCATTTCTTTATCTTGTATTCTGTTAGGAGAGAGATAGAAAGAGTGCTTGGGCATGATGTCGAAGAACCAAGAAAACTTGTGTCTAGTGTACATTACAAAACATGAAACAAAGAAAATTGTCATTGACAAGAAAATAAGAAGGGGGGGGGGGGGGGGGGGGGAGGAGGATATCTACAAGGTGGATGATTAGACGACGACCTCCTTTTTTGTATAAATATATATATATGTGCATTCAGCCGATGATTCCCTTGGCACTGGNGTGCTTGGGCATGATGTCGAAGAACCAAGAAAACTTGTGTCTAGTGTACATTACAAAACATGAAACAAAGAAAATTGTCATTGACAAGAAAATAAAAAGGGGGGGGGGGGGGGGGGGGGAAGAGGATATCTACAAGGTGGATGATTAGACGACGACCTCCTTTTTTGTATAAATATATATATATGTGCATTCAGCCGATGATTCCCTTGGCACTGGTGCCATCTTTGGTTCAAATGGTGAATGAACAAGGGTTGATTGTGATTTTTCTCTAGTACCTGTACATGCACATATAAAACAACTCGTGCTCGTGCAAACTAACTGAACTGATCTCCCTCTCCGGCGAGGGCCTTCTCCCCCCGTCTAGCTAGTCGCTTCATCCGGTCCTGCTTCTCGGCTTCCAGCCTCGTGGCCTTTTTGCGCTCGTACACAGCCCTGACCGTCTCGCGGATCTGGTCCTTGCCCTCGTCGTAGTTGGCCCTGGCCAGCTGGACGACCTTGTCAATCTGCTCGGGCGTGTAGACAAAGTTCCAGGTGCTGAGGAAGTCCGTCTCGCCCGGCGACACGTTGGGCACCTTGTCGTTGGGCAGCAGGGGCAGGTAGACCACTGCTATGCCGGCGTCGGCTTCCATGAGCCGCCACGCGTCCGGCGGTCCGATGGCCTTGGGAGGAGGTGGCGGTTCCGACGTGCGCTCCTCGGTCTTTCCGACCCAGATAGTGCAGTAGCCCAGATCCTGGCTCGCAGTGCCGGCGGCGGCGGCTTGGCTCTTGGCCTCGCGGATCTTCCAGTCTGCCTCCTGGGCCGTGTGGACCTGGCCTTGGGCCTCGGCGAGGTCAGTCTGCGTCTGGGTGGCCGACTCGTCAGGCTTGGGCCATCCGATGCCCAGAGGCCAGCCCTTTATGCCGCGCTGGCGTGCGTATCCGTCCACCACGGACAGCCAATTGTCCGTCCTGACGTCGGCCGAGTTGTCAAACGTGATCATGACGTCCACGTTGCGGCCGGGGCGGAGAAGGGGGTATACGGGGAGGTTGTTGGACATGCCGGCGTCCATGAGCTGTATGTACTCCTGGTCGTAGACGGACGCGGGCGTGGTCTTGGGAAGCTTGCCGTGCATGCGGTAGGCAAAGTTGGGGATGCGCGCCGGGTCGATGGGATGCACCTTGCTTAGATCGCTGCTCTTGCCGGTGATCATCTCGTCGACGGTGCCGAAACCGGTCATGTTGCTGACGACGGGGCGGATCTCGCGGTAGTAGTGGTTCAGCGTGGCGCAGAAGGCGCTGCCGAAGACGCCCAGGAGCAGAGGCACGCGGATCTCGGGCATGTGGAAGCCCTTGTTCTCCGGGGGAGGGGGGACGTCCTCACCGTCCTGGAACTTGCGGCCCAGAGCCCACGTCGGGATGCCCGCGCCGAACTCCTCGCAGAAGAACTCGTAGGGTGTCAGCTCGAACCACTGGAACCACGATTCGTTCTTGGCCTGCTCCTTGGCCTGCTCCGCCGTCATATCGGCGGTGCCGTCCGGGTTGAGCCCGGGGATCTCGTGCCGTACCGCCGTGTAGATGGGCATGGGGCTCTGGCCGTACTTGATGTAGTCGCGCTGGTTGGAGAACTTGAAGTCACGCTCGTTCACGCCCAGGTCACCCTTGGGCACCAGGTACCGCGCCGCCAGCAGCAGACCGTAGACGTCGACGAGCCCAAAGTCGGCGTTGGGATCACCCCTGAGCTTCTCCACGATGCCGCTGAGGAGGTACTTGCTCGTGGGCAGGGAGACCAGCGACTGCAGCGCCACGGGGGGGTAGGCAATGTGCGTCGAGGCGCGCGACTTGAGGTGTTCGACCAGGGTCGCGACGCGGCCCTTGGCCAAGGACGACAGGTTGAAGGCCTGCAGCCAGCAGGAGCCGCTCACGCCGGCCGTGTAGGTGACGCAGTCGAACAGGCCGTCCTCCTCGGTGGCAAGGATGGACCCGGCACCGGCAATGAGGGCGCGCAGCCCGCCGCCGGACCCGCACATGGCGATTGTGGGCACATCGTCCGGGTGGATGTCGTCCTCCCGCAGATCCAGGTATCTGGCCAGGGCGACGCGGATGACGCGCTTGCGCCGCGAGAGGTATTCCTTCTCGTCGTCGCACAGCTCGTCGGACACGCGCACCGACGCAGAGTACCGGATCTCCGGGTTTACAAGCGGGTCGTGGGCCTCGTGCCAGATCTCGTCGGCCAGAGACCCGGGAGACATGGAGAGCTCCCGTTGCAGCTTGCCGATGTAGCCGGGCATCAGCTTAGCCCAGTCGGGTAGGATGTAGCCGGCCAGCTTGTCAGACAGGGTCGACCATTCCAGGGCTGTCGTCAGGGAAGCCGTTTCGAAGGTGCGCGCGAAGTTGGCCCAAGCTGGGAAAGGGCCGTCGTCTCTGCTCCCATCGCCATGGCTCTCGTCTCGGTCGCCGTCATCCTTCGCGTCACGCTTGGGTTGGCCATCATCAGCATCTCCCTGTTCCGGCCTCGGCTGCTTCAATGGGACGCCCGAGAGACGGTACAGATCTTGGTTCGGGTGATGGAGCGACCACAGCAACAAGCCGCCAGCCGAGAGTACCGCCAGAGGGATCGTAGACACTGGGCTACGTACTTGTTTGGCGGCATTGGCCCTGTTGGACGTGAACAAGGTGCGCCGGGGTTGTCCGGGACGTAGGTTGAGGCTTCTGCTGCTCAGCCGAAGCTGGACTAGGCCTCTTGTGGAGGTACTGCTGGGGTATCTCATGATGTTTGGGGTAAGAGAGGGCCGCTGGGAAGAGTCCGGAAGGCTGTCGTGTTGCCCTGAACAGCGTCACTCAGTGCATGGTCGAAGAGGAATCGTTCTCTGAGATTGGTAGTATATATATTGAACAAAAGAGAAGGGGAGAGAGAGAGAGAGGGAGAGAGAGAGAGAGAGAAAAGAGAGAGAGAGAGAGAAAAGAGAGAGAGAGAGAAGAGAGAGAGAGAAGAAGAAGAGTGATGGAGAGAGACGACAAGCGTGGGGACTGTTCTTGAGGTTTAAGGGAGTAGGTATGTTGGACTGGGTCTTGGGAGGGTGGTCGAGAACTTGCTTGGCGATGCATCGGGACTTTTCCTGATCCGAGGCTGATGTCATTCCGGTCTCTATGAACACTGAGAGGTGGAAGCTCGTAGGCGGGCAGGGTTACCTGTACGAGTACCCGTACGAGTACCCAGGTAGACTGTATCAGTAGTAATCTGTAGACCTGTAACCAGTAAATGTACCAAGATGGATCTGCTTTTAGTAGAAGGTTTAGCTGGTATGGGCGCTACAAGGTTTTCTGTCTTAGCGCTGGAGCAGCTGTATGGCACTGAGGCTGCTAACGTTCTAGCTCTCGGCACCTTTGGTTTGCGTCATGATGAAAAATCGTGCGCTGTGTGAATTCAACCAGTTGATCAATACATCCACCTTTATTACTCATCCGAGTGACTCTCAACGGCGCACGAGTAAGCAGAGAGAGGTTTACTAGCTCCAATGGCCATAATAATACTTGCAAGACTCATCGCTCATAACGGGACGTGGGGAACATGCAATGCACAAGAATTCTACCAATGCGGGACAAGCGGGGCCTCGGGCGGTGAGATCGCTGCCGCTAATATTTGGCGCAGTAGCATTTGGCAGAATTTCCTCTTTGGGATAAGGGTCCCCCCCCCCCCCCCCCCCCCCCCCCCCCCCCTTCCCCCCATCTCCATCCAACGCTGCGCCGTGCGAGTTGCGATCCATTATTTTTTTCCCATTCCTTTTTTTTTTTTTTTTGGTCATCGCATCTTTTTTTTTTTTTTCCTGTCTGAACTCCTCTTTATTGTATTCGATCTTGCTCCGTTACTCGGTTTACCGCGAGTCTCGAATCTGGCACTTGGTTCAAAAGACTCAGAGGTAATTGACCAATTCGAATTTTTTTCTTTCTCCTGCGCCCACTCGCAACTGATTCTTACTTTGCCCCGCCACCAAGGCAGACAACTTCTCGGTCATTTTTTCTTCTTCCTTCTTTCCTTTACTGACAAGAGTCACATCTATAACAGAACAACAGACTCCCACCCTCTCAATTGCCTCTCTCACCTCTCCCTGTCTATACATCTATAAACAAGTCACGATGAGCGACGCCGACGCTACCTCGGCCAAGCCCGTCGAGGAGCAGCCCCAGGCCACTGCTGCCCCGGCTGAGACTCCCGCCGCTGCCGAGGCCGAGGTCGAAGAGACTCCAGCTGAGGAGCCCAAGTCCGAGGAGACCTCCGCCGAGGAGACCCATACTGAGGAGGCCCCTGCCGAAAACCCCAAGGATGGTGCCGCTTCGTCCGACGTCCTCAAGACGACGGCCAAGATTGACCGCAAGGACTTCAAGAACAATCGCAAGTTTGACCCCGAGTCTCGCGAGGTGACGGATGACCCCGAGGCCATCCGCAAGCAGGTAATCTCACATATCCACCTTCGACCCGTGACTCGGGGACCGACACTAACATCCCCTCTGTGCTAGGTCGAGTTCTACTTTGGCGACTGGAACTTCCCCCAGGACAAGTTCATGTGGGAGACTGCCGGCGGAGCTGAGAACAAGCCCATTCCGATCAGCAAGATCCACTCGTTCAAGCGCATGCGCGTGTTCCAGCCATACAGCGCCGTCGTGGCCGCGCTGCGCGAGAGCAAGCTCCTGGACGTCGTGGACGGGCCCGAGGGCTCGGCCGAGGGGTCCGAGTCGGTCAAGCGCAAGACGGCGTACGTGCCGCAGTCGCAGTCGCGGGCCAAGAACGAGGCGTCGACGGTGTACGCTAAGGGCTTCGGCGACGAGACGCCCAGCATGCAGTTCGACCTGGAGAGCTTCTTCGCCCAGTACGGCGAGGTCAAGGGCGTCAAGCTGCGCCGCACCAACGAGGGCCTATTCAAGGGCTCCGTCTTCGTCACCTTTGCCGATGAGGAGACCGCCGCCAGGTTTGTCGGCCTCGAGACCAAGCCCCAGTGGCAGTCGCATGACCTCAAGATCATGACCAAGAAGGCCTACTGCGACGAGAAGTCGGACCTCATCCGCCAGGGCAAGCTTGAGCCCAACACGACCGTCACCAAGAAGTTCTTCGAGGGCAAGGAGAGCAGCAAGGGCGGCAGCGCCAACGCCAACGGACAGAATGACTGGAAGAAGCGTCGCGACAACGACCAGAAGAACGGCTTTCGCGGTGGACGCGGCGGAGGCCGTGGACGTGGCGGACGTGGACGCGGCGGCCGCGGCGGCGGCGGTTCCCGCGGCGGACGTCGTGACCGTGACCAGAGGGACCGTCGCAACGGTGGCGGCGAGGGCCAAGGCAACGCGAAGCGTGCGCGTGAGGACGATGGCGGTGCCTCGGAGGCCCCGGCTGCCAAGAAGGTTGATGCCAAGGAGGCATGAGGGAGGAGGCACATTGTCTGTGAACGCGTTTCAAAAGTACCGTGGGATTATGAGGGAGAGTGGAGAGGGGATAGGGACAAATCTTCACTCCGCATACGCATAGACGGCGTTTCTAACCTTGAAGGCAGATGGACCATGTTGATCTACTTTGTTACAGTCTTGATACTTTTCATCTTCATTTCTTTTCATCGATTTCTCTGAAGGGGCACCAATGTACGTAACTGAAAGAAGGGGGGAATATCATGATATGAAAAAGAAGAACCAAAAGAAAGAGAAGAACCCCCCCCCCCCACAAGTCCAAATCATCAATGCATGTATATTTTATATATATATACGGCCATGTCATCTAAACCTTGTAATCCAGACGACCGTGACCGATGACGTTCCAAAACTCCTCAACCAGCTCCTTCTGACCGGACGGCGCCCCCCTGACGGCGAGGTAGACCCTATCCTCCAGAGCAGCCTCCCACACGCCCGGGTTCCCGCCAGCCATGACACCCCCGGCCTCGGCGAGGATGCACCAGCCGGCGCAGACGTCCCAGGCCCAGCAGCCGCCCTCCCAGTAGCAATCCATCTGACCAGCCGCCACGGCGGCGATGTTGAGGGCGGCCGACCCGAGAGACCGGATGGAGTGGCACATGGCGCCGCCCGTCTCCTTGGTAGCGGCCAGGCGGCGGAACGTCTCGACCTTGAGGTCGAAGTTGGGCCCGTCGCGCGACGACCCCCACTCGGCGGCCACGAGGGCACTGTCTAGGCCGGCTAGCGGAGCGGGGGATCTGGCCAGCGGGAGGCGCCGCGGCTCAGAGCCCCGCGTGCGCGTCATGAAGGCACCACCGCCCTTGATGGCCGTGAAGAGCAGGTCTTGCCACGGGTTGTAGATGACGCCAACCGTCGGCGTGCGATCCACCGCCAGGCCGAGAGAGATGCAGGCGTTGGGAAAGCCGTGGACAAAGTTTGTCGTTCCTTTTTTTTTCCCCCTCGGGAATCTGTCAGACCTTTTTTTTTTTTTTTTTTGGGGGGGGGGGGGGGGGGGGGGGGGGGGGAGGGGGAGGGTTGTTTCTTTTGAAGATGCCGACAGACAATAAGGACGACTACAGAGAGAAGAAAAGGGGAGGAGTGTACCATCGATAGGGTCGACGACGAATGTTGGCTCCGGTCCGATCCTCATGCCAGGCTTGTACGTCTCTTCACCTACAAAGGCAACGGAAGGGAACGAGGCGGATAGACGACCGGATACCATCTTTTCCACTCCCCTGTCTACCTCGGTGACGATGTCGACGGCTGTGGGGGGATGCTTGTGTTAGAAGGGTTTGTCTTTCTCCATTTCGTATCTTCTCTCTCTTTTCACACATCAAGTATTTCCGACAGAGAAGAGAGAGAGAGAGAGAGAGAGAGAGAGAGAGAGAGATACAACACACAGTTGAGCTTGGTATCGCTGCCAATGTCCTGAGGGTTGGCAGCCAGAATCATCTTGCCGGCATCGTAGGCCACCTTGACCAATTCATCATGGACGGCTTGGAGGTTGATGTCGGCCATGTCGGCTCGCCTTTGTAGACGTTCCTCGTAGAGATATGTCCCTGAATAGAGATGTATTAGAGGTCAAGAGAAGAGAAACGACGAGGTTGTCAGGGAGAGAAAAGACTCAGTGATGTGGTCAGAGTGGGTGGGGTGAGGGGCAGCATGGCCGTACATGTGTGTATATATATATTACGAGGAGTATTATGTACGAGTAGACAGAGCAGGCAGCACACCGTGCCTCCCTCTATGATGTATTGCGGAGTAACATATTATTTAACAATTATTTCGTTTTACACGCTTTGTTTTCCCACGTGGGTCCGACTCTCTGCTGTCATTCACATCTCGATGATTTTCCGTCTTTCTTTTTTTTTTTTCCATAAGAATATTTGCATCTTATCCTCTCTGATACTAAGTCCACCTTCCCCCCCCCCTCCTCCCTCTGTCTTCTTCGTCTTGATCGTATCCGCTCTGTCCCTTCCTCTGCCATTTGATGATGAATGAGATATAACTGACGCTTTTTCTCCTCCACGGGGTAATGTAATCGACGCCTTTTTTTTTCACCTTGACAGAAAAAACATTTCCAAAAGAAAAGAAAAAAAAGGAACAAGTAAATGATACAGTAAACGTCAACAATGAACAAGAAAAAACAGCAATTGTCACACCAAGAAAAAAAAAAAAAGAAAAAACCGCCTTATTCACACATAGACCCTGACCCTCCTTTAGACCTGCTCTCTGAAGGTAGACTTGTCATGACCCTCCGTAGGTCTAGGACTCATACCTCGGAGGTTCGAATCATTGCCAGCATCGTCATCAAACGGGTTCCGCCTATCGGGTCGACGACCCCTCTCCTCGTCCTCCGCTCCGTACGGTCCCGACGAAGAAGACAGGTTGATGCCCTCGTAGGCGCCGGCACCCTGGTACTCCAGACTATCCGCGCTGTCCCTGCGGTTGGCGCCAGTCCCGGCACCGGACCGTCCCCGCTCGTAGTGTTCGTAGTCGTTCGCGTCGTCGACACGCGTATCCCATGCCTCGTCCGGATCGAGGGGGCCGAACCCGCGATGGCCGGTCCCGGCGGACCCTCCCCCCGCTTGCTGCTCATAGGCACCCCTGGCGGATCGCTGATTGCCGCCGCCGCCGCCACCGCGGCCCTTGACCTTTTGTACCTGCTGGTTGAACCAGCCGACTACGCCTCCGGAGGCGGGGCGGGGTGGACTGTAGGAGCCGCCACCGCTTCGTTTCCATGGTAGATAGTCGGATAGAGAGGGGGTTGGGAGCTATCGGTCGGGGTGTCAGTCAGGCACGTTGCATCTGTGACAAGAGGTACAGAGAGAGAGAATGGAAGGGAGAGGAAAGAGAGTGACAGGGAAGAGACCTACACCCAGGTTACGCGCCCGCAGCTGCGTGAAAAGAACCCAGCCTATAGCACCGAGGACGAAGACGAGCACAATGGCAATGATTATGCCACCGCCAGCAGACACCATGATGCTTATCGACTGCAGTCTCTACTCAGAGGGAGTCTAAGTTTGATGGAGCTATCGAGTTGAGATGTGTGCGCGCGCGCGCATATGCCCGTGGCTGACTTTTGTTCTCTATATGTCTCTTAACGTGTTGTATGCCTGAGAGGAGAGAGAGTGTGTGTGTCAAGAGTATGCGTGTGTCTGAATCGAGTGGCGTGTGTGCGTGTGTGTGTCGTGACGGGACCTCTGAACAACGGTTTGGGACATGCGTCGTCGTCGTAGGTTGGGAACGGATTGGACCAGAGAGGGAGAGTGAGAGAGAGAGAGAGAGAGAGAGAGATGGGTATGGAATGACTGACCGTCTTGGGCCCTTTGCCTTGCTTGGGCTGGGGCTTAGTACGAGGGTGGGTCAAGCACGGGAGGGTCGCTCCCTTCCATGGGAGCTCCAGTGGAGGGGAGGTCCATTCCCTGCTCGCACAGCTGCAGTTACAGCAGACAGGGCGCTAAACTGGCAGCTACCCGATCCGTCCAGTCCATTGGTGTCCCCCATACTCGTACAGGACGTAACGTGAGTGTGTTCCAGGTTACAGCGTCCCCGCCGACACTCACGCTACCGGGGAGAGTACAGTGGGTACCTGCCCTGTTGGATTCCGCTAAGGATTGCCAAGACTGCCCTGTAGCCTCTGTACATCGTGAGCTGTACAGACTACCGGTAATGGAAGCCAACGCTATCCTCACAAAGCGCCGTTTACATGCACTTACATATACATGTACATCTGTACTCAGCATAGGAAAGAGGTAAGTGTAAATCAACCGTCGACATGGTGCAAGTAATATACAGCTACCGTCGTCTTTCACCACTTTTGCGCGGGGGGCGGGGTTGAACGTGAATGTACCGGGATATATACATGTACACGGTAATATATATTCGTCATGATGCAGATGCAGCTATGCACAGATTACGTATGGAATCAGTAATGATGGTGGTGACCTCCCTAGACAAAGCACTTGTCCCAGTCCCCTCCGTCCCTGGCAAACGACAGGCTGTCGACGAAGTCGGACAGCCTGCACCTCCCCAGCTCGTCGGCGTCGCAGCTCTGCAGGGGGACGACCCTGTCGTTGACCAAGATCCTGACGAGCTCCTCGTCGGCGGCGGCGCAGCTCATCTTCTCGACGTACATCCTCCCGGCGAACGGCACGGTCCAGGCGGCCGAGTAGCCGGCGGCCTGTCCGGGCTCGACCCTCTCGTCGACGGGCAGGTTGCCGGTGGCGTTGTACAGGCCGAGGGCGGCGTAGATGGACGACATGGTGTTGTCGTGGCTGAAGTCGGCGTAGAGGGTCCTGTTGAGGGGGAACGTGGCCGGGTCTGAGTCGAGGGTCGAGTTGGTCGACGTATGGTCCTTCACGGGGGAGCGCGTGAGCCGGGCCACCAGTTCGTTGACGTAGCCCACGCCCTGCGTCGATCCCAGCGGGTTGCCCGACCCGTAGGCGTACCACTTCTCCACGGAGCGGTAGTAGTCGTAGTCGAGCCACTCGGCGCGGGAGAAGAGGTTGCAGAACTTCGAGACGTCGCGCGCGCCATCGCTGGCCACCGTATCATACGGGCACAGGTCCATGACGTACACCGTCTCCTCGTCCGTCAGGTTGGCCCCCGGGAGCTTGGCATTGAGCCGGTCCGTCACGTCGGGGATCCACGTGGCCGCGTAGGCCGCCTGCTTGTCGTCGCCGAGGTCGGCGTCCGGCCCCTCCTCAAACTGCGTGCACGCCCCGTGGTTGAGCGTGTTGTTGTACCCCTCGTCCTCGGAGACGACCAGAATGGCCTCACCGTTGCCCAGCGTGCCCTTGGCTGCGTAGAAGCCCGACGTGAAGTTCTCGGCCGACATGATGACGCGTGCCGACCCGGACGCCCGCACGAACGGCCCGTCGTCCGCCGACGATACCAGACCCCCGTACCGCCCGTGCACCGTCGAGCCCAGGTCCGACAGCTGCTGCTGTCCGAACGCGGTGAGCGAGTCCGACCCCAGATCGTACGTGTAGTCTCGGATGAACTCGAACCCGTCAGCGTACTCCGTCACCGACTCCTGGATCCGGGAGATGAGGGACGAGTACGTCTCGGTCTTGTGTGCCGTCGGGAACCGGGACCCGTGGCGCGACAGCACCGACACCGACGTCAGGGAGCAGTCGTCCGGCACCGACGTCTCCAGGTCCGACGGCACCGGGAAGAAGGGCGAATACTGGCCCCAGAGGTGTGTGGACTCGGAGCCGTTGCAGCTCGCCGTCGCCTCGCACTCGCTTGACGCTTCCACTTCTCTGCGAATATGGCTGTTTTTTTTTGGTCTGTCAGTCACTCGGACAAGCTGAGATATATATTTCCACTCAACAGAATTTGACGTACTGATGAGGCAGGGGAGTGATGACGAAGGCCGTAGCGAGAGCGACGAGAACGATGGCGAGCACCGCAGCGCCGCGTCTCTTCTGACGGCGCACAGCACTGCGACTTGCCGTCCCCTTTTCGGAGTCAGTCACGAGGCTGTACTCGTGTCGCACCATGGAGGACATAATTGCCTTAGTTATCGTAGATGTCGAAGCCTACAGGAGAGAGAGAGAGAGAGAGAGAGAGAGCTGAGCCAAACAGAAAAGAACGAGACGACTCGTCACACACGGTGAGCAGGGTTGCGATGAGTAAAACGGAGAAAGGGGAGACGATCCAGCATGATGAGCGGGATGAACTGGTGTTTATATAAAATAATTCGGGCCTTCAAGAGAGAAATGAAGAAAACTGATTCGAAATGAAAGGAAACCGTAAATGGATCTCCTTCGCTCAGTGTCCACCTCCTGACTGGTTACTGATGCAGCGTCGTAGGTAATAAGACTCCGTAGTAGTATGGAGTAGCCTGTAGGTACGAGATACTAAAATAGCAAAATACAACCTTGGTGACCACCAGGGACCAGGCCCAAACGTCTCTGCGGCATTATTGCCAAACGAGGAAATATGAGATGTTAATGCCGTGAGAACGAGCCTATACGGCTCTCATGCTAACAGTACTTTTGTCAATTTTCTTTTTCAGAATCAATAAATGTCCGCAAGTTCGGCACCTTTTTTGGCCAAGACGGGAATTGCATTCGTAAGTGCATGAATTCCCGGACCCGTTCATTCTGAGCGCGAGAGAATATTACTCATGAATTCTTGGAATATAGAGAGTACTAGCAAATAATACTAACCAGCTCGTCTCATCCCTTGTCTATATAAAAAAGCCACCAAAGGGCAGGAGGGGGGTGGGGGGGGGGGGGRGGRGGAGAAGAAGAAAAGGCATGCTTGGCATGCACATAACATACAACAAAAATGGTATCATGTGCCTGGGCTGTCGAAAAGAATAAGAAGAAATGCGTTAAAGAAATAATACGGATGGGGAAATGGGAAGAGACGGAGTGGGATCAGAGGGGCAGAAACAAGATCATCCGGTCCCAAACGTTCCCACACGCCCAAGTCGAGGTAGGTCCTGCACCTTGACAGGCCCAGACGCACCACCGCACACCGGCGACGACGCATTGGGCAGCGTAGGCGGACAGTCCTCGGAATCCCACGTGGAGATGGTGGCCATCGAGTCGAACGAGTCGTGGCCCTGACCACCGGGTGCGACGCACTGGTAGAAGCCCTGCGTTCCCTTGACGGGTCGGGCGAGGTTGGTGATGGAGTCGAGGCTGATGTCACGGCTGTGCTGGCCCTGGCTCTCTCGCTCGCGCTGCTGCCGCTGGTCCCGAGGGAAGAGCCAGTTGGATACGCGGGAGAAGGACTTCTTCTTGCGCAGCGGAGGGGGGCGGAGAACCATTGGCAGCGGGGGAGGGGGCAGTGACGACAGCGGCGGGGTGTCGGAGTCGATGTCGTCGATCACCTGGTAGTAATCGCCGTCGTCGCCGTTGCGGTTGGCGTCGGGATGGTGCCTGCTGGGCCTGCTGGGCCCGCTGACTTCCATCTTGGGCGGGGTCGTCCGCGGTCTCTCAAACTCGCAGTTCAGACGCTCGGCAAACGACGGGGCGGGCGGTGGCAGCGCAGGGATGGATGGCATGGGCTCTAGCTCTATCGAGAGGATCCTTGTCAGCATTCTCCTTGCTTCACACCACTAAGTCTTTGATACCTGAGGGTGCTGTCATCATCACTCACCGGACATGGCCCCGGTCATCGAGTGAGCTGTCGACGGCCGACTGGCCGAGTATATGCTCTGCCGCTCGATGACATTGTCGATGCGCTGCTGCAGCCGTTCCGCCTCGGCCATGGCTTGGGCGATGCGCGCCCTTATGCTTTCGACGTCAGGAGACGTGTAAGCGCGCTCCCGGGCCTGCGACTTTTCCGGGACCGGGGGCGGAGTGCCGTGCTCCTGCTCCTGCTCATCGCTGGACGCCTGCAGGCTCGAAGTCCCGGAGTCTGTCGCTGGCCGGAGCGGAAGGTGGAAAGGTGGTACAGTCGAGTTGGCCCGCTGGTGACGCACGAGCTGGTGGTCCTCGTCCAGGCGTTCCCGAAGCTGGGCGGGTTCGGGCGGCGTAACTGCCATGCCGGGGAACTCGAGGAACGAGAGCATCGAAGATATGCGTCGGCTGTTCCTCTGATATATACTGAGTTCTATGGGACGGAATGATGACGGTCGCGCCTGGCGATTTGGTCGCGGCCTCAGCTGGACCGGCGGTGCCTCCGGGGCACGTCCTAGAGCCATCTGCTCCGGGGAATATGTCTGCGGCATGCAGCCTGAGCCGCTCTGTAGGTGGCGAAAGTCGGACGGGGCTGAGATCTGCGGCCGGCGCGATGCGGTGCCTCCCCTATCCGAGGCGCGGAGGATGAAGCTCTTGAGTGAGCCGAAGCCTTTCCTCCAGACCACCGGGATCATGGCGACGGTTCCATGCCGATCCTGGCTGGGGCTCATCTTCTCGTCTTCTTCCTCTTCTTCCTTTTCTCGTTGTTGGTCCGCGAGCAAGTTCTGATCGCTCGTTTCCTTGGCGGTATGCCACGGCTGATTGGGTACCGCGGCGGTCGGGTCTGGCGACTCACTACGACTGGGTTCCCTGCCGAGACAAGAGGCCAGTGGTATGCAGCTCTGGAATATAGGTGATAACCATGATACCGGGGCGTCGTTGTAGTTGTCAGACGAGTATGTCATGCTGCATGAGTGATGACATGCAGTGTGTTTTCGTCTTTCTCTTTTTTTTTTCTTTTCTCAGCTCTTCATGCCTTGCGCGCGCGCGTGTAGGCGTACACGTCGCATGTGCAGATGTGTGTGTAATCCGTAGATGCAGACGTAAGTATGATGTATTATTATCCGTCAAGGAGTATAAAGAAAGAGAAAGAAAGAAGGAAGGAAGGAAATTTGTCATATAAAGGGACAATCTAGGAAGAAAGCGAATGAATGGAAAGAATGAACGACGTCCAGCGATCGGTTCGAGTCAGACACAATTCATAGATGAGCGACGGAGCAAGCGAAGACGAGACGGCGTGAGCGGCTATGTGCGCTGGTTGTACCTATTTTGGTGTAAGTGAGTGGAAACCGACTCAACAAGCCCCGGAGGAACAGTGACGAGCAAAACGCGCAAGACACGAGACACAAGGCACACGACACCCACACGAAGAAGGGGGGAAGGGGGGAGGGGGGAGAATAAGAATAATAAGAAGAGAGCCAAGGTTGTATGAGAGAAGGTCAACAAAGAAGAACAAGGAGATTGGCGAGAGAAAAAAAATAATTAAAAAAAAAGAGGATAATAATGATAATATTTCAAATCACTTGACCCATCTGGAGGACCAAAAGCGAGGTGCTGCCCACGTCTGATGGAGGTCAGACATGAGACGACATGATAGGCTGTAGACTTTCAGACGTCGGACCAGTCGGGCGCGTAGAAGTAGTATACATCTGTACGAGTTGAGGCAAGTCTCTCTTTGTCCAGATTGCGTCGCTCACCCATCAACAGCCTTCCAGTCTCTTCTGGACGTGGGCGCTTCCCGCACACCAAAGATTGCATTTCGGGACCCACCGCGCGTGACATGGCCGGGCGCATCCAGCGAGTCCAATGGTCACGGATGCTTTGGAGATGCAGCCCGTTGTTTCTGTGGGGGGTTCTGAATGATTGGCGTATGTGTGTGCGTGCGTGTGTGAGTACCGGGACGGCCGTCCGTTTCTTGTCGTCTCTGTCCTGAACCAGGCCCTAGTCTCCTTTCCCTTTGTTGAGTTTCTGTACTTGTGCTCCTGAAATCATGGTTTAGGTACTCTTCTCGGTTCTGTAATACTCCGTAGAGCAAAGTCCCCATCTTTGCAGATCCTGAATCGGAGTGTTTCTGCAACAAGGGCGTCCACTTTCCACCCTCCGTCATCCGTCATCCGTAGCCTGGTGGGTCATTTTCTGTGCATCAGGTCCCACGGTCGGCATTGGCCAGCATCGGTCAGGACATTTCCTAGTGCCTTGGCCAAGAGTCATGTTTGACCGTGCCATTGGGTGCTCTGACAGACGAACCTGCGACTTGGCATTGCCAGACAAGGCCACACCTCAAGAGGTCTTGTCACAGCCTTTCCTTGGATGAGAAGGCAGAGAGCTCAGAGAGATGAGAGGTCCTCTCCCCCCTGGTCCCTGATATTTTTATCTCCCCCCCCGCCTTTTATGAGCTGTTGTTGTTGTTGTTGTCGTTTTGGATCTCGTTAAGCTCTCGCACTGGCTACCCAGCCCCTTGGGCCTCATATTGGGCTCGGGTGCTTGCTGACGCCTTTGCCGTTGCTGTTGCCGCCTGACGCGTTTCGATGACCTTCTTCGTCTTCTTCATCTCCTTCCCTCTACGCTGTAATAGTCAGTAGATACAAACACGTCTAAACACGACCAAGCTCAGATGACAATCCTCTTCGCTGCATGTCTCGCACCGACCCCCACTACCGTGACCATACAAGTTGGACATCATAAGTCTTTTCATGCTCACGGGAGCGGAAGGGGGGGGGGGGGGGGGGGGGGGGGGGGGGGGGAGGGCGGTGTGCGGCGCATGCCCAGAACGTGTAGGAGCAACGTGGTTGGAGAAGAGATAGTGTCAGGTCAAGAACACCACCGCCACCGCAACGGCTGTTCCCTCCCACCCCTATGTGTCTCACTGAGCCAGAATAGGATTGGACTGCGGAAACTCCGCGCAAAGTACGAGATCAATAGTTTGGTGAATAGTAGATTGCTGATCGCTTCTCACGGCATCCCCGTGGAATGATGGTACTCGTATTGCCGCATGACATGGTCGAGAAAATAAGAAGAAAACGTCAGAGCGCTATTATTATCCACATCTCCATCTCTGTTGCAGACGGGAATCGGAACATGAATCATGATTGATGGAACTTGGGGTGCCCCCCCCCCTCCCCCCCTGTCCTTGTCGTGCAGCAAATCGCCGAGGCCAAAAGCAAGAAGTATCTGTATGGAGACACAGAAGAGAGGGCAAGCACAATCTCCATTTTTTTTTTAATGGGAATGCAGTAGGCAATTATGATTAGGTAATCAGCTTCTATACGGATAAATAGATTCTTCCATTCCGGAATCAACTTCCCAAATCGGACGGTGGGATGGGCGGTGGCGAACGGCAGTATCCAAAAAACTCCCAAGAGAAACAACAATGTTCTTAGAAAAAAAGTTGGAAGAGGAAACTCAATGTCTGTGCCTGCCTCAGCAACCCCACACTCCAGGGTCCTCATCAACCCTCAGCATGTCAAAAAGAGTCGTCGATGAGGCCGACGGCGCTGCTGCCTACAGGAAGCGCCAAAAAGTCGTCCATGAGGTTCCCACGGGGGAACCCATTCACTCGAGCGATCAGTTGCGCAGGCTGCTAGCCTTTGACCAGGATCTGCGTCAAGCAAGGCATGGTATGTTACAATGGGTTTTCCAATGCACAATGTCATATTACATTTTCTTCCTCTTTTTCCTCTCCTTTGTAAAAGGGCAAAGCATAATGAAAAGGAAATGAAAGAAAAAAAGAAGGAAGGAAGGAAACTAACACTCTCCCCCCTCAGGCCTTCAATCCTTCAAACAATTCCTCGACCAATTCAACTCGGACGAGGACCACCGCGATGAGCGCCTCCAGATACTGCAACAGTACCTCGACTCAGTCAAGCCGCGACACATTGACGACGAGGCTGTATACCTCAGCGATGTGATGGAGACCTGGTCCTTCGCAGTGCAGGTCAATAACGACGGCGTCATGTCGTCGGTGGCGGTGGTGTTGGCGCTCCTTCTCCAGATCGTGTCGGGGTATCTGCAGCTGGTCCCACACGGCCTGGGGATGTGTCAGACGCTGATCCAGGAGCGGCAGCTCAAGTCGCTGTCACGCAATTTGTCGTGTGATAAGAACAAGGGCTTTGTGATATCGCCGACGCTGCGTCTGCTCCGCGAGGCCGTCTGCCTGGACGGCGGGGTCTACGCGAAGCGCATCTTCCGTGCACGCAGTTCCACCTTCGCCTCGCTGGCACGCAACCTCGAGATCGCGGGTCCCGAGGCCCAACAGCACGAGGACGCGCGCAGGACGTCGGTGCGTACAAACGCCGTCCGCTTCCTCCTCAGCTGTCTCAAGTTCCTGCACTCGGACGGCCGCAAGGAACTCCTGTCGCAGAGGGAGCTGCTGTCCCACGTCACCTTCATGCTCAAGACTGACCCGCCCTACGTCGTCACTGAGATCCTCGACTCCCTCAAAACGCACGTACTCATGGACGAGCGCATATCGCGCGACATCAAGCTCAGGAGTTTCAACACCAAGACCCTGGTGCGCATCCTCGGCCTGTACACGTACGGCACCGGCACGCCGTACTCGGAGCAGGACAGGGCCGCCGTGGCCGAAAAGGCCCACCAGTTCCTCGTCTACGTGTGCACATCGCCCACCGCGGGCGTCCTGTACCCCTCGACGGGGCTGTACCCGAAGCCGTCAGACGACGAATCCACGCCGGCCAGCCGTCGCCGCGGGAAGTCGTCCTCTTCCAGCGTCGCCCGCCTCGTCGAGGGTCCCCTCATGGACGCCAAGTACGCCGATGAGATCCCCGTGTACAACTTCGTCCTGTCCGAGTTTGCGCAGAAGCTCAAGCCGTGGTCAAGCCTAAGGCACAACCAACTCCTGGTGGCCATGTTCCGGGCCGCTCCCGAGCTGGTAGCCGACTACTTCCTCAACAACCGTTCGTTCACGTTTGAGCCGAAACTGTCGATGACGTGGATCGGATACGCTGCCTTCCTCTTCAACACGATGCAGATCCCGCTGCCCGAATCGTTCGGCGACAGCGCGCACTATGCCTCCGGCCCACCACCCACGTCCATTCTCCTCGACAACATTATCCCCCTCCCCATCAACCAAAAGGTGCTCAGCCGGTGCTTCTCTCTCAAGTCGAACCTGACGTCCTTCTTCGCCACACGCATCCTCATCTCAGCGCTCGAGAAGCTCACCCAGGCAGTTGCCATGCACCACGGCAAGGCCGGCGGCGGTGGCGGCGACGACCAAGACTCCTCTTCACTCGACCCTGCGTGGACAGACGCCAGCCGTCGCCTAGTCGATGCCTTCTGCCAGAGGATCCCGGACATGAAGGACATTGTGCATCTATACAAGACGGTGCCCACCGAGAACCTCCTCCACAAGACGCTGGCCAGTCGTCTCCTCCGTCTATATTACGAGGCCGTACCCCGCGTCGCCCTGGCCGCAAACTTTGACGTGTCCCCCCTCCTCGTGGAAGTCCTGCGCAAGCTCAGCGGCGACTCCCACTCCTCCTCCGTGACCGTCTCACCGGACGCCAAGGCCTTTGGCATCATGGAGCTCGAGAACCTCGTCTCCATCGCCGGCTACTCCCCCGGCATGCGGTGGTTCGCCAAGATCGACAATGACGCCTCACCCTTCACAGCGCTGCTCCGACTTCTCTGCGGCGACGACCAGAGCACCCCATCGCGGCAGATCCGCGCGGCACTGGAGACGGTGGCTATGGAGAGCCAGATCGTGTCCAAGTCTGCCGGTCTCAAGCCGGTGCTTCAGGCCCTCCGGGCAGCGCCGAGCCTCAAGTCCGTGTCCAGCATGGCCACCGTGTGGACCTTCATGGACAATTGCCTCGGCCGGTGCGCCTCGTCACCCCTCAAGTACCTAGAGCTCCTGGGGACATATACCTCCGCCTCGTCCACAGCCTCGTCGGATCTCATAAACCTCCTCAACGTCGCCATAGTAGAACAGCTCCCCTTCGCCACAAGCTCGCTAGACGATGAGAGCAAAAAGTCGCTAGCACGCTTCCTGCCGCTGTACTTCACGGCAGCGGGGCATGAGAACAGCATAGTCCGCGCGCTGTACTCACAAGTGCAAACACACCTCAAGTCAGCGGGCCTCTCGGTCAAGAATCTCGTCGAATCAACCGACACGGAACTCCTCTCCTCCACCTCTAATGACTTTGCCTCATCGTCCGCTCCCAACGCCGACCCCGGCAGCAGCAGCTACAACAAGTCATCAGCCGCCTCGGAAGCAGCAGCAGCAGCAGACCTCGAGGCGAGGCTGGGCGTCCCTCTCCCCACGGCAGACCACGACACCAACACCCTCGTGAAGTGGACCACCCGCAACGTCGAGGACCTGATAGAAGACGGGTGGGCGTCCCGGCTGATTTCCCTCCTGGCCTCAGAGCACGTGCACATCCGCAAGGAGGCTCTGACCAACATCCTCAAGATGGCCAGCAAGGTGAAGGAGTCGTCGTACGAGGAGAGGGAGCAGATATGGCTCCTGCTAAGCGAGTTGGCCGAGTCTTCGCGCCCCCTCGTCGACGGTGGGACCTCGCCCGTCCCCTCCCCGCTCATCGCCTTCGCCACGCACTCCCTCGACGTGCTGCGCAGCCCGCTCCACCCCCTGTACGCCAAGGTCAATACCTTCCTGACGCGCAGCCCCGTCTGGCCGGCCTCCAAGGTGCCCCTCGCACACGACGTACTGCACGGCCAACCCTCCGATGACGACAGGTACTACGCCGAGCTGACCTGGCTACTAGGTTACATGCTCGACGGGCTGGTAACTCCCGCCGACGTCGACGTCTTTCGCCGTCAGCGCTGGTTCGAGAAGATCCTCGCCCTCGGCGCCAACCCCTATCTCAGGGGCAACCTGCGCACGCGCATCCTGCGCATCCTTTACCGCGCCACTTGCATCCCCGGCGCTAGCACAACCCTCGTCACCAGGTTCGGCATCGTCAGCTGGCTCCGTGCTCAGGGTGCCGATGCCGACGGCAATGTGTATCGTGCCTTGATCAGGAGGGTCTGGGATACGTGTGATAAGGAGAGGGTGCGTGCATGGAGTAAAGGCGGTGTTGAGAGGATCGTAGATGATCTGGAGTGAGAATGGGGAATACCCAGGCGTTTGGGGGGGGGGGGGATTTCTTTCATTCATCTTGATATATTCAAATAGCATCTTATACAAACAGCACACTCTTACAATGGACTACATTTTTTGTCTATTCTGCCGAGTAGCTCTTGAAAGACTGTTCGATGAGTCAAGTACATACATATCACTCCTATTCCTATAGTGGCACCTCCACACGTAGTATATGTACTGTATATTCGCCGTACAACGCAGGCTGATGATTACTTTCCCATCTTGCATCCAATATTATTACTTCTTTTTTGTATATCATGTTGATGTGCGCGTAATCCAAAAAAAAAAAAAGCAAAAAGAAAAACAGAAGCCAGACACAGATGAATCAGAGTGACTTGTCAAAAGCAGGGGCGAAAACAGGTAGATAATGACTGATACTAAATCAGAATGATTGTTAAAAGACAAACTCCTCCATATTAAGAACATGTATATCAAGACAGATTCGAAAAAAAAGAAAAAGAAAAATGTGTGTATTTTAGATTTGCCCAGATAGGATGGCCTCGGTCGCTGTGAGGAAAGAGTCAGTAACCATGCATCCATAACAGATTAGTAGGGAAGATGAGTAAATAAAAACGTACCGCTATTGATATAAGCCCTCTTGGCATCGAGAGCAACGCCAAACCTCCCCTCGAGCTCCTGCTTGACACCCTTCTTGGTGACGGTCATGAGATCGGCTGTGCGCAGAATCTCGCGAATCTCGGCAAGCAGGGCATCGTCGCTCGGCAGATCGGCGTGATCCTCTGGCGAGAAGAAAGGTGAGCTGGCGTTGTGGTTGACGTTGAAGGTGCTCATGCGGATATTGTTGAGGCCAACCTCGGAATTGGCGAGTGACATGCGCGAGTTGTTACGGGAGTCGTAGGCGGGAAGCTGGTACCCGCTGTTGTTGTGCTGCTGGTGGAAGCCAAGCGTCGAGGCCGAGCGGCTGGCGGCAAAGGGGTCCTCGCTGACATAGGGGTGCGCCTTGGTGCCGTAGCTAAAGCCGGACATCTCGGAGCGGGCGTCGTCTCCGGCCCGGCCGGTGCCCGTCTGCGTCTCCCACAGCTCGGCCTGGTACTCCTCCCACTTCTTGCGGGGGATGGAGCTGGGATCGAAGATACCCTCGTCCGTCACGACGACCTTGCCCTTTTCGCCCTCGACCACACGCGTGTTACCCCAGTTGAAGTCATCCATGTTCCAGAACGAGTACAGCGGCAGGGCCAGACTGAAGACGGCGATGGCCAGCATGTAGATCAACATCCAGCCAATCATCTCCCACTTGCGGTGCAGCAGGAAGATGATGGCTTGCAGGCCATAGATGGCACCGAGGAGGATGAAGGCCGTCACGGGTATCACGTCGGGATTGGACACACACAGGTAGATCAGGTAGGCAATGTAGGCCACCGTCACGGGCTGCACAACAGTAGACAGGAGATCGACGAAGACGATGAAGCGCATACCGAAGCAGCAGAAGCCACAGAGTTGCTGCATAGGGACGAGCTCCACGAGGTTGTGCACGGTAGAGTTGATCCAGCGACGACGCTGCGACAGGAACACTTCCCACGACTCGGGGGCGATGGTCCAGGCGTGGGCAGACGAGATGTACTTGGTCTTGTATGTCGGGTGGTACTTGAGCAGCAGCGTCGTCAGGTATCGATCTTCTCCCAGGTGCAGCAGGTTCTTGGTATGGAGCGTATCGACACGGATCACCGAGTAGGCGTCCACTATGTCGCGGTTGACGAACAGCGGCTTGCCAGAGTCGGCCGCGCGGACACGGTACATAGAGTAACAACCGGGCAGACAAGACACGGAACCAAACAGACTCTCGAAAGCCTTGGCTAGATTGTGGGAAATCCAGTACTCATACACCTGGATCATGGTGATGATGGAGTGTTTCTCGTTGGACAGGCCAGTCTCTCCACAGACACCGATCAGACGCGTATCAGACATGAAGGAAGCCACCATACGCGTTGCCGAATCGGGAGCCACGACGGTATCAGCATCGATCTGGAAGATGAATTCGTAAAACGTCGGATTTACGCCGATGATGTTGCGTATCTGGTGATACAGCTCCAGCTCCATGGGGCTCATAGGCAGGTTGTAGTGAACACGGTGCAGGAAGCGCATCAGGATCATCTGCGAGTCACGCTTACCACGGTTGCCTGGCCTAGAGACTTCCGAAGGCTTGCCGACCTTGACGACGACGACGAAGGGGACGATGTGACCCTGCACCTCATACAGACCCGAATACACCTTGGCCATGTTGTGCTGCTTCTGGCCTTCGCCCAGAGACTCAAAGCTCAGCGGCTCCGGATCGACCGCTTCGGACACGCCCAGGATGTCGAGGACGATCCTAGGCGTAGGCTTGTCGTTGCCCTGACCAATAATCATTCCGTCACAGATGATGCAGAGGAGCTTACGCTTGTCATCGTAGCGCATCCTCGCCGCCGAGTCGATAGCACGGCGAATTGAGTCTTCGTCTTCGGTGTAGGCGGGGATCTGGCACATGACGAACTTGTCCAGGTGCTCGGGGACCGAGTGGCTTCCGAACTGCAGGGCGGCGAAGAACTTGAAGGCGATGATGGACGCAATCAGGATGGTGATGGCTAGGATGAGGTAGCTGGCAAACTTGCACTTGACCGAGTTACGGGTATCGACGTCAGCGACGTAGAAGAGCCAGTCAAGGCAGGTGAGCATGCGTGTCTTGGCCGCATCGTCGAGGTTGAGCCTGTTCCAGTACTTGGTGATGTCACCTCCGGATCTCGACTGGAAGAGATCGACGAGCGAGGAGTCCATGAAGTCGGTCAGCTTGTCGTCCTTGGGCGGGGTCTCGCCCGCCTTGGCCTTGAGACGCAATCCACCAGTCAAGTACGTGGTCAGGTCGTAGACGCGGCCGTTGATGCTGGCGACGGCGTTGTTCTTCTTGGCCAGCTTCTTGATGTACTTGGGCGTGTAGCCGATGGCACCCTTCCTGTAGTTGGCCTTGAGCATCGTCATCTGCTCCAGGTACCAGTCGGGGCGGGAGTCGTTGGTGTAGTAGCGGAAGTCGTGATACTTGTAGTAGATGTCCGAGACGTCGGCCACGGTAGGCGAGCCGGAGATATTGGTGCTCTTATAGTCCAACGTCACGGTGGGGTCGACGGTGCCGTCCTTGCCCTGGCACAGGGCCGAGACCTGGACAGGAAACAAAGCGCTGGCATCGGTGCCGGCAAAGTTCTTGAGCAACTTGTCCGACAGGAACGGCGGGTAGTGGTGCGGCATGAACTTGCCCAGGTCAAAGACGTGTCCACGGATGGCCACGTAGGATCCCTTGGACCCCTTGGCGCCATTGTAATCCGACAGCTCTGCTGAGTTATAGACATCCTGTTTCGGGCAGATGGCCATAGGGAAGCCGATGATGATGAAGACGAAGAAGCAGCACGTGAACCAGATGATGAAGTTGATGGCCAGCTTCTCTCGCCAGGCCAGGCGGACGTCCTTGCGGGGCATGCGACCGATCCACTTGATCAGGAAATCGGGCACGAACCAGGTGAGCAGGTAGACCAGGAACAGCCAACGCTTGCGGCTCGGGCTGTCCTTGTACTCCTCGACCTCGACCATGTTCTTCTCGTTACCCCGCTCGGCCATCTGCTCGCGGGTGTCGAGGTTCTTGAACATGTCGCCCGCGCCCATGGCCGACGCGCCGGCCTCAGAACGGCTGTCGTCACCAGAGTAGTACCCACCGTGGTTCTTCTCGCCGTACATGAGCGGGGTGTTGCCAGAGTTCAGGATGTTCTCCCTCGAGGCCGAGAAGGGCATCTGGTCACCCTGCGGCGACTGTCCGTCCGATCCCAGGTTGCGAGCACCAATGGCACCACCACCTTCGCTGAGGTGGGTGATCTCCATCCAGCATCGCTCACTGAGGAAAATACCGGTAGAGCCGAGGAGGACCTCGTTGTGCGGCCATCGCTTCTCCTCGACAAGGACCTCTGTGCGCTCACGTTCACTTCCGATGAGCATCGTCTCCGTGTCGGTGAGGCCGAGAAACTCGCCGAATGGCAGGAAAATGTCAACGTCAACCAGGCGGAGGCGCTGGCTGATCTCGGCGATTCCAAAAGTCTGCATCTGGGTTCTGACGCATTTGCTGTCAAATTGGTTGGCGATGCGACGATCATTTGGCTTCAGGCAGAAGATGAAGTAGGCGTTCATGTTGTGGCTGTTCAGGACCTTCTGCACACTGTCGAGAGACGACAGGAACTGGCCGGAAGCGCCCTGCTCGGAGAGGGCCTTCGCCGAGTTCGGCAATGACTCGCCGCCGTCGCTTCCAGTCTCCAAAGCCTCCATGGCCTTGAGCTGCCGCTGCCGGTAAGCAGCGGGGCCTCTGCCCCTGCCCTTGCGGGAGACAACACTGGGAGCACGAGCAGGCTTGGAGCTGATGGTGGCCTGCATGATGGCAGAGCGCTCGTGGGGGTGGGTGACGGTCTTGAGGGCCTCCTGGCCCATGAGCTTGAGGACGAAGTCGCTCTTGCTGCTCTTGATCATGTTGAGGATGTCGCCCGAGACGACCTCGCCATTCTCCTCGATAAGGCCATTGACCGGGTAGTCGACCTCACCGGCAAAGTGCTTGACAGTGAAGGCGGCAGAGATGTTCTGGGTGTAGAAGTTGCTTCCGGGAAGCTTGGCACTCGAGGCACCGACCTCGATGGCAGGGTTCTTGCCGTCGAAACGCTTCCGCAGGGCCTCGAGGAGCTGCATATCGGTACGGTTTCGGCGGGTCTGGTCGTCGAGAATGCTGAGAAGACCGTTGCCGGACTTGAGCAGGCCCCGGACGGTGTCGGTGTTGTCGAAGTAGCTGGAGGGTGGGATGCTGACCTCCTCAGACTCGAGAATCTCGGTCTTGCGGTCGAAGAAGTGGTGGAGGGCGACGTTGTAGACAGACTCAGCGGCGGCGTTGTTGAGAAGCTGGTCGAGAGTGGACCTGGTGGCGTCCTGCTGGGAGAAACCGGGGAAGTCGACAATGGAGATCGTGTTGGCAATGTCCTCCTCGGGGGCACAGACTCGCTGATTCATGCCCTCCATGATCCAGGCGACGACGAGAGAGTAAAGCATGCGGGCAAGCTCATCGGTGTGGGCACGAGCACCGTTAGGGTCGAGCATGACGGTGACGCGCTCCTTGCTGATGATCTTGTTCTTGTAGCCCAGGGTCCTCTGGAGATCAGCGGCGCTGACGCCAAGGAAGGCAGCGACAATGGCAAGAACATCCTTGTTTCTCACTGCAGTAAAGGTGTTGCCGCCCTCGTGAGAGAAGCCACCGCTCTCATTACCGTTGGCACGAGTGTCATTAGCCGTCTCGAACTCGAGCTGGCCGAGGTGCAGGATGGCGGCGAGGATCTGGCAGATTTCGGCAATGTCGCTGCGAGGGAATTCGAGCTTGCGGAGGCCATTCTTGAAGAGCTGGAAGCCTTCGGCGTCGTCGATGCCGACCTTGAGCTGGGTGGGGTGGCCAAGGTACCTCCAGCGCTGGGCGTCCTCGAGACCCAGATGGTTCTTCTCAGCGGGGCTGGTGCCGGCCAGGAGGTAATAGAGGACGTGGAAGTTTCGCTCGCCGGTGGGCACGTTGGTCACACGGCTCCTCTCTAGGCGGTGATCCAGGAGCTTACCACCAAGCAGAGTGGGATTGGTGGTGACGGACGTGTCGTACTGCAGCTCGTAGAAGAGACCAGCTTTGGAGGCTGTCGGGGTGGTGGCTGTCTTGGTGGTTGTGAGGGTGTCAAAGACGTAAGCAGCGTGGGAGAGCTTGGTAGACAGTGGTGTCGATGACTTGTTGAGGATGGCCGTGAGGAAGTGAGAGCGAATAGTGGATTTTCCGGAGCCGGACTCGCCACTGAAAGACGGAACCCAAGGTTAGCATATTGCTTCTCTCCCTTGCTTTTCTACCGATAACCATAAAAGAGGATTCGGTCAACTCACAGGAAGACGGCAGCCTGGTTCTCAGTACGATGGCCGAGCCTCAACCATGCCCTGTTGGCGAGTTCCTCGGCGCCGGCCATGGCGCTACCCTCGGTGCCGCCATCGGGACCCCTGGTGGAGGAGGTATATGTATTAAAAGAGATGAGGCCGTGAGAGGAGAGGTTGGCCGTCGGTCGGGAAGCATGGAAGCGACTGGCGAGGTGGGCAGTCAGATGGGTGTCTGACTGAAGGTGGGCGGGCAGAGACGGGAGAGAGGGCAGAGTGTGAGGCCCTGTTCCAGTATCACCGGCGCCCATGGGACCCAGATTGAGGGCCATGATGGCCTAGATACCCAAGAGATGGTGGTCGGTGGAGATGGTGGTATGATCTGATGTTCTGGCGGTCGGTAGCTGACTTGATTGGGGAGATGGGAAGAAGCCGGGGAAGAACGAACAAGAACAAAGGGGAAAGGAGAGAAGGGTCTCTAGCAAAGAAGGTCCAAAAGGGAAAGGAGGAGAGGTGAAAACACGACGAATCAACGAATGTATGAGGGAGATGGGGATAACGGAAAGCAGAAAGAGGGAGAAGAGGAAAAAGAAGAGAGAAAAGAGGTAGCAAAACCCGCGTCAGATGGACAAGTGAGCGAACGTGTCTGCGTCTTCAGAGGAATGGGGATGGATGTCAGTGTCCACCGTCGGACAGAATGGTGGTGGTTTGTTCTGTCGTCGACTAGCCGGGGGTGGGAAGAGAGGGACTAGGAAAGCTGCCAGGTACATGCAGTTTAGGTCACTGTATACGGTGGAATAAAGTACCGGAGCTAGTCAAGAGACTTTGA
>NW_023336189.1:1593488-1712069 GCF_012550715.1 Geosmithia morbida
ACGAGTTTACGAGTTACAGGGGGGGGGGGGGGGGGGGGAGGTTGACTCTGGGAGTTCGGGCTCTGCCCAGGGCTTTGCTTGGTTTTCTCTGTTTCGGGACCTTGGTTACAGGTTGCCAAGGTATACTCGCGTGGTCGTGTATCGTATTCTCTGTTATGGATCCTCCCTCTTTCTCATAAGACTCGTATATGTACAGATTACTGGGCAGCAGCATCTTTGCCACTGCCACACCCGACAATAAAATACGGAGTAAAAAGAAAAATAAAAGAAAGAAAAAAGTAAGAAAAAAAGTAAGAAAAAAATACGACGAAGGATACGTGGTACACGAGGTTTCCGGATACGCCGCATCGACCGTGTCGGCGGCAGAATAGTCGCACTGTACGATGGGTCCCCCGGCGACCAGGGGGTGATGGAAGGGGTAGGATCGAGAGCTGAAGCCCCATTTACTGCCCATAGCGACAGAGTGAGGGAGACGTACAGGCTACATTGCAACTAGTACAGGCAATAGTACAAGCATCATACAGGTAGATGGAGATCGCTGGTGGTGCCTACGAGTATGGAGTATTATTTTTACGTCGTACAAACACTGGTGAGCTCACCACAATACTAGTCGGACTCTGGTAGATGCCACTAGGACTTTAGATGTAGTCTTGCTACGCACATGACGCTACAAGTGTGTGTTGCCCAGCGATCATGGAGATGGTGCGGCGCCAAGGTAGGAGGCTGTCTTTGTACGAGCATTCATATCCGTGCAGAGTACAGCTAATTACCAGTCATAATAAGAAAGGGGGATGGGAAGGGAAGAGAAGAAGAAAAAGCAAATAGAGGGGAAGTAAATAAAGGGGAAAGGCGCGTGTCGACTCGGTGGATGGATGCATTAGCCCTCGCGTAAAAGAAAAGAAAAGAAGGAAGAAGAAACGCGAGCAAGATAAAGAAACCAGGAGGGAGAAAAGAGAGTCATCCAAGACAGGAGGTAGGTATCCATGAAGACCTCCGTTCGTGGCATGACTGTTGTGGTTCCATCTCCGCATTGCCAGCAATAATAAACAAATGCATATGGAGTGTACGGAGTATATACTCGTAGCGACTGGAGTATACAGGCCAATAGCATTACTCACGGGAGCTACGAATCTAGCAATAACAGTGCCTGATATACGCTGTAAATAGCAGTCGACGTCTAAATGGTTTATGGATGGGGCGCAGGCCGATGCACGAACCACCACCGGTCCGAGTTGACTGTCCAGTCGAAGACGGTCTTCTTTCAACACGTTTGGCATACACCTCGTATTGAATACTCGTACATCGTAATACTGCATCTACATCACATGTATGAGGGCAGCAGGTTATACGATCATCACGATTCACCGTACTGCACTGCTTCTACCTCTCGTCCAGAGACTCTGCTCGTGACATAACGTTCTTCGTAATAATACTATATTCTTGGCTCACGCTGCCATACTGCTTGGGGCCGCCGTATGCCTGCCGTCCCACCGGAATATATGACATGACCACATATCCATGCCCATGGGGGTGTGGCTTTACAAGCACATGCAGACACGGCTGTCACTCTGAGACATGAATATGTATACCTCCAACCTCATGCCATCGTACTGTGTTATTTTACCACTCACATCCATTGATGTTTCTTGTTCAAGAGACCGCCACATGCCGCGGAGCGCTATTAGTAATAGCACCTACACAGTTGACACCATAATGCCTGGGGTCTATCCCTAAGACCTTGGGAGTATGGACACGGATTGCTGAGTAATGTACTGGATGTAATGCATATAGTGGTATCGTTTTCGCAGCCTTTCTACTGGAGACTAAAAGTAGATATTGCGAACCGCTAGCCTCTGGGCGCAACCCACGACCCGACCGTAGCCAAGAAAGCATGGAGGCAAAGCCTAGCTGTACCGGTAGCTCGTGGCCTGTAATAGACTGTAATATGTATTGCTCGTACGGTAAGGTGATGGAAGGCGCAAACTCCAGCTTTGCAGTGCCAAATCATTACACCTCATTCGGCTTGCACCAACTCGCAGCAAGACAGTTAATACTTGTATAACATCTTCTCCCCTTTTCTCTAGGCGACACTTGCCCCCCCTCCTCTAGGCTCTAGCTCAGACCTGGTTTCCCCTGTGGGCCTGGACTCGGCGCTCGTAGTACCTGTACCTGTAGACCTGTATGAACCCTATGATGGATCCCAGCTGTCCAGATCCCTTCCGGTGGTGCGCCAGAGCTATTAATAATACCTGGTGCACTCATGGCCCATGGACGCTCCATGAATCTGAACGCTGTACATATATATTATCATTCGTACAACTACAACAGGCACAGGTGTCAATACGGCATGCATGTTATCATCTGTTGCTGTACATATATATCCCAGTAAGCTGCGTGCCGCCGTGGCGTGCTTGACGCATCAGGCAGTGTTGTATTGCTGTACCACGAAGCACAGTATTTGTCAAGGGAGGGAAGAAGGGTCGAGCATGGCTCAAGAGCTAGATGCCGTGGGATGCAACGGATCGGAGCAAGGATCGCCAAATAAAGAAAGAAAAGAATAGGGGAGAGGGAGAGAGGGAGACTAAGGAAAAGTTTTCTTCCTCTTGGTACCTGTACGTACGGTAAATACATGCTGCCGTGCACATTGTATATTTGGTTCACGAGGTGGTGGCGCCTGCGCGCGTTGGTGGCTCGCTCCTGATACGACCACGCTACAGGTTGGATGTACTAATAATACTCCGTGCAAGTACATCTGTACTCTAGTAGTCTCTAGGTGCTGATGCCCTGTGCCAAGCTCGTATTCGTCGGCGCACTGTGCCACACAACGTTTGTGGTAGCGCCACTACTAAATCTCCCGTTGGAGGCAAACCCAGATTGGAAGGCTTTACGTCTCTCTGAGCTCTGATCAACATCTATCGAGATGTCAGAGTAAAACATGTTTAGAGAGAAATACGAAGAGGGGGGGGGGAAAGGGGGATACATAGAGAATTGCGTACACGTAGCCACTACTAGCAGTATTGAATAAGAAGTCGGGAATGTAGAACCGTCCCCCATCAGTGCTGTCATCCAAACTTCGAGTATATTAGTAGTAATACTAATATCCTGTCCTTCATTCCACACTAAGGCAAACCTGGATCGTCTCCATCGTCTCAGCCGCTTTCCCCGGGTCCGCTTCTCTTGTCTAGTTACCATGTTCCATCATGCACATCTTGTATTACTATTCTCGTACGGGTAGGGGGCTGGTTAATATGCATGCCACCATGGTACAGTGCGACTTCTTTTTTATCCTCCCACGGTATCGCTCTGTATCTCTATGTACCACTCCCGGCTCCAACAATGGAATCTTGCTGACCATTCCAGCACCCCTGGAGACCTCTGGTTCCCCTGAGATCGATTGTTACCTTCTGGGCTCTCTCTACTCTCTCTCTCTCTCTCTCCCCTTTCCTGGCAGCACAGTGCACTGAATTCCAATGTACTGCTTGTTCATAGTTATTACTCGTATATCCCGTAGACCTGACCTAGTACCGTATTTACTCCATAGCCATACGAGTTTACGGTCCTTGACTCCCTGTACAAGCTTGGCCCATTCTACCTGTTGCTCTTCTGTGAGCTCAGACAGACGGTCCCTTTCTCGTGCTTTCTCCGTCGCTGTTGATGCCAACGCCCAAACATCCACTCCACGCCACTCAAGTCTTTGTTGCTTCCAGCTTCATCCTTGAGAAATACTTTCCACCCTCGCTTTTGGTGCTCTTCTCTTTCGCTTCCTATCGCTCTAATTCCTTCTTCTTTTTTTCTTTTGCATTCTCTTCTCTGATACTCTCGTTTGCTTTCCCTCGTTTATTCCTTGGAACCGTGGTTGCATTTCTTCCCAAACGTAGACGGCCGTTTCGAACTAACCCCCGTCTCTTTTGTTTGCAACCTCGTCTCTCCCCTCTCCCCCAACAATCTCGCCTTCTGGCCATCGTGTTGGTCCTGGGCCTTGCATCCATGCAGCTAATTTCGACCTGACGGCCCCCTTTGTCGAGTCGGCATCCCTTCTTTCCTTTTTTCTCCTGTCATCAGTCTAGTCTCTTGCTCCGACTTGCTTGCTGCCTCGTCTCCGTCAACGAAACCACCGGTGATTGTCCCTCGAGGACATCACAGTTGCGCCCATCATGTCGAATCGAATGTCCCTCTTCAGCATGAACTCCGACTCTCATCGCCCTTCTCACCTCGGAGCTGGTCCCCAGACCGCACAGGTCTCTACCACCACCCTCCTCAACGCCATCCACAATATCTACCTCTCCTCTCAACCCCACGAGCTCGAGTCCAGCACCAGTCTCGTCGTCAACACCTGGCTCACGGCCGTCCAGGCTGGTCCCACTGTTGATGTGGCCCTCGCCGCTCGCGCTTGGGAGCACGCCAGGCGTCGTGCCGAGGATGGCTGCATCATCTTGGGGTAAGTTTCTGTCCATACCGTATACCATCGGCTCTCTCATACATGGCCTCTACTTCCCTCTACTAGGGGCATGCTCGATCTGACAATTCTTTCACCCAGATCCCTCCACGAGTCTACGCCATCTCTCCTCGTTCCCTTCATCTCAAAGTTACCCTTTGCCGTTCCCCAGACCGTCTTCAAGTCCCTCGAGGCCATCCGTCCCTTCTTGCGATGTGTCACACCCCACAACCCGTCCCTTCCTCGAGAGGTCGCTCTCAGCGTAGCATTCACCCTCCACCTGGATGGCAGGTTCTCTGATGCTTCCCTGGCCCTCTCCCAGGGCGGGATAGACACCAAGAACGGCCTGCTCGACATCCCCGCAGAGGCCGGCTACCGCGGCTTCGACGTCTTTTACTACCTCCTCACGGCTGCCTCGACCCCGGCTGAGAGGGAGTTCCTCGGCCTTAAGAACCCCTCGCAGTACACCCTGCTCGCCCGCTCCGGCACATATGAGAACCCATCTTACCTCCCCACGGCCGACGATGCTGCTGCTGCCGACGACTTCCGCCAGGCTCTCAAGGATATTGGTATCAGGGGTGCCGCACACCGAAATTTCATCTCGGTCCTGGCCGGTCTGCTCAAGCTCGGCAACACCCTCGACTATGACCTTGATTCGGATGCCCTCGACGAGATTTGCGAGGATGTCGGCGCTCTGCTCGACATGGAGCCCGATGTGCTCATCAACCAGTGTAGCACCGAGGACCGCCGCACCCTTGTCGGTGGTCTTTACGAGTCCCTCGTCGACTGGGTCATCTCCAAGGCCAACGAGGCCATTGCTGCCCAGTCCGCACGCATCAGGGACGGTCAGGAGCCTCTGGATGGCCAGAACTCGGGCTCTTCTATCGATGGTGACAGCAACGACACCGTATGTCTGACCGTTGTCGAGATCCCCTCGCCTACTCTGGGCAAGGCTCTGTCCATGCGCAATGTCTTTGACGATACCGAGGGCATCAATGCCGAGACCATCCAGGACGGTCTCGATGTCTTCCCCGCCGGCACCTCGGTACTCAAGGAGATGCAGCAGGCCGTCTCCGAAGTCGCCCCCGATCTGGGTATTATGAACGGCCCCGAGGGGCGACAGAGGACTCACGACCTGGAGAAGAGGGAGGAGGTTCTCGAAAAGGTAGCCTATGCTGCCGACGAAGACGCCTTTGTCCGGAAGCTGTTGTTCCCCATCCCGGGTGAGGGTATCAACCTTGGCAGGGCTGGTCGCTTCGACCTTCCCAACTTAATCGCCTCGAACCGCATATGGTACCACCTCTCCATCCACCCCACCGACGACTCCGTCAGCAACCTTGCCAACCTCCCTTCTGCCACCTCAGCCTGGTCCGCAGGCTCCGTCTCGCGTCAGCTACGTTCGTGGAGGCTCCCTGAGTGGGCCAACCGACGTAACCGCCACCTCGACTTCACGGCCGACTTTGACATTGATGAGTTCGTCAAGAGGTACGAATCCCTCGGCTGCCTCGAGGGCAAGGACGGCATCGAGAGCTGGGTCCTCGAGCGTGGTTGGAGTAACGGAGAGGTCTTTGTCGGCAAGGAGCGCGTATGGATCCGCGAGGGAGCTTGGTGGGAGGCTGAGAGCAGCCTCGACCTGAAGCCGGGATTTGGTGCTACTCCAGAGAACCCCTTCAACTCCGGCTTCGACACCGGATATTCGGCCAACGGGAGCGGCTACTTCCCGGGACCGCCCCTGACCGATAACGGCTACGACATCGGCCCTGGTGCCGGCGCACCCGGTGCTAACTATGCCGCCAGCCGAAACATTAGCCAGGGCAACCTAAGCGTGATGGCCAGGAGCCTAAAGAACGCGGCGCCATCTGTGGCGCCCAGCGCGACCCTACAAGTTCCCGGTGACTACGGTCTCGGCACCAAGGGTGACTCGTACAAGAATGAGATCTACTACAACGAGGCCGGTGATTTCACCGGTCTCATCGACCCCGAGTTGGCCAAGAACAAGGAGTTTGAGACCAAGCACGTAGACGCTGGCCGACGCGCCTGGGTCGGTTTCGTTTGGGCCGTCACCTTTTTCATCCCGTCGTTTGCCCTCCGCTGGTTGGGCCGCATGAGGCGTCCTGACGTCCGCATGGCCTGGCGCGAGAAGTTCGTCTTGTTCCTGCTCATCGTCTTCCTCAACGCCCTCGTCATCTTCTGGATCGTTGGCATAGGCAAAATCCTGTGCCCCAACTTTGACAAGGCCTGGTCGAGCGCCCAGGTCGCAAACCACCAGGGAGACAAGTCGTACTGGGTCAGCATCCGCGGCAAGGTCTATGATCTCGACAAGTTCTGGAAGCGCCAGCATAGCGACACGGCCATCGAAACGACCACCTCCAACATGTCGCCCCTGGCCGGTCTGGACCTGGACGAGTACTTCCCCATGCCGCTCAACGTGGCATGCCCGGGTCTCGGCATCGACAAGACTGTCCAGCTGACGGCCAACCTCACCAACCAGCCCCAGTACGGCAACGCCGTCCACAAGTCGGGCTACTTCTCCACCGACCCCACCAGCAACCTCGCCAACGACCAGTGGTACTGGGAGACGTTTGAACCCGCCATCAAGGAGTTCTACAAGGGCGACCTTGTATTCAAGACCAAGAAGGTCAAGAAACAGGGCCAGGACGAGAACCGCATGTGGGCCAGGTACGGCGAGAAGATCTACGACCTGACCGACTACTTCTACAACAAGGATGACCTGCAACCCGACGTGGACACGATGGCCTTCCTCAACTCCAAAGTGACGGATCTGTGGTCCGACAACGCCGGCCTGAACATCAAGAGCAAGTTGGACGACCTCATCAAGGACTCAGCCTCGAACGCGACCGAGCATGCCCACATCGTCAACAGCTGGAACTGCATCCAGACGGTGTGGTACAAGGGCATGACCGACTTCCGCGACTCGCCCCGGTGCACCGTCAACAACTGGTTCTTGCTGTCCTTTGCCATCGTCATGTGCTCCATCATCCTGGTCAAGTTCGTGGCGGCCCTGCAGTTCGGGTCCAAGCGCCGTCCGACACAGCAGGACAAGTTCGTCATCTGCCAGGTGCCCGCGTATACGGAGGGTGAGGAGTCGCTGCGTAAGGCCATCGACTCCCTCACGGCTCTGCAGTACGACAACAAACGCAAACTGATCTGCATCATCTGCGACGGCATCGTCGTCGGAGAAGGAAACGACCGCCCCACGCCCAAGATCGCCCTCGACATCCTCGGCGTCGACCCCAAGATTGACCCGCCCGCGCTGCCTTTCAAGTCGGTCGGCCCTGGGAGCGACCAGCTCAACTATGGCAAGGTCTACTCGGGCCTGTACGAGTACGAGGGTAACGTGGTTCCGTACATGGTCGTCGTCAAGGTCGGCAAGGAGTCGGAGCAGGCCAAGTCCAAGCCCGGAAACCGCGGCAAGCGTGACTCCCAGATCCTACTCATGAGCTTCCTCAATCGTGTCCACCACCGTTCCCCCATGAGCCCTCTCGAGCTCGAGATGTTCCACCAGATCAACAACGTCATCGGCGTCGACCCGGAGCTCTACGAGTACCTCCTCATGGTCGACGCCGACACCAGCGTCAACGAGGATTCGGTCAACCGTCTCATCGCCGCCTGCACCCACGACTCCAAGATTGCCGGTATCTGCGGCGAGACTAGTCTCGAGAACACGGACAAGTCGTGGTGGACCATGATCCAGGTCTATGAGTATTTTATCTCTCATCACTTGTCCAAGGCATTTGAGTCTCTCTTTGGCAGTGTTTCTTGTCTTCCCGGATGGTATGTTCTCTCTCTCTCCCTTTTTCTCTCTGTTTTTCTTTTTACCCCTTTCGGTTTCTCCTCCTGTCCCTCTTTCCCTCTTTGCTTCTTTCCCTCTCTTTCTCTGCTCATCATCTCTCGAGATAGAGATGGAGAGGAGGGGGAGAAAAATAAGAATGAGATCAAATTAAGATGATCAAAGAAAAAGACCCTAACACACTACTAGTTTCTGCATGTACCGACTACGGACTGTCGACAAGGGCAAGCCTCTGATCATTTCGGACGATATCATCAGGGATTATAGTGTCTGCGACGTAGACACGCTCCACAAGAAGAACCTGCTGTCCCTCGGTGAGGATCGTTACCTCACGACGCTCATGATCAAGTACTTCCCTCAGATGTCATACAAGTTTGTCCCCCACGCAAAGTGTCAGACTGCCGCGCCGGACTCTTGGAGTATCCTGCTCTCCCAGCGACGCCGATGGATCAACTCTACCGTTCACAATCTGGTCGAGATGATTCGTCTCAAGGAGCTGTGCGGATTCTGCTGCTTCTCTATGCGCTTCGTCGTGTTTGTCGACCTCTTCGGTACCATCATCCTACCCTCGGCCTGCATCTACCTCGTCTACCTCATCTACCTGATGGCGAGTGGCACGGGCCCGTTCCCCCTCATTACGATTGTCATGCTGGCGGCCGTGTACGGTCTGCAGGCGCTCATCTTCATCCTCAAGAGGCAGTGGCAGCACATTGGTTGGATGATCATCTACATCCTAGCCTTCCCCATCTACTCCTTCATCCTACCCATCTATTCGTTCTGGAACATGGACAACTTCAGCTGGGGTAACACGCGTGTCGTGGTGGGAGAGAAGGGAGACAAGAGGATCATCGCCGTCGAAGACGAGCCCTTTGACCCGCGCTCCATCCCCCTGCAGCGCTGGGACGACTACGCCCTGGCCAACAACCTGCCCGGCCGCCGCGGCGGCTACCGCGACGAGCCCGAGATGCTAGACCCCTACGAGATGGAAGAGATGAAGTCGGTCTACTCTGCCGGACCGCCCGGGTCCATCGTGACGGGGGTGCCCCTGCGTAACTCATATATGCCGGCCCCGCAGCACTCGCCCGGTCTCTTCGGCGCGTCCAACTCGAACCAGAATCTGAACAACCAGAACAGGGCATCGACGGTCATGAGCCACTACCAGGACCACCCGACGATGCAGAACCGCCAGTCGATGATGTCGATGGGAACCGGCATCCACGACAACAACCGCAGCCAGTCACCCTACCAGGACCACGTGGCGACGCAGCCCAGCATGAGCAAACGTCTCTCCACGGGGACCCTCGGGTTTGCGGGTGGACGCCGGTCCCCTATGATGCCCGACGCCATGCAGTCGACGCAGTCGTTTGACTTCCAGCGCGAGCGCGGCTCGGGGCCCGACGACAACACGATTATCGAGTGCATCCAGAGCATCATGGCAGAGGTTGACCTCGACACAGTGACCAAGAAGCAGCTGCGTGCGTTTGTCGAGCAGCGTCTACAGACGGAGTTGAATGGTGAGAGGAGAACGTTTTTGGATAAGCAGATTGATCAGGAGCTACAGAAATTGTAGACTATTTTTTATCAGTGGTTCTCTGATCAGTGGCGTTTTTAATATTTGAACACACCCTCGCACAAGGTTTTTACTTTTTTTCTAATATGGGAGGAAGCGGTGCAAAGTCTTTTATTCTTTTTTTTATCCATACACACAAGTTTTCGCTCTACCATCTATAACATGTCTCTCATTACTCGGTTGTAACATTTTTTGTTTTCTTGTTTATTGAAGCAGCATTCATTTTGAAAAGGAACATACAAAATAAGCACGGGAAGGAAAGAAAGGATTCCTATGTAATTAATGTCGGAGATAGTACCGACGAATCAGTCATTTCATTTCAACCGATTTGGAAAAATACAAAAAGCGTTAATTAAAGTGTGACATATCCTCAGTAGATATATTATACTTGTTGACTTGTTGTTTTGAATGGTAGCAATATGAACGGGAATCTCCAATGTGACGAGTAAAGCTACATAGATGGTGGCATTAAGACAAGAAGATGAAGAAAACCGATGCTTGTATATATAATCTGTATGTAGGTAGACAGATCACTCCCCCTTGTCATCAATCTTGCCTATACCCTTGAGACGAAGATAGACATCAGTACCCCACCTATACAGGGTCTGGATATCGATACCCCCGCCAAAGTACTCGGCATAGGCCCTGCTCAGGGGCAGACCGTAGCCCAGACCGGCGATGGAGCTGGTCATGATGGCGGGGCCGGAGCTGGAGAGGACACCGAGACCGTCGTCGACGCCGCCGCCCGCACCGCCGCCTGGGTGCATTCCGCCGGGCATGCTGGCGGCGTCGTCATGGTCCTGGTACTCGGAGAAGGTGGTGTACGAGTACGACCATATGTCGGGCAGGACGGAAGGGGGGATGCCGCCGCCGCGGTCGCGGATACGGATGGTCACTCCCGGGGCGTTGTCGTCGGGCGGGCGGCGGCGGATGGCGTCAACCCCGTTGTTGGCCGAGCTCTCGGGGATGACGACACTGTTCGTGTCTGAGGGCGGCAGGGGTGGCTCCGGGGCTATGGTGACGACGACGGGCTCATCAGGCAGGCCGTTCTCGATGGTGGCGCGAAAGGCGTTCTTCAGCAGCTCCGTCAGAATGTACTCGAGGTGCACGGGGACCGAGGCGAAGGTGGTGTCGGGCTCGCCGGTGACGAGAAGCGTCGGGCGCACGCCGTAGCGCAGCTCGCATATGTCGGCCACCAGTGCGGCACACGACTCGACGACGGTGGCCGGGCGGAGAGCCGTGTCGATGACGCCGACGAAGGACGGGTGGTCGGCCGGGTACGGCAGCGACGACGCGTGGGCGTGCGAGTGTGGCTGGCTGCTCTGGTGCAGGGCGATGTGCTGCTCGGCCACGAGCCGCGTGCCGATGCGCGCACGGAGGTGCTCGTCCAGAAAGCGCGTCACGTCGTCCGCCGCCATGTACCGCCTGCACTCGAGGAAGCCGCGTGCGAGGATGGGGATCGTGTCCGTGTGGGTCGCCACCAGCTCCGCCAGTGCGTGCGTGAACCGCACCTCGTCGTCCAGCGTGACGATAGCCCGCCCCGTAGGCGACGCCATAGCCGCCCGCCAGTACGGTAGCAAGATCGACAACGAGTGCAGGTACGTGCTGTATATGCGAGACACGTTGGGGTTCGACACCACAATGTACGGCAGGTTGCGCAGCGCCTGTAGCCGGTGGGCCAGTCGGATCGGCAGCAGCGAGAGGGCGAAGTTGGCCGATGCCAGGAGCGCCTCTTCCGAGAGGGGCGGCCGTCCGTGTCGCACCAGGTCCGCTAGACCAAGACGGTGCTGCCTCTGCTTGGCTATGGTCGCAATGTCGCCGTCTGTCACGTTGTGCTTCGATGACGATGCTGCATGGTGCAGTTGTCTGCTACGGCAGCGCCATCGTGCTGCTGCTGCTGCTTCTGGAGCATTGCGGCCTGTCGTTATTATTATTGTTGGAGTCTTGTCGGTCAGGTATAGCAGCCTCCTGGGGCTGCTGACGCGCATCATGGCGGCATGGCCACTTTTCGGTGGGTGATTGTCTGAGATAGAGAGAGAGGGTCTTCAATGCCATATTTCCAATCTAGATCGTTCCGGCCCGTGTAGATTGCTCTGTCATCATAGTGGGGCTCCTCTCGTAGGCAGCAACTACGAAGAGCATACGTCACAGGCGAATGGGCACAAACCACGCGCGTGCTGCGGGGAAGGCCAACAGAGTACGGAGAAGGAATTTGGTAACAAGAGATGCTGGAAGGACAGAAGGTATGGAAATCTATGAGATGAATAATAGAGCGCAGTTTATCGTATCATTATGAAAGACTACGACTGCATCGTCAAGTTAAAGCTGGCCATAGAGCACGCGCTCAGCTTGTCGTCTTGTCCCTTCCGTCTTTACTTCTGGATCTTCATGACGCCGTCATTCTCGACGCTCTTGATGTGCGGGTGGTTCTCGAGAGTGGTGACTGCGTCTTCGGGGAACTCGACACTTTTTTTTGGTTTCAAACAGAAATGTCAGTTATGTATCGGGGGGTGAGGGAGGAGAGGGGGTTAACGTACGAGAAGCCCTTGATGATGGTGTACTCGTGCTTGATGGTGCCGCCCTGGTCCCTGCAGTGCTGCTTAGCGCTGCCGAATGTTAGTTTTTTGTTCGGTTCATTCGTCAAGGTAGTATAGGTAATAATAAGAAAGGGACATACTCGGCCACCTCCTCGGGCTTCGCACTCTCGTTGCAAGAGACCTGGAGGAAAAGAAAACGGTGTTAGAGGGGAACGGGACAATCCATGTTAACGGCACATGAAGCTCGACATGGGTGTGTACGGTCCCACGGGATATCCAGGTAGAAGGGGATAAGAAGGGTGCTCACGATGTAGGCAGGCATTTTGCTGTTGCTGTTGCTGTTGCTGTTGATGATGCTGTTTTGAGAGAAGATGGATATAGCTAGTTGATGATTATGACTCTTCTGGTGATGATGCTTCTGTAGAGTTGCTGCTATCGGGCCAGATACAAATGGCGCAACTACTAGAGCCTTTAATCCTGCTGATACCACTGTGGCGTGCAACAGGTGTCCACCCGCTGACGATGACGGCATCATCTAAGCCAGCCGTCGTTATCAATCCCACGTCTTTTCGGAGAAGAAAAATATTGACCACATTGATATACAGTAAGTCATCTGGTAAGAGTTCTCATCGTCTACGGCATGGTCTGAACAGATGAGATAATCTCGCCTCCCATGAGCTTGGAAGCTTCCAAGTGTGGCACCCAATATTGGATGACTAAACAGCTTGGAGCTGCTACCACACTTACATCTATAGATAACCTCATAGAAAGATTTCCTCCCCTTCTTAGGAATTAAGCAGTCAGACGCACAACCATCGACCAAGGACGTACCAGTAGGTAGAGACCACTGTATTCACGCCTACGGGTCATCGTGTGCTGTCGTGAGCAGGAAGCACACAAGCTGTGGTCCAGGGTAGGGTAGACGGATTCCCAAGATGTCCATGGAAAATGGCTGAGCCTGATTACTAAAATGGGGAGCTGTTTGGTCCACGCGGATGCTTTCCTTGTGTTCTTCGCCCCCTCATACTGCGTGGAGAGGAGGACAGCCATCGGGTTATGACTGCGTACATGGGTTCAGATGGAGAACGGAGAGTGCCATTCGCACTTGGTTGGTGGCAGGACTGGGAGGAACATGTGCGGGGTGGAGGGGGTTGTGTCTTAGCGAGTGACTACAAGTACATGTACAGACAGGTGTTATTGACTACAGAACTAGTGATATTACCGCACGTACTCCGTATGGGTACTATTGCTCTGTGTATGGGGAATGCACAATTACCACGCAAAGCACTGCCCCGATTCCATCCCCGTGACGGAGTTCGTGTCCGCCCCGAGGCCACGGTGTTGAGAGAGACAAGGAGCGAGGCGGAGTTAGCCAAAGACTCTCCCAAGGTTCAAAGCGTTGACGGTCGAGCAACACCTTCCCAGCAAGCATATGTTCGCCCGGAGCTTGTCATGAGTGTGTGTGCCAATACGAATACGCGTAATCGCATCGTTGACAGACACCTCTTTCGAGTTTCCGACACCTGTTGAGAATCAGATCATGCAAGGGCAGATACTGACGAGCACTGCCTCCTACCCATTGACGAACAGGCAAGTACCGCAATGAGCCGAGTATTGCAAGTTCGAATGGCCTGGTCGCCCTCGGCTTTGTCAATCTTGGTCAGACCGGACAAGAACTTGCGCCTATCATCCCCTTTCGAGCACGAGACGAATGGCCGGGGCGGGGCGGGGACACTCAGTCCAACGACCACCTGATCGTATTCGTATTCACATTCTCTCTCTCCCCCCCCCCCCTCCTATTATTACTCGCTACTCATACGGTATGAAGGGCAGAGTCTGGCCCTCTCGGATGAGCGATTGGCCTGTGTGGATGAGACCGAACCACCCCCCCCCGCTGACAATGCCTGACAATGCGTCACTCACAGCCGCACAGGGTATCTCGGAACAGGCACAGGCGGGACCTGATTTCTTTGGCCGGGAGTCAGGCTGTTGCGGGTTGCGGGTTGTGGGTTGTATGAGTATTACAAGTACATGTATTGGTCATAATGATATTTTGTAGATACTAATCTGTACAGTCTGTCAGGTCAGGCCATCAATCAATATTACTCGTAGTCCGAATTGTCATGTGCCGATCTTGGTGGTTCCAACTGTGGTGACAGCGGTTGTGTCCATGTCAAAAGAATAAGCTGGCTTGCATTGTCACGGGCAAAAGTGCGACGTGATCGTGCAGCGGAGTATCCAAATATGGACAGAGACAGAAGAAGGAGGAATAAAACTGCTGCGGAGTACGTGTACATGTAGCAAAAGGGTCGGCTAGGACTCGTACATATATAGTATTACTCCGTACGGTGTACAGGTAGCAACGTAATAATATAACATCAATGGGAGCAGTGGGTGTGGTCATGCTGATTATCTGCAGACGTCGTCATACTCCATAACCCTGGCTGGGCCCTGTAGGGTGTCAAGGAGTATTATTTGTTGTGTAGTGCGAATCCCTGCAAATGCTCAACCGACTAGTAAATTGCCAAATTCGTGCAAAAGTGCGAGTAATACGGGATACATCATACTAGGAGATGCCCTACTGAGAGTAGTCGTGCGAGTAGTCGCGTGCGGACAAGGGAATAAGTAATACAAGTCCACATATTCGACGTTGCATCTTGTTGTATCTTGGGAGAGGCAGAGAGCATCGGCATGCATGTCTGTATCGTACATATAACGGTGTATGTTGATGGTGCTACTGGTAGTAGAAGTAGCAGTAGCAGATGAGTATGGATACATGTATGGAGAGAATGTAATAATACCGCGTAATATGGAGATGCAGGACGGTGTTGACAAGAGATTGTGGTGGTGGTGGGGGGGCCGAGATGGTTGGGTGGAGCGCATGGGTGAGAGGGCGGGAAAAGTGGTCTTATTTTTCTTTGCAAGTACCCGGGACTGTTGTTATTACCGGGTAATGTTTGTGTGAGTGAGTTTGTGAACGAGTATGTGCGAGTAATGATGTGCAATAGCATCACGCAGTGACACTCGTACTCGTACGTATATGTATAGTCGTATGACGGTGAAGAGGAGAAAAAGAAAGGTGAAGAGGGCGAAGAGGTGAGGGGATGTGGAAGGAGGAAGGGGAGAAGAAGAAAACAACGGTCAGCCATCCTCCCGGCTGTTGTGACTATCTGTATTACCTGGCAGTACTACTATTGGGAAAGAACAACCCACGAAACACGGAAAAGAGGAAGGAGCAACACAGGAAAGGAGACGATCTGATGATAGAGAAGAAAGAACATCACCTCCTTATAGCAATGCAGAGGGAGAAAATTCAATTCCTGGGAAGATTTGGGAACCCTCGACTCTCAGAACGGGATTTTTTTTTTTTCTGTTGATGGATTCCGACCACTCCGAGACAGCCGGACCATCTCGTACGCGTACCAATGGAGGAGATTCCCCCGCCAACCTCTCGTTTCATCTCTTTGACAGTCATACCAGAAGAGTCACAGAGTACAAGTATCGAGGTACTCGTACTCGCCGATACTGCCAATCCGCACTACTAGACTCCTAGTACAAATATTGCTAGTTGGTTAACCATACAAGCACTGCTATCATCTATCCGCAATGAGTGTGTATATGTACGAGTACTACGGAGTATTACATGCACGAATAGTAGCAGCCAATCCATATCCTTGTCCTCATCGTCCCATTCCGGAAAGTCTCAACACCATTGGGTCGGGAGCCTCTGACGCCGGACAGGGGCCGGCCAAGTGGTAATCTCTCTGCCCTTTTTGTCCCTTCTCTCAGTCCACAATCACTCTTTGATTCTCCGGTTCGCACTCTACCTAACCTCCGATCCGTAACAACACAAGTATTACTCGCACTTGTAGAGGAGGGGGAGAGGCGGGGGAGAGGAGAGAGTAAGAGAGGGAGAGAGAATAAGAGAGAGCGAGAGAGAGAGAGAGCTAGAGAGAGAGTAATAAGAGAGAGAGGAGGGCATTTTCCGTGGACGATTGCCCGTTGGGTAATTACTTATTCTGTAGTCGGTACGCACTTTTTTCCCCCCTTCTTTTCTTTTCTCTTCTTTTCTTTTTTCCCCATGAATCCACCGCGCATGGTGACAATTAGTACTTGTAGTGCTACTGCTCCGTACCTAATATTACGTCGTGGGCTCGCTGCGTTTATATTTTATTATTTCATTAGCACCTCAGCACCTTTAGCACCTTTTCTTGCCCGTTGACCTTCCTCCCCGTCCCCACCGAAAAGGACCTCGTCCCCCCCCTCTCCACATAACCTCCTACCTTCCCTCCTCAAGGGTCCCCTAGTCTCACTTTTTCACTTTTTCACTTTGCTTTCTTCCTGGAGTACCCCCCCCTCCCCCCCCGTCCCTCCTCTTCAATTCCTCTCTCCCCTTTTTCCGACATCACACTCGCTCACTTCTGTCCATTTCGTCAGCCAAGAGTTCGAGAGGAGATGGGCGAGGAGAGCGAGTTCGAGAGAGAGAGAGAGAGAGAGAGAGAGAGAGAGAGAGAGAGAGAGAGAGAGCGACAGGGCTACACCCAAGTCACTCGTTTGTCGCCCACCATGGACGTCAACGCCTCGTCTCCCGTTGTGGCTTCGGTCCTGCCCAGTATCAAGAGCTACAACTTTGGCCCTCAGCTCGACCAGGCCCTTGAGGTCATCTACAACGTCAGCCCTTGGACTGTCCTCTTCACCTTCCTTGCCATATGTGTTGTCTACGATCAGGGTACGGTCTTCCCGCTGTCTGCGCCACTTGCGACTCACCCTTCACCTCTTCTTTTCTGCGCGCGCGTAACCGTCGCTGATCTGTGTCGCTGACTTGCTTCTGATTTTACAGTCAGCTACCTCATGCAAAAGGGCTCCATTGTCGGTCCCGCCTGGAAGATCCCTTTCCTCGGCCCCTTTCTCGAATCCGTAAACCCCAAGTTTGAAGAGTACCATGCCAAGTGGCTCAGCGGTCCCCTGAGCTGCGTCTCCGTCTTCCACAAGTACGTCCATTCATTTTTGCTGTCATGTTATACGTGTGCTCGTCCCACCGCCTGTGCGCCTCCCCCCCCTCATGCAAGTCTTCATGCACAGGGGAGAGCCAATACCCGAATCTATTGGCCGAGTCCGCTAACAAATCAGGTTCGTCGTCATCGCTTCGACTCGCGACATGGCCCGTAAAGTCTTCAACTCGCCCGCCTACGTCCGTCCCTGCGTCGTCGACATTGCCCGCAAGCTGCTGGGCTACGACAACTTCGTCTTCCTCGACGGCAAGCCTCACGTCGAGTTCCGCAAGGGTCTCAACAACCTCTTCACCCGCAAGTCTCTGCAGCTGTACCTGCCCGGCCAGCACGAGGTCTACAACCGCTACTTTGACCGCTTCGTCGAGATGACGGAGGAGAACGACGGCAAGCCCCTCCCCTACATGGGCATCTTCCGTGAGATCATGTGTGCCGTCTCCCTGCGCACCTTCCACGGCCACTACATCTCGGACGAGGCCGTCAAGAAGATCGCCGACGACTACTACCTCATCACCGAGGCCCTCGAGCTCGTCAACTTCCCCATCATCCTGCCCTTCACCAAGACGTGGTACGGCAAGAAAGCATCGGACCTGGTCCTGTCCGAGTTCAGCAAGTGTGCCGCCAAGGCCAAGGTCAACATGGCCGCCGGCGCGAAGCCCTCGTGCATCCTCGACGCTTGGGTCGTCCAGATGCTCGACTCCCAGCGCTGGACCGAGGCCGAGGCTAAGGGCGAGTCGACCGACGGCATGGTGAAGCCCCAGCCGCTGGTCCGCATGTTCACCGACTACGAGATCGCCCAGACCCTGTTCGCCTTCCTCTTCGCCTCGCAGGATGCCACCAGCAGCGCCACCACCTGGCTCTTCCAGATCATGGCCCAGCGGCCCGACGTCCTCGACCGCGTCCGCGAGGAGAACCTCCGGATCCGCAACGGCAACCCCAAGGCCGAAGTCAACCTCGACCAGCTCGAGGCCATGACCTACACCCGCGCCGTCGTCCGTGAGCTCCTCCGCTACCGCCCCCCGGTCATCATGGTCCCCTATGAGGTCAAGAAGTCCTTCCCCATCACGGACTCGTATACCGTCTCCAAGGGCTCCATGCTCATCCCCTCGACCTACCTGGCCCTCCACGACCCCGACGTCTACGAGAACCCCGACTACTTTGACCCCGAGCGCTACTACTCGGGCGACGCAGAGGAGAAGGGCGCCAAGAACTACCTTGTCTTCGGCACCGGTCCCCACTACTGCCTCGGTCAGCACTACGCCCAGTTCAACCTTGCCCTCATGATCGGAAAGGCTTCGGTCGAGCTCGACTGGAAGCACTACCCTACTCCCCTCTCTGAAGAGATCCAGGTTTTCGCCACCATTTTCCCCAAGGTACCACCCTTTTTTTATTTTTATTTTTCTGAACCTACTCCTTCTATTGTGTTCCCAATAACCACCATTCTTACCTTGATGATAATATGCTGACTCTTCCTCCTCAGGATCACTGCCCCCTGACTTTTACCAGGAGGGAAAACTAAAGTGCTCGACACTCAAAGCAAGGGCCGATGCCCCACAGGTATTCGATGACATGTTTCGTTTATTTTTCTTTTTTCTTTTTTTTTTCTTGGAAAAGAAAGAGAAGAAATTTTTTTGCTCCCCCGTATATATCCAAAATAGAAAAGGGGGAGAGCGATTATGACGGCTGTATTTTTCTTTTCTTTTCATGTACTCGACTTCCCAGGGCCGTTATCAACCTATCGATGGTACCCAAGGAATAAGCGAGAGGTTCATCTTATTTATTTATTTTCAGGAAGGAAAGAAGGAGATACGAAAGAGACGGACGAGGAACCAGATGACATCGAGTGCGTCTTCATTTTATTCACACAAAGGCCAAGGAGGTCATGGCATTATTACTTTTTTTTATTACTCTTAGTTTCAAATTTTTTTTTTTGTTGGGTACAATGCAGCTGGTATATAGTTTGCTGGATCTTGTTTAATACAGGCGCATGGTCATAATATGTATGTATATACAAGTCTCTGTATACGACTGTTGTTGATGACTTGGACTTGAACATGTCGAAGATTGTATTTTCTCTACAATCTATTCGTACAGTGATGACATATGTGTGTCTCGGGAGCACAAGTATATTGAAGGCGTATGGCGTATGTGTGGAGAAAAAGTGCGCTATCGCCAATAGCTACTACAGATACATGTACGAGCAACTACCAACTATTATCATACCTCCCTCCTCTTGTAACCCGTTCCGTACTCGCACAGTCGTACTAGGCAGCTTCAAACTCCGAAACCTCCGTCCCTCCATCCTTCCTCCTTCCTCCTTCCCTCCATTCTCACCACCGAACCAATCTCTACAACGGACAGGCACGCACGGCAACAATGTCGATCCCATGTCGAACCCTCGCACGTCCCGCGCTACCGTTCCTCCGAACTGCGACGAGGACGACGGCACAGCCCTCATCCATCTTCCTCGCTAGGTCCGTCGCCGTCTCCGCCACTCCGCGCTCCGTCGCCGTCGGCCGCATCGCCAGCGCAGCTCTCCCGCGACGATGGTACTCTGCCGACAGCGGGGAGTGGAAGTCGTACAGCTTCGACGAGGTGACGGAGCAGATTAAGCGGAATGACGAGATCGCCAAGGGTGGGAAGGGGCAAGAGGTTATATTTGTTGGTATGCTCGGAACTCGATTGCTTCTTTTTTTTCTTTTCCCCTTTTCCCTTTTTCTTCTTGTCTTCTTTTGTCCCGTGCAAAAAAAATCAATTACTCAATCCAATAAATTCCAAGGAAAAAAAAACAATATACTGATGGATAGAATGAAAAAGATGTCCGCGAACCCCATGAACTACAGGAGACCGGCAGAATCCCAGGTGCCATCAACATCCCCATCGACAGCGCCATGAAGAGCTTCCACATCTCAGACGAAGAATTCCTCAACACATTCGGGTACGACCGCCCCCCGCGCGACGCCCACCTGCTCTTCTACTGCAAGGCCGGCGTGAGGGCCAAGACGGCCCTGGCCCTCGCCCAGCATGCCGGGTGGAAGAATGTGGCTGATTACCCCGGCTCGTGGCTCGATTGGGACAGGAACAATGGCGAGAGGGAAGTTCAGAGAGGGAATTCCCAGTGGGATAGGTTGACGGGCAAGAACTGAAGAGACCCGAGACCTTACAGGCGGCAAGGATATTGTAGCAACCTGGACATGGATTCACAGATCGTTCTTTGATGTATTGTACATGCTATAAAAGACATGGCGCGGTCTGAACAGAGTAGGGGATACTTAATAGAAAAACAGCTACATGAAACCAACGCCAAAGAAGGAAGAAAAACAACAACACGGCACCTAGTCCCACATCAATCCGTCATACAAACTTCCACACACAAGCTCGAAAGTGTATGGCAATTTCTCCAACCTTGCCTCTTCTTCTTTGGGGGAACACCGGTAGACATTAGAACAAAGGCGTAGAGTCGTCACCCTTGCTGTCGGGGCCACCCTCCCCCGGCTCGCGGGCAATGGGACTCCCGTGCGCAAAGAAGAGGACCTTGATGGCGAGGGCGAGGGCGGCGTGCAGGACGATGACGATGACGAGCAGGACCTTGCTGGCCTGGCGGTCCGTGGCGCTGAGAACGGGGTACAGGTTGCGCACGAGGAAGGCGACCGAGACGGCGAAGCCCACGCCGACGAAGACCCAGTTGAGAATCTCCAGCGGCGACCAGCTGATCAGGGCAACGGGAATCCAGATCAGGTTGGAGTAGCCGTACAGGGCCCAGCACTCCAGCAGGTTGGCCAGCTCGCTGCCAAAGTACCGTAGGGCCAGGAAGAGGAGGGCGGGGAGGAAGATGGTGTAGCCATAGATGAGACCGGCAGCGCCTGTTGTTTTTGTCAGTACTCTTTCTCCATCCCTAGGCGGGCGAGCGTAGTGAGAGGAAAAAGAAAAGGGAGCGCAGCGAAGAGTTAAACACGGGAAAAGACGGGCGAGCGCAGCGAGAAGACAAAAACGTACCACTGAGAAGACGGAAGTCATAGGCAAAGGGTGCCTTGTCTCTCATAGAAAGGTACTGGCTGACGGTGCCACCGAGGAACAGGATGAGCACGACCGTGGTGGCTATCCAAAAAGGCCCGTACAGATCTGGGTTCCCCTCGAGTACGTCGAGGAAGTTGGCGCGGGGGAACAGGGCCGCCCAGCAGCGCGACAGGACAGCTGACGTGTCCACGTCGAAGAACTGGGCGTAGAACGAGATGGACCATAGGTACCTCTTCGACGAGTCGGATGACGAGGCCGCCGTGGCCGGAAGGGGCAGGCCGGACGAGGATGGAGCTTTGCGCGCGCCGGGAGCAGTCTCGTTGAAGTTGGAGTTGTGGAATTCGAGGTCCTCCTGGAGGTCCGTGTGACCGAGGTCGCCCTGCCAAATCCGGGGTTGTGTCAGTACAATCCATCATATCTCTATAAGAGAGCAAAAAGTGGAAACGGAGGAAAAAGGTATGCGCATATCTGGAGATTGGTCGGCCTACCTCGTCATCCACGTCCACCACGGCGTCGTAGCCGGATCTGCCAGACATCGTGGGGAGAAGCGCAAATGTGTAAGGAGGAAAAAGATGCGGTTGATGCTAGATGATTGAACTGATTCGTCTGACTGGCTGGCCGTATTCGTAGGTCGTTGTTGGGCAGACAGGCAGGATAGTTTGGGCGAGGGGGAGGGCGATTGAGAGAGATGTCTTTCTCAAGCTTTGGGTGCTCGCAACTTGGACAGGTTGTCGTCAGGGCGCAGGAGGAATTCAGGGACGAAATACCCCCGGCATTTTCCCGAGGGCGCCGAGGAGTTGGGGGGGGGGGGGGATGACACAAAAAAAAGTGCAACTATTGTGGCAGGGGTCGCCTCTTACATGGAATGGTAATGTATCGTACAATTTCTCCTGTGTTGAAATGTAATAGCCTTTCCATTCGCGAAAGAAGAAGATTTTTTTTTTTCTGAATCGATGGATGCTCTTTATTCGAGATATTTCGCTTCTGGAATCCTTGTATGATAACGGCTCCGCCCCCGCTCCATATTGCCCAGGACAGGTTGAGATGGTCAAGGCATGGGCAAACACCATCTACGTATATTCAACCTCAACCACCTCCCACTTCTCATGACCAACATCCACCGTCCCTCCCACCTTAAGTGAAGCACTATCCGCCAATATCCTCTCACACGGAAGTCCAGGTCCCGCGCCCCCATGGACCGTCCTCTTCCACCCGGACCCATCCACCCACTCCCACCTCTCTATTGCGACATCACCCCCTCTCCTCACGATACCCTGACAATACCGTCCAAACAGGACAATCAGCCCCCTATGATCGTCGGCCTTGTCGAACCGCGCGACGACACACTTTGCGTTCCCCGCCGCCGTCGTCCCGGGCTCCACGTCGCGCCACATCTCCTCGTACTCTGTCATCTCGCCCGTCGCAGGGTTGACCATGACCCCCTTTTCGAGGGTGAGGTTGCCGTCCGACGGGACTGGGTAGTTGTCGCCCTCGTCTATGACTCCCTCCGTCTCCTTGGTGCGCGAATCGATCCAGTGGCGCCACTGGCCGTGCGTCACGCCTGCTCCCTTGCCGTCGACAGGGCGGGACGACGACGTCCCCGCAATAGCCCAGTCTATCTGGTCTGGTAAGACGGTCACTGTCCAAAAGTGTTAGGGCGACGGCGGACGTGGGCAGTGGGATGTGAGATGAGTATAATACCGTCTTCTGTTGGCCAGGCCCCCGTCTCTCCGGCGGGACGAATTACGCGAATGTCCACAAACAGATGCTGGCCCGGAGACGTGACCACTATCGTGGACGTCGGCTCGCTCGCCTCGTCTGGGAGCCACCGGATGAATTCTCGTAGAGAGATGCCCATTGTGGATTATTCTGTGCAGTATGTATTGCTTCTATGCGCTTTACTTGCGTGATGAGAGATATTAAGGGTGGTGTACTACTAGTAGTATTTACCCCCACCACCCCGCACATCCAATCTGGTATTACATCGGAGAAAGACATATATATATCTACGATGAGAACGATATCATTATCCAGCTATACATCTGGAAAATCAGCAAGATGCCGCACGGCATATGGCATAAAAGTAATTTGGTTCGCTTCCACGGGCTAGAGAATCGGCCCGTGGTCAAGACGTAAAGAAGCTACTGATCTGGACGAGAGTTGCCTCAGCCATGACAAGCCAAGGGGTTACGCGTTCACTTGCACGCACGTGCGCAGACGGGGCAATTATCATGATTTGCTCAGAATGGATTGCTTAAGCTGCCGGTACTAATCGTAAGAAACAGCCCATGAATGCGTTGAACAATGGAGTTCTCCTTTCCCTCCCATTGCCATGAAATCCTGTCCGAATACCAAGGAAAAAAAAGACCAAGATACGCCGCCACTTTTCTTCTTCTCTTCTCTTGAACGGGGGGTGAAACCGTCTATTTGAGCTTCTTCTTGGGGCGGAGCTGGTTGGTGTGTCCGCACTTGCGCTTACGGCAGTTGGTGGCACGGGGAGGAAGGCGGGCCTATATTTGAATTTGAGTCAGTCGATTTTTTTCTTTTTTCGTTTTCAAGTTGGTGACGCCTCTCATGATGAGAGATATGGGGATAGGAGAGGAAAGTGAGGGGGAAGAGAGGAAAGAAAGAGACATACGTAGCACTTGCGGCAAACCATCTTGTCGCAGTTGAACTTGGAGGCGAGGGCCTTGAGCGAGGGCTCAATGATACCACCACGGAGGCGGAGGACCAGGTGCAGGGTCGACTCCTTCTGGATGTTGTAGTCGGACAGGGTGCGGCCGTCCTCAAGCTGCTTTCCAGCGAAGATCAGGCGTTGCTGGTCCGGAGGGATGCCCTCTTTGTCCTGGATCTTGGACTTGACATTGTCAATAGTGTCCGAAGACTCGACCTCAAGGGTGATGGTCTTGCCCGTCAGGGTCTTCACGAAGCTGTTGAGTGAAAATCCCACGTTAGTATATCATCTCCCTCTCTGTCGTTCCCTCCGTCAATTTTTTTCCTCTGGTGGGATGGTTGGCCATGTGGTCGTTGTATGTTGCGTCTTTGAATATACAAATAGATGGGCAATTTTCGTTTGGCGTTGATTTTCCGTGTGTGCATCGCTGGGGGGAGGGGGGAGAGTAGAGGGACGGGAGACGGGGGGGCTTACATCTGCACTGTTCAGGAAGTTAGCATATTCAGTCGCTTTCGCATTCACCATATGACTGCGTGTGGTGGGCTTCAACTTACTCTTGACGGATTTTGGTGACGCTGACGATTGTGAAGTTCGAGGTGGCCCGATTTCCCTGCCACTTTTTGCGCCGAACAAGTTTGGTGGTGGGGCGGAGCTGGCACATTTGAGTGAAAACCCTAGGTCACGGGCATAGCCACGTGATAGGTGTGCGTTTCAGGTCACGTGTCGCCATCATTGATCGCTTTGCAGCGACAGAACTCTCTCAGCTCGGTGTAAATGGTGAGATGCTGAGATGACGAAATTGATGATATTATTCGTGCCGATGCGCTATCACTATTTTTCTGAATCATTTTCCAAGAATTTTCTTTCCAAGAAAGCATTATTATCGTTGTTAGAAAAAGCCGGTTCTCATTGTACATCTAATATATTTAACCTCCCCGACCGCCGCTGCCAAACTCGTACTATACGTAGCTCCAGCATATAGACGGCTCTCACAAGCCCCTCAAGAGGTACACCCGTTATATCCGCTGTTTTTTTGTTAAAAAAAAAAGAACAAAAAAGAACAGAAACGATCCAGTTCTTCACGGAATCAAAAGTTACTTACATATAGCAGTATAAAATGACATGGCCAGAGGTGAGAGATCCTCGACAGTGCGGAAAACCTCATGCATGACCTCTTCTGGCGCATCACCCTCACCATCCTGTGCAACAGTTCTATCCATTGCTGCAGAAAGGATAGCCCGCGTCCGCTGATCAATAATTCCATTGGAAGTCTCTGGAGCAGGTGGTTCCGGCGGCGGAGGTTGCTGCACGGGAAAGAATTGAGTGATGGGGTTTGCGTCTATGACAGGTAGCAGTACTATGTCAGCTCGTCTAGGATACAAGGCAACAATGTTAGCAGACTTACTTGTCTTGTCGATGAAGCTTGACATGTGGGCGAGGTAATCGTCGAGTTCCTTTGTAGTCATGTTGACGACACTATCTGCTGTCATATTACTGAAATTAGGCTTGGGTCCAGCCGCCTGCCCGCCATCGTGCTCATCCTGGAACTTCTGGATAGCCTGTATCCATTTGTCCCAGTCGAATCGCAGCGGAGAAATGATAGAAGCAGAATGCTCCTGTGTTGTCTGGGTACCCTGCTGAAACGGGAACAAGATCTTTGTAGCGACGACCATCAACGAAGCCACCAGAGTTTCAGGCATGTCAACGGGGAATATTCTCGACTTGGACGTGGGGAACTGAAACGAGCATCTCAGGATCTCCGCAAGGCTTCGTGCGGCCTCGATAGATTCAACTACTCCTGCTGTGTTAGTGTCCTAAGAGGGAGAGACGAAGGAAGGGGGAGATGAACGAACGTGGTAGAGAGAGTTGTCTTCCGTATTGGACCAGCATGGAAATATGGTTCAACGGAGGAAATATTATGTTGTAATTATACTTGTATCCCAAGGCGAGACGCAACACGGAACCATGAAGGATCCCGCCATCAAGGGACGTGTGAAGCGGCATCTTCAGAGCCCGGATGTACGACGACGGCATACGGTCCTGCATCTCCTGCGGCAGATTGTAATACTGCAAGCGAGTCAACATCTACCCTGCCCACGAGAGGATAAAAGCAAGGACTTACAACGCGTTTATACGGCATGTTCCCACCAACAGCCCACCTGTGCATCTCACCTACCCGCGTCGGTATCCGCAGCAGCAGACAGCCCAGGTAGCAAAGCGAGATGGTATCCACGAGCCGCGGTATAGGCCAGTCTGACGCGCCCCGGTCGTGATCCCAGTTGAGCAGCCTGCTTCTCAGGCGTATGGTGCCGTCGTCGTTGACATCATCATCGTCGCCGTTGCCATTGCCGTCGGCCATGTCTTCGACAAACGTAGGCTGGGAGCTGAACATCTCGAGCTGGGGCTCACCCTCTTCTTCGTTATCAGGGACGACGACCATGGACCCAAAGGCCCGGATGCGGAGGTCCCACAGATCCCTCACCACCGTCTCTAGTTCCTCTGCGTGGCCTTTTTCCCGGATGAGCCACAGGGTCTGGCTCCGGAGAACCAGCTGCAGAGCCTCGAGGTATAGGCTCTTTCCCTCTAGACCTGTGAGTTGTCGAGTCTCCTTTTCGCGAATCTCCTTCTCGCGCCGGGCCACCGATCCCAGCCTCCCGGCATCTTCCTCCTCTGTCACATCGAATTGGATGAATCCCTGTTTATCTCTTTTTTTTGTCAGTTGTCTTCTTGTAATAACTATACCAGACCACTGTGATGAGGCATGCCAAAGAAACAGCAAAGGGGAGGGGGGGGAGGGCAAGGAAGGAGAGATAGGACGAAGAAGATGAAAAGAACAGACCTCAATCTCATGTCCATTCGATGCGCAGAATCTCATGCCATTCTCAAGATAATACTTGCGATCGCCACATTGAGAGCATCGCTCCCCACGTGGAAGCCTGCGCGCTTCGCTACGCTCCTCCATGCTGTTTTGTCCCTCCTTCCTTGGTTCTCAGCGCGCAGCCAAAATTGAAATTGTGTCCACGTCAGGTGCACATGCACCATGAAGAAGATGACTTCGTATTATCTGCCCTCTTGCACGGCGGGCACCGAGGTGGCCGATAGGCAAAAAAATCCTAAGTAGTTGGGTGGCGTTGTTTGGCGGGACTGATGTGGTTTTATGAGAAAAATCTCCTCTTTTCTTTTCTTCCCATCATAGCCTCACCGACACCGTGTAAGTCACGACTTGAAATACCTGTACGGCAAGTTTTAATTCCGTAAACGTCCTCTCACTGGTATATATAATTTTGCCGCTTTCTGTCTATTGTATTTTACATTCCGTTTCCTGTCCTTTTTGATTCCATGCATCTGTCCTCTCTTTTTTTCCTATATTGAATCACCTTTTGGTAGAGAACACGCCATCTTAGCCTTTATACTCGTCTAGCAAACAGCATACAGCACGTTGGTTTACGAGCATACTGATTGTGTGATATGCATCCACAAGACACATGTAGGCCAGAAAAAAGTCATCATCTTCAATGCTTGCCTCTCCTTTTATTTTATTTTGGTAGGATTTTTTTTTGTCATGGGACCTGGCTACACTGTGGCCTGGATAACACCGGTCGTTGAAACAAAGGGAAGTTTTGAGATCGTATAAGCTCATTCATGAGATTCGTCGATCGTGTGATAAGTCGTTTAGACAGCCTTATCAATGCAAGCATGCTCACACAGTTACAGCCATCCGATTTTTAACCAACCGTGGCCCCTCAAGAGTCGTGAGACACGAACAGTGATACGTCCTTGAATTTTGACCGCAACAAGGGCTCGACGAAAAGAAAAAAAAAGAGAACAACATGTGATGGGTGCACCGAGAGCACACGGTAATTTCAGAAGCGACTTCATGTGTGCATGTTTAGTCGCCACCACGGGGGGCCTCCTTGCAGTCCACGGCGACCTGCTCGCCCATGGCGGTAAGGATGATGACGTCTGGTAGACATGGGTCAGTATACTCGTATTATGGCTCACAATACGGTTGATATGACAGTTGCAGGGGTTTGTATAGACGTTTGTTGGGGTTCCACTTACTAACGTCCTTGCCGTCACTGAACATCTGCTGGATCCTGGCACCGACCTCGTTGTCGGGGAGCTTGACATCGTCTTTGGTGTCACCGTCATCATTCATGAGGCTGAGAAAGCCGTCGTCGATGTCGAGCTGGGGGTCTGTTAGTCGACCTGCACTCTGTTGTACTCGCTTTTGACTCCCGCACACATGCTGTAGAGCAAGATGCAAGAGTGGAGGCTAGAGGTTAGAGAGAGGAGGGAGAAACATACAAGCTGGTACTCGCGGCGGGAGACGTTGGGGACGTCCATGTTGTGAGTCGAGGGAGAGAGATCCTCGAGCTTCTTGCCGGTGAAGATATCGATGGCGACCAGGTGAACCTTGGCGTGACCGTGCTTGCCAGTCTTGGAGGTAGACATGTCGACAATCTTGCAAGGGCGGTTCTTGATGACAACGTGGCCGTTCTTGCGCAGAGCAGAGCACTGCATGGGAAAGGTGAGCGAGGCGCCGGCGTCGGCGGACTCGAAGGTCACATCATGCTGGAGAGTGAAGATGAGGTGTTAGCAGGAACACATGGTATGCGTGTAGGTGCGTGTTGGTGTTGGCGGCTTTTTCCCCCTCTTCCTACTTCCTCCCGTTTTTCTTCGATTTTTTGCTTAATCCTATCTTCTTGTTCCTCAACAACAACAACAACAACAACAACAACAACAGAAACTAGCTGCTAGTCACCAAATTGCCAGATGCAAATTGTCAACTCCTTCGTTGTGTGACAGGCGGGCTGGTTTGCTGGGTCGTGGGGCATGAGAGGAAGGACAATGCGGGGTGATATTTTTGTGTCCCAGCAGCGCGAAGCAACAAAAAAGGGCACTGCGCAGAGAGGAGGAGGGGTGCGGCGCGCGAGAGGGGGGAAACGAAGAAGTGGAAGATGAAGAGGGGAAGTGGAAGGAGGGATTCAATAACTTGCCTCGTCAGCCATTGTGGTGGATTTGCGCGAAGAACGGGTTTGTCGGCTTAAAAAGGGAGAAAATCAAGAATTTGATGGGAGAGAAGGAGAGAAATAGTTGAAGAGGATGGTCGGAGAAAGATTTGGGAGTGTGAGGAAAAAAAAAAAGGGAGAAATATCTGGCTGCTGGCTGGACAGGGCAGAGGTTAGCGGCGGGGTCAGACCTACACCACTGTAGAGCGGTTGTCACAGGCTGAAGGTTGCTACGATTATAGCCGCCACAAGCTCTGAGTACTGTCTGTAAGTATCAGTACCACTACTACTACTGCCTACTAGTACTAAGGTACTACGTACTCACTACCGACAGTTCTAAATTACTGTACTCTATCATAGTGGCGTGAAGGGTGAAAATACTCCATCGTGGCAAGTGAGGGGCAACTCGACTGGGCTCTTGTTGCGCGCGCTGGTGGGTGGGAAAAATTGCAAAAAAAAGTGCGACGCCTTGATTTTTTTTTCTTCTCCATTGGCCTTTGGAACTCCTGTGATTGGACCCTTGGAGGGGCTTCCAGACGCAGTGGAGGGGCCTCGGGAGGGGGCCTCCCCCATCCACTGCACCCTGGAAAAATTCTACAGCGGGGGATGTACCACTGTACACTGTTTTACGCCAGTAATGCCACTGGAAAGAGCCCTGAAAGAGCAATGGAAGGCCCGGGCTAGAAGGTAGACGAGTCCCACAGCAGAGAGGCAATTGCCAGTCCTCAATTGCGGAGTTTCAGTATTAGTACATAGCCCCAGTCAGGCAAGCATTCAGAAACTTTTACCTTGGGTGGACTGTAACCTTGGAGTAGCAACACCGCAGATAAGAATGACAGAATACACTATTCTCATCGAGAGGGACTTTGAAATTTACAGTTCAGGCACGTGTTACGTACTTGGTGGTGGTAACACCACCCGTATATGTACAGTGTTAGACTCTAATGCCTATAAACTCCTCCTGCCTAGTAGGCGTCAGCCAGAGTTCTACAGCACCAGGCATTATAAGATCACTACTACATACTCGTGATCCATACGCGCAGCGAACCCGAACCCCGCCGCTACCTATGCCCATGGCCATAAATATCATTTCTACTACTGCGATAGAGTAGTAGATACTGCATGTAGCATTACAGCTCCATCAAAACTCCCAGCACGGTAATTGTTACGCATCACTCCGATTACGGAACGCACCCATGCTACAGTACTATATATAATATTAATACTGGTACGAATACAAAGAAATGCTTACCCTAGGATGATGTACCTCTTACGCTAAAAATGAGCGCCAAGGTACATACGCGTCCCGACTGCCAAAACGGTCTAATAAGTGGAGCACATGTCGTCGAAGCTCCAGGACAGCTCACCAACACTCGTGCGTCGCGACGACTAGACCGAGTATCAGTGTTGAGTATCGACAAAGTCAAACAAATCTCACTAGCTCCCAAGACCCTCCTCCCCCCCTGGACGTGTTTTATCTCGGGCTCGCGGCATCGGAAAATACGGCCATCAATTAAATATCCGGGCCGGTCCCGAACATGCTCTGCCCCGGCAACCCCTTGAGCCCGAGACCTGCCTCCTGAGAGACTTGTCCCGTCCTGTCATCTTATCACCTGTCTGCTCTCGGCCCTCCGTAACGTCAGCAGCAATCATGTGGCTAGACCGACTGGCCGGGAATCAGGCCAACAACCTGTCTGCCCCTCCTCCGGGCTCTCAACCCTCCAGCAGACCGTACTCTCCGCTCCCTCGCCGCGTGTCGAACAATCTCAGTCCCTACGCCACGTCGCAACGTCCCGGCGGCCAGCAGCAACAACAGCCGCGCCGGACCTCGTCGCTCTCGCTGGCTACAAATGACTCGACCACGTCTCTGCTGTCGTCTGCACGTAAGCCCGTGGGATCGGGCCTCAGGCAGGCCGAGACGGCACCCCACGATGCCGCCAACCGTTCCCTGGAGATTCTCGACAGGCTCCTCCGCACGGCGGATGACCACGATGCGCCGCGCAGCACCATTACCGACCATGATTTCCAGCTTGACCCAGACTTTGGTGGACTATCGTTAAGAGAGTTGGCCGATTCTGAGCCTGGAAACCCTCCCTCAAGGGTGCCTGCACGGCCGCAACCCCCCCAAGACTGTATGTTATGCTATCCTCCCCTCTATCGACTAGACCAGACACTAACACCCAGATCCACAGACGAGAAGCAGCAGACCAAGTTCGACGACCTACGCCGATCCATAAACGCCTGCGACCAGGTCCTCAGCTCTGTCGAGACGTATCTCGCCAGCTTCCAGTCCGACCTGGCCACCGTGTCGGCCGACATAGAATCGCTGCAGACCCGGTCGGCCACGCTCAACCGACGGCTGGATAACCGTAAAGCGGTGGAGAAGGCGTTGGGCCCGCTCGTCGAGGACCTGAGCATCTCACCCGAAGTCATCTCCAAGATCTCCGAGGGCCATATCGACGAGATGTGGGCCAAGATGCTGTCCGAGATTGACCGTAGGACGGCATCTTACGAGGCGGCCAAGGCCAGGTCGCAGCACTCCAAGGCATCGGAAGATCTGGGGCCTTTGCTTGAGAAGTTGACTGCCAAGGTATCTACACACACAGAGACACCACACACGTATATTCTATAGATTCATCGATCTCGCTTTCTAACATTTGACCAAACACAGGCCATTCAAAGAATACGAGATTTCCTAGTGGCGCAGATCAAGGCCCTACGATCACCGCACATCAACGCGCAGATCCTGCAGCAGCAGAATTTTCTGCGGTTCAAGGACCTCTTTACCTTCCTTCATAAACACCACAGCGCGCTGGCCGAGGAGATATCGCTGGCGTACATGAACACGATGCGTTGGTACTACGCCAACCAGTTTGGACGGTACGAGCGGGCCCTGGCCCAGCTGAAGCTGCACGTGCTGGACCGCACCGATGCCCTGGGCCAGGAGGACATGTCCCGGCGGGCGACGGTGCTGACGGGCGGGTCGCGCGTGGCGGCCGGACCGCCCCACGACGCCTTCAACCTGGGCCGCCGCATCGACACGCTCCGCACAGACGACCAGTCGGCCCTGTCGTCGTACCTAGCCGAAGAGGACCCGTCGACGCACTACCTTGAGGTGCCCTTCCGTAACTTTAACCTGGCTCTGGTTGACAACGCCACGGCCGAGTACACCTTCCTGGCTACCTTCTTCTCCCCGGCCCTGTCATACGCCACCATCTCCAAGAACTTCAACTACATTTTCGACCCCACATTTGACCTGGGCCGGACCCTGTCCAAGACGCTCGTCTCCGACTCATACGACGCCCTCGGCGTGCTCCTGTGCATCCGCCTCAACCAGCGCTTCGCCTTTGAGTTGCAGCGCCGCAAGGTCCCTGCCCTGGAGGGCTACGTCAACGCCACAAACATGCTCCTTTGGCCGCGCCTGCAGCTCATCATGGACCGTCACTGCGAGTCGGTACACACCCTCGCATCGGCAGTAGAACACGGCGGCGGTGCCGGCGGCGGCGGCGGCGGCAGCAGCAGTAAGAACCTGTCCGCCGCGCCCCACCTTGTCGCCCAGCGCTTCGCACAGATCCTCCACGGCTTCCTCTCCCTCAGCGCCGACGCGAGCGACGATGAGCCCGTGGGCGCTAGCCTGCGCCGTCTGCGTAATGAGGTCCAGTCCTTTCTCGATAAACAGGCCCAGGCCTATTCCGCCGGCGCAGAGAGGCAGAAGGGAAAGCGCTTCCTCTACAACAATATCTCCCTCATCCTCACCATCATCAGTGACACCGACGGTAAGCTCGCCCTTGAGCACCAGTCGTACTTTGAGGATCTCAAAAAGAAATATCAGGATATCAACTAAAAAAACAAAAGAGGGAACCATCTCTTATTCTTTCTTTCAAAATTTGTATATTTTCTAAGTTTGTACATGTTTCATTTCCTACCTTTGACTCTCCTCAGCGAGTCTGCCCTTTCCCTGCTGGTGGGCCACGTGCACGGCGTTCTTTCAGGTATATTGGTGTGTGCGTGTGTGTTTGCATTAGGTTAGGTATATTCATACGCTCAATAGAGTCTCCTTGTTGTTGCCATCTAGCTGCATTTGTGTGTGACTGCACTGCATGTCCCAGTGCGACATGTTCCCAATCACCGCGAAAAGAGACTTGTGATGTGGTGGACAATTGCCGGGTTGCGGCGGAGGTAGAACGCCAGTGCACCAACCGCCATGGCTGTGCCAAACGTCGTTGCCGGTCTCCGGTAAGCCCAGAGCGTTGCCCGGACCCTATCCTGAAACTCGGCCCACTTGAGCTCATTGACCTGTTGCTCAAAGTGCTCGCTGCCCTCCTCCAAGGTCTGGTCCGTGTCCGTGTCGATGTGGCGCATCGTCTTGAGCGCACTAGCGTCGGATATTGACTTCCATGACCGGAGGGTCTCGGGAGGGTGGCGGTCAAACAGCTTGACCGAGTCTTCAATGAGCTTGTCAAAGTCCGCCCCAGGCGGCACTTTGGAGAGGATGACATGGAGGATGTCCGGGTCGTCAATGTCGAATATCTCTTCGCGGCGACTGATGACTATTTGGGCAAACATATAGATGCTGAAGACGGGCTCACGGGCGAGGAAGACATCGAACAGGCGCGATATGTCGTGGTAGGCCTCGACGTTATGGGCATACATTGTCAGCGTGCCGGAGAGCGCATAGAAGGGCTCTACTCCGACCAAATGACGCCAGAGCCTGGTGTCAGCCCTGCCTATTATGTCTGGGAGAAGACGTAGCTGCGCAGTTGTCGCGGCAAGGTTGGGGAGCATAAAGTCGCGGATACGTAGAACCGATAGGCGAGCAACGGCCGACGCGCGCAATTCTCGGGGAAGCACAAGAACAAAGACTTGACAAATGTCATGGTAGCCTTGGAAGTAGCAAAGGAAGGGGTATCGACGGAGGACTTCAATGATCAAGACCGAAAGCTCCGATTTCCGCTTATCCAGATCGGCGTCAGACTGGTCTATAACAGGACAGATGTCAGCTGGGTGGGGTCCGGTCGGTAGACTATTTCGCTAGATAGAAGTAATTTGACTCGCACGTACTGCGCGGGTAATATACAAAAGACCGGTCGACATCGAGCTTCACTTGATCTTCGTCGGCATGGGGCGGCAGCTCCTTCCAGTCGCCGAATAGTAGGGCATTCGTAGAGGCGTCGGTCTTTTCACCAACGCTGCTGTCAGTCGCATCGTGAGATGGTACACCGAGGAGAATTGGCCCTGTTGAAGCAATCCGTTGTCCAGGTCAGCAGGTGCGTTGAATGGGACTGAGCCACGGGAGGAGTCGTACAGGCCTGCTGACGAAGCTCATCACTGACGAGGCCGGCCCTGGTTTGGGCGAGGACCCTCAGCCGAGCAGCGTCTTTTGATTTACATGCATCGGAAATATCGGCAGTCTTTTGTTCAATGAATGGATCGATGAACTCGGTGGACTGGGCGGATGGCGACTCGGTCGTGGTTGGTTGAGAAGGCGCCTCTTGGCCTACATCGTCGCTGTCCTTGTCATGGCCGGTCGGATGATGAGGCTGCGTCAGTCGTGGATCCTGGGCCATGGAACTTGCCCGGGCAGGATTCGAGTTTGCGGGTATTATAGCGATGACAGGGAATGACGGATCATTAAAATTGTGAGACGCATACGAATCAACATAGAGGCAACGGGGAAGGCAATAGAAAATGGGTGTGCATGTGGGATGGTGTGCCGCGCCTGATGGTAAGAATGACGACGGACTTACGGATATCACGAGTACGAGAGTACTCGTACGACGTAATAACTCCTTAACGCGACTAGCAATAGCGAGTGACAGTCAGTGGGGGGAAGCTCCTTACCTTTTCGGTCCGCCCCCAGATTGACTGTCTCGAGGGAAGGCGTCATCCATCGGCTTTGCGCAATTGCCCATGAGAGTGCGCCGCGTATGAGCTAAATTCGTGCGTTCTCAGTATTATTAGCTTATTCATATTTAATTCGTCAGATAATTGGGCATATATTCATTCTATTGCCCAGATGTGAGAACATATAAGGCATCGCGTAGCATCACGGCGTTGTATTGAGAGCAGGCTTCATCTCTGCCCAATGTTCAGTCGCTCTACGCAATAACAATGGGTAACATGTTCAGTGCAGTAGCGGATAGTGGCGGATAGTGGCGGATAGTGGCAATATACATACATGTACCTTCTCAAGTGCTATGTGCACTACAATACGCTGTATCACCCCCATGATATGGCCCGGTCTAGTAATATGTAGTCGGTGTCACTTCTCACATTGTGCCTGGATTAATGCCCGGAAGTAGCAGTGATAGTATTAGTGAAAGAACTGCATGTAACAAGTTGGATTGTCCCCCAAGCTTGCTACAGTGGCTTGTAGCTTTAAAGTAAGAAGCTTCAACATGTGTATCTTCCTCCTCACTGCAGCCATTGATACCCACTATAATTGCTCATCAATACATACACAATAGTAGGCCTCTTATCGTGAGAGCCTCAAAGAGACAAACGCCGGTAAAGCCACCCAACACCATGTTATACATGATATTGCCAGCACTCCCAGAGCTCCCATTCACATATAGGCAACGGACAAGCCGGTAATACTACTTCCTCTGCTACCACACGCACAGCATAGTGGTAGGTAGTAGCAACATCGTTCTGCCTGCTATTAATACTCATCAGTACTCCGTATTACTGCTACTGCTCCGTAGCAGTTACTAGCACATCACAGGCACTGAAAGCTGGGCGCCCACAGCGACCAACGTGCATCATCCTCATCCTCTCTTTTCCTCTTCTGCCCCAGCTTTAGCTCCCTTCAATCAACTATTACGAGGAACTATCGCAAACGCCTGCCAGGGCCCGCAGCCAGCCAACGCCCGTCTACCTGCTACCAACTCAAGCTACCCTCCACTGTGCACCTTGGTCGGCTTCGCAGATCTTACACGTCTCCAGTTAATCTCTCTGACCGGTTTCTTCTCGGTCCCTCCCCTCCTCTGTACCTTTCTCTGCACCTTGGTCTTTCCCGCACCACCACTTTCTGCTCCGGGCGTATTGTCCCCACTCAAGCGCTCAGTAGTATTACGACCACAAAAGTGGTGAGCATCATCAGTCGCCTACGTCCTGCCTGGTCGCGGAGCTGTACCGACACTGAGCCTTATTATGACCCATGGCTTCTACATTTCCACCTCTACTCTTCCCATGACCTGGCAGACTTTCAGCTTCATGACATTACATTCAGCAACGTCCGTTTGAGACTCATTGCAGGATCATTTAACAGGAACCCAGGCCAGTCGCCGATCCTCCTGCTTGTCCGACCGAGAAAATGGGCGACGCAGAGTAAGCATCAGCTTAGCCGTCGAACCTGCCTTTTTTTGTGAACCTCCACACGCATTTTTTTTTGGCGCATCGCAGCCTGTGTCCGTGCCTCTTTTTGCTTGGTCTGCTCTCCGCCGCCTCCATACATCGAGAATTCGTAGGTTGCACGCCTTCCCTACCGCCATGGCTTTCCAGACAAATGTCTTTAGGGACGGCGAATGGGTCACGGAAACCGTCGATCTCAGTGCTGCTCTCAAAGCCTCAGCATCTGCCGCTAAAGAGCCCGACGAAACCATCTCGCACCGTCCGCCATGCGGTATTCTCTCCTCGACTGTCGTGGAAAGCCCCATGGTGAACAAGATCCTGCATGTCCATATCAGGTCTAGAAACCACAACGATATCGCCTTCATTGGAGTAAGTCTCCCGTCCTAGCCCCTGCCCCCCCGCTAGCGTCCAAACAAGATGAAGGATTCACAGTCGAGTCTGACTTCTTATTCCCGTCTCTGTTGTCTCCGATGTGTACGGACATAGACTACCTACTCTCTTGGTTGAATTGTCTTTTGCTGATCAATACAGAGTAACGTAGTGACGATCCGAGAGCTACGGGATAATGGCCAGACGCATGAGATCTTCAAGTACAAGTCATATGGCTCGCGGATACGGAACGCCATCGTTCTGGGTGACTCCCCAGATGACACTGACAGCAGTGCAGCCGACGGACAAAGCCAGCTCGCAGAAATCGACTCTCTATGCCAAGACCCTTTGCCCAGCAGTCATCATAACGCGTCTCGCATACTTCCCCCACAACTTCTAGTCCTGGTTTTGGAGAATGGCCAGATAGAATTCCTCTTTACAACCGAAGCAAGCGCTAGAATGAAGCTATATACCAGCTCTTACGCACCTCCGGGCAACATTCCGTACCACGCCCATCATCTCGCTGTTGATCCATCCTTCCGCTACATGGCAGCCGCTCCCTTCGAAAATTTGCTGGTGGTCTACGAAATGGAGACTCTGGACGATCTAGACCAGAGATTCAGAGACACGGGGAAATTTCCGAAGCCTTTCAAGTTAGCAAGCATTCGGCCGCTGCGCGGCACCATCCATGATGTCCAGTTTCTTTATCCAAGGCTGCAGGATGATTATCACATCATCATCATGGTTATTATGAGTTCCAGAAACCAGACTCCAGAGAAGACACTACGCCGGAAATACATCACTTGGGATTGGGAGGCAGGAGAGGACCTTCGAGCTATCCTGACCGGGCCTGGTCATCGCCAAAGCCTGTCTAAACTGGATGGCGTACCTCTTTTTTCAATCCCATTAAAGTCACGGAATGCTTTCTTTATCGTTTATGAAGACCATATGGCCATAGTAAGGCAGTCCCTGTCATCTGGAGAGTACGATTCCAACAGGGTCCTGGAAATGCCGGGCCCTTCAGAGCTTCATCACGGAGCCAGACCGCCGTTATGGGTCTCTTGGGCTAGGCCTTTTCGCCGCAAGGACTACTCCGAAAAGACTGACATCATATACCTCGCCCGAGAGGATGGTCTCGTTGTCCATATTGAGATTGATTCAGAGACACTTTTGTATTCCGGAATGCAGCTTGGTTACTTAGGAACAAACATTGGAACAGCATTCACAACTGCATACGACAAATTCTCTGACCTTCTGGTCGTCGGTGGAGAGTCGAGCTCCGGTGGCATATGGAAGGTTTGTCCACTCCTTCTCATGAATCGCCGATACATAGTGAAAAGAGCTGACAAGAGCATGATAGCTGGCTGCCCGTAGCGAACTGGAACAGATCAGCGCATTTTCCAACTGGTCTCCCGCTACCGATATGGCAATGACAAATAGCAACAGACCGAAGGTATCCGGATTCGCCCATGGCCTTGATCTTAGGGAGCAGTACAAGCCCGAGCGAGTTTTTCTTGCTTCCGGGCGAGGAGCGACAGGTTGCCTAACAGAGCTTCGATTTGGCCTAAAAGCGAGGATAGGCATAGACCTGGACATTGGCGAAATCGTCAGGCAGGTCTGGCTCTTTTCGGACGAGAGCAGCAACGACGGTGCTATGCATGCAATATTGGCATTGCCGCACTCCACAACCGTTCTCCGATTTGAGAGTGGGTTCGCCGACGTCAGAGCCGAGTCAGAAGAGACGAGTCACTTCGATACAACATTCCGTACTCTGCACGCCATCCGTACGGCTTCCGGTTCCATTGTCCAGGTCTCAGAGGGGTTGATCACTCTGGTGACGGAGTCTCGGTTGTAAGAAGTGCTTTATATCCGTCCGTCTTGGATGAGAAATGCAACTCTGACATTTGTGTGTACAGCCTAAAACGGGCCATAGGAGACATCATAAGAGTACCAGGTGCTATCGCGGAGCAAGCTCACTGTCTAGACGACGAAATAGTCGTCTATGTTCAGGGTCCTGATGAGGCGCATCTTTATCTCCTGTCCATTAACCAGATGGATGTTTCATTGAGGAACTCCTGGGCCGTGCCGGGAGAGGTTGGCTGCCTGTCCCAGTTTCACCTCGGCGGGAGAAAGTTCGTCATCATAGGCTCGGTGACGAAGGAAGGACCTATGCCTTCTATATACGACCTAAACGGGGAGTTGATTGTGCGCGGTCCGGTCGTGCCTCGACAACATTGTAAGCTTGCTCATGCCATATTTCCAGCGTCCGCCCACCCCCCTCGTTCCATAGATCCCTAACATGCCATACGTATAAAATAGGGGAGGCAGCCGGTACCCTGGACCCGTTCAGTAGTATATGCGTCGTGCGTGAGACTGAACGCGGCGTGGACATTATTGCGGGGACCCGCTTTGGAAAGCTTCTAACCATCAAGATACTGCAAAGCACGCACACCGTTTCTATTAGTGCGGAGAGGATGGGCTCAGCATCTGTTGGCGTTTTCCAGGCTCCCGGGTTGCCGGGAGATGGAGCGTCGGCGTTTGTCACTTGTGACAACACGCTTTTCCGACTCTCTGAGCTTGCAGACAGGCGGAATGTATACATGCGAAAAGACGTTGTGTGGGCCACGGACGCGAGTGACATGGCGCTACCGTCGCCTCCAATTCACTCTGTGTTTGCCATAAAGTCAAGCACAGCGGACGCCAGAAGTCAGTCACTGGTCCTCCTGCTCAGTGCATCGAGTTTATATGTAGCCGACATCGAGCCTCGTTCCGGCCCTGTGCCCAGGATCATTGCGCCGGGATGGAAGGGCACACCGACAAGAATTCTGTACTCGAACGTCTGGAACTGTCTGGTGGTCGGTCTCCAGGTCGAAGACGGCATAGAGCTGGCCCTGGTTGACCCTGACACGGGTCGCTCGATCTCGAAGCCTCTCGATAAGGATAAAATGGAGGGCCAGCTAAGTTCGTTTGGCACAAGCGGAGACAGGATTCTTGGCCTGCACGAGTGGATGTACGTCAAGGATGGCCAGACTTTCCCCTTTATCGTGGTCACGACACAATCGGGTAAACTCCTGGTAGTGTCAGTGGCTACGATGAGGCATCCAGAGACGGAGCCGCCATACAGACGTTTGGAACACTGGACCAGGTACCGTAAAAAGAATTACGATGAACCAGTGTACTCCGTGGTGGCCGACGATCAAGGTCTCCTGTACGCTGCCGGGCGGACCGTCTTTTGGGACATACTCGATCTGGACGAGAAGAAGATGAAGCCAGTCAAACAATACCTTCTTGAGTCACCTGCAATTTCTCTGGAGATTGTCGACGGAAAGCTCCGTGTGTTAACAACGATGCATTCGGTCGAGGTGATAGACTACAAGGGCAACATGGGCAACCTGGAGATGACGCATATTTGCTCGGACCGGTCATCCAGGGCAGCCACGCACATGATTAGCATGGAGCAGTCGACGGACAAGGGCCTCTGGCCCGTGACTTTGCTGTCCGACATTGCAGGTGGCATTGCCGGGCTGTGGGCCCCTCCAAGCGAGACGAATGCACAAGAAATGGTGACAGTGTTCGAGGGAAGAATTGGGAACCCTGTCAGAAAGTTTGCCCGGGGACACTGTCGGCCATCGTGGCAGATTGAAGGACAGGACCACCGCCGCTTCGGATGCCTGGGGAGTACCCTAGACGGGGCAGAGGTGTTGGGGATCTCTCTCGATGGAACGCTACGCCACTTCAGTCTACTCACCATCGAGTTGTGGCGCTACCTGGCTCTCGTGCAGATGCTGGCCCAAGGGAGAGGTGGCTCTACAGCAGGGCGAGGATGGAATAGCCATGACGGCGATGAGGAGCCACTCGAACCCGAGGTGGACGTGAGGAACATGCATATCCAAGGCGACCTTCTCAACCATATCGTGGAGAATCGGCTTTTGGAGAGGCTGGTAGCGCAGGGAAACTGCCTGGCTTTATTCTGCCGCTTTCTGGACGGATTGGAGGGAGGCACGCACACGAGCCGTTTCCGGCAGGGCGGGGATGACGGGGGGATGGTGAACGAGGAGCTGCGTTCGATGTACTTTGACCTGGGGTACGATGTGTTGAATTATGTGCTGATTCCAGCTCTTTAGCATGTTGACTGTTGACGATGGAATCAGTATGTGTATTTCTGGGTTCCATCATCCGTTGTACTACTATTGGTAGCAGCTCTCGTAGTAGGAGATTGAATTATATATATGCACGCTTTAGTGAAAGAGTCAAGCTGTAGTAATAAAGATGGTGCACTTATAGCTTGCGCCGCCAAGCTTCCTCTGCGAGAGCGAGGGCCCATCTCCTCATCCAGAGAGGATTCGAACCTTGAGCTAGGCGGTCGATTCTGCAAGTATGAGCCCAAAAAAATAATAAGTAGTATAGCCAATAGTGGTATATTTCAGTGTTGGCAAGTAGTCAATGACGAGTAAACGCGTGATATGTGAGGATGCTGTCGATGCTACTACGTAGCAGTACAAGATGTATAATAATACTATTTACTTAGTAATACTACGAGGTACTGATATGTACGCAGTAATACGGAGTATGGTATTACTATACCTGTAGTAGTAGTAATCCTCCGTACAGATGGATATTAGTAGTGGAGTATTACATAATATTGAACAGTTGAAAGCTTTTTTTTCGCCCTCTCGGATCAGTGCAGCCCTCGTCAGTCACACACCGTGAATGCTGCAGTATAGTTGCCTGTAAATACCCTGTAGATAGTTAACAGTGATGAATTATAGCGGTTTACTGTCAATCGATAGTATTCTCCAGCCCGTGACCGATACCCTGTCGAGTCTGATTCAGTGGGGCCATTCACTGTGATGGCTAGCCCGTGGCGGCCGAGTGTGTGTCCAGATGCCCCTCTCTCTATGAACGAGCTGTATTGCCCCGCCCTTACGACACCATGGGAACCCACGACCACTAACTAACCACTATTACCATTAAACATATTACCCTACCACCAGGGCCGAAGATATTTGCTTCTTTTCTTCCCGCCACTACTCATCCGTGGTCTGTTTCCCGTCAAGGCTGAACCTGGCCCAAACACACGAGAAGCAAGACCCTTCTGCCAGAGGACCCATATAGAACTGAGACTACTGGTCCCGAGAGTGGCATCTGCCGACGACGTCCTTGAAGCCCCTTGGATACTAGAGCATGTCTTGTCGGTCTATACTCCCACTACTCAATCAACCCACTTGTCCCGCGCTGCATTGGCCGCCAGACCTCGCCCCGACGCCCTGTTGAAATTCCTTTCTCAAGGATTGTCTTGCAAACAACGAATCGTTACTTGTTCCACACTCCCTCCCCTATATTCACCTTTCCGACCTGATCAACCCCAGAAGACCGTGTAGGCTACGGTAACTTGAATCACGTTTATAAAAAAAAGAAAACCCCTTCCGACAAAGTAATCCAACAAACATCGTCATCATGCCTCCCAAGAAGAAAGGAAATAAAAAGGGCCAGGACGACTGGGAAGCCGAGCTGGGCGAGACCATTGCCCCGGCTAGCGAGCAGCCTGTCGCTGATGCCGATGCCAACGGTGATGCTGGCGGGGAGGACGATGACGTCGCTGGAGGTGGTGGCATGATGGCTATGCTTCGAAGGAATAAGGAGAAGCGTAAGAAGAAGGGTATCGAGGACGAGACCGTCGAAGAAGTACCCGCTCCTCAGGCTGCCGAGGATGCCAATATGGATGACGAGTTCGCCCTCCCCGACAAGAAGGGCAAGGGTGGCAAGGGCAAGCAGCAGGCTGCAAAGAAGGCTGCCCCAGTCGAGGAGACTGGGGAGGGCGGTCGTGTCCTCACCAAGGCTGAGAAGGAGAAGCTTAAGAAAGAGCGCGAGAAGGCTCGCAAGAAGGAGCAGGCAAGTTCAACACCTCCCCCCCCCTCCAACAACAAAATTTCAAGGGCCTCCGTACTTTGACAGTGACTAACCTTATTCTACTCATGCCTACAGGCTACCAAAAAAAAGGCGCCGGCTCCAGCCAAGCCGGAAGCCAAGGCCGCTCCCGAGAAGAAGGATGTCGCGCCCGAAACGGCGCCGGAGCCCGCCGCCGACCCGGGCGGCAAGAAAAAGAAGATCCCCGCCCACCTGGCTTTGATACAGAAGCAACAGGAGGAGATCCGCCGCAAGCGCGAGGAGGAGGAGAGGCTCCAGGCCGAGGCTAAGGCCAAGATTGCTGAGATGGATCGCCTCGAGGCCGAAGAGCATCAACGCCGCGAGGAGGCCAAGGCCCTGAAGAAGCAGAAGGAGAAGGAGCGCATTGAGCAACTCAAGAAGGAGGGCAAGTTCCTCACTAAGGCCCAGAAGGAAGAGAAGGCCCGCAACGAGAGGAAGCTCCAACAGATGCTGGCGGCTGGTATCAAGGTCGGTCCCCAGGAGGAGGGCGAGAAGAAGAAGGAGAAGGTTGTGTATGAGAAGAAGAAGAAGAGCAGGGTTGAGCAAAAGGTTTGTTTGTCCTCTGGCTTACCCCCCACCCCCCCAACCCTCTCGTCTCCCCCAGTTCTGCCATATACTGATTTAAATACTCTCTCCAGCTTGACGAAGAGAAGGCTCTTGCTGAAGCCGCCGAGCGCGCCCGTGTCCAGGCTGAGAGGGAGCTCAAGGAGGCCGAGGAGCGTTCCCGCGAGAAGGCCGCTGCCGAGGCTGCTGCCGCTAAGAAGCCCGAGAGCGATATTGAGGACGACTGGGAGGCTGCCGCTGGATCTGACGATGACGTCAAGGACAGCTGGGATGCTGACTCTGACGAGGGGGCTAAAGACAAGAAGGAGCTCCCCTCAAGGCCTAAGAATGACAATGATTCGGAAGAGGACAGTGACGAGGATGACGACTCCGAAGACGACGAGCGCGTTTCAGCTGTCCGAGCGGCTGAGGTGCAGCGCAAGAAGGAGGCCTCTGAGCGCCGAGAGAAGGCCCACCAGGAGGCCCTGGCTGCCCGTTCAAAGGACAACCTTCGCTCGCCTATTTGCTGCATTCTGGGTCACGTCGATACCGGAAAGACGAAGCTGCTGGACAAGATCCGTCAGACCAACGTCCAGGAGGGCGAGGCTGGTGGTATTACCCAGCAGATTGGTGCTACGTACTTCCCCGTCGAGTCCATCCGCCAGAAGACGGCCGTCATCAATAAGGACAACAAGTTCGAGTTCAAGGTGCCCGGTCTGCTGGTCATCGACACACCTGGTCACGAGTCCTTCTCCAACCTGCGCTCGCGTGGTTCGTCACTGTGTAACATTGCCATCCTGGTGGTCGATATTATGCACGGTCTCGAACCCCAAACGAGGGAGTCAATCCAGCTGCTCAAGGACCGCAAAACACCATTCATCGTGGCCCTCAACAAAATCGATCGTCTGTACGGCTGGAAGAAAGTCGATGACAACGGTTTTCAGGAGAGTCTGGCGCTGCAGAACAAGGCGGTGCACAATGAGTTTGAGACCCGTCTTGAGAAGATCCGCCTCGAGTTCGCCGAGGTTGGCTTCAACTCGTACCTTCACTATAAGAACCCGTCACTCAAGAACAACGTGTCGCTCGTGCCCACGTCGGCCCACACAGGCGAGGGTGTCCCCGACATGCTCAAGCTGATTGTGCACCTGACCCAGGAGCGCATGACGTCATCGCTCATGTACCTGTCCGAGGTGCAGGCCACTGTTCTCGAGGTCAAGGCCATTGAGGGTTTCGGCATGACCATCGATGTCATCCTGTCCAACGGTATCCTCAGGGAGGGCGACCGAGTGGTCCTGTGCGGTACTGAGGGTGCCATTGTCACAAACATCCGCGCGCTGCTCACGCCACAGCCGCTCAGGGAGCTGCGTCTTAAATCGCAATACGTGCACAACAAGGAGGTCAAGGCCGCTCTGGGTGTCAAGATTAGCGCGCCCGGCCTGGAAGGTGCCATCGCCGGTTCCCGCCTGATGGTCGTCGGCCCTGACGACGACGAGGAGGACATCATCGACGAGGTGGAGACGGACCTGGCCAACCTTCTCAGCCGCGTGGAGAAGTCTGGTCGCGGTGTGTCGGTGCAGGCTTCGACCCTTGGATCTCTCGAGGCCCTACTCGACTTCCTGAAGGACTGCAAGATCCCAGTGGCCAACGTGGGCATCGGCCCGGTGTACAAGCGCGACATCATGCAGTGCGGCACCATGCTGGAGAAATCGCCCGACCACGCCGTCATGCTCTGTTTCGACGTCAAGGTGGACAAGGAGGCGCAGGCCTACGCCGACGATCAGGGCATCAGGATCTTCACGGCCGACATCATCTACCACCTCTTCGACGCCTTCACCAAGCATATGGACGAGCAGCTAGAGCGCAAGAAGGAGGAGTCCAAGATGCTTGCCGTCTTCCCCTGCGTTCTCAAGCCCGTCGCCGTCTTCAATAAGACGACGCCCATTGTAGTCGGTGTCGATGTCGTAGAGGGTCAGCTCAAGGTCAATACTCCCATTGCCGCCGTCAGGCAAAACAGCGCCGGTGGAAAGGAGATTGTCAAGATTGGAAGAGTGTACGTTTTTTTCCCGCCCTCCCTTTTCTTCTCTCTTAACCTTGTACACCTACCTGTCTTATCACATTACTGACCGCACACCAGTACATCCATCGAGCGCGAGCACAAGCAGATCCCCGTCTGCAAAAAGGGACAGCCCTCTGTCGCCGTCAAAATTGAAATGGGTTCGAACCAGCCCACATACGGCCGACACCTCGAGGAGGGAGACACGCTGTACAGCCAGATTTCTCGCCGCAGCATCGACACCCTCAAGGAGTTTTACCGCAAGGACGTGTCCAACGAGGAGTGGCAGCTCATCATCAAGCTCAAGCCTCTCTTTGACGTCAATTAGCATGCATGCTACATAAGAATAAAAAAGTCATTTTACTCTGTACCCCTCTCTCTTTTTTCTTGCGTCTTGAATTCACAATAAATAAATTTCTATATAAATTGTTTCGTCTTTGTGCACTAGCACTTGGAATGTGCCCGAATAAGTAAAATTTCACATGACAGAGATTATAGACGAAAAATATATATCTAAACTAATGTATAGTAGCAAATGGTCTAAAGCATTTAGGGTAACCTATGTCCATTTATCATCATTGCATTTCCCCTGACAAAAAAATTTGGCATGTCGTTAACACATCATTTGTCTTCCTTCCTCTGGAAACCATCATAAATGAAGAAAACTCTTTCCCTTCTTCTTTTCTGTCCCCTTCTTCTTTGTCACAAAATGCTCCGCTGTCGGAACCTAAGCACCCAACTCCTTTTCTTGAATCAATTCTTTTTGTTGTTTTGTTTCTTTCGCATAGCATCTTTCTTCTCCTTTCAAAGGAGAGTGAGAAGAGACCATCTATTCCGGGTCGCCAGCCTCCTCAGTCTCTGCTTGAGGAGTGGACTCGACGTCCTTCATCTCGGAGTCACCACCGTTGACTGCGGCCTTCTCGGCCTCGGCAGCCTTGCGGGCCTCCTCCTCAGACGCCTTCTTGGAGGCTTTCTCGGCCTCGATGGCCTCACGTTCGGCCTCGACTTTCTCAAAGTGGCGCTGGACAATGGGACCGGCCATGGCGCGGATCTCATCCATCTTGGCCGTGTAGACACCCTTGGTGGTGTCCTCGCCCTCTTCGTACAGCCAGTCCTGTAGGGTAATGTGAGCTTATTATATATATATCAAAGGAGTTAAGAGAAGGGGATGAAGTCTCACCTCAGAAGCCTCGAGCTTAGCCTTGATCGCCGACTTCTCGTCCTCGCTGACAAACTCGGCATACTGCTCATCGAGCTTGGCGCGGAGCTCGTAGATGTAGGCCTCAAGCTCGTTCTTCTTCTCCTCGGTGTCGGCGACGAGCTTGTCCTCCATGATCATGCTGGCCTCCTTCTCGCTGAGAGAAGTCTTGACATTGTCCTGGAGAGAAGCAGTGCCGCTGGAGATGGGCAGGTCACCTTTCCTGACCTGCTTCTTGACCTTGCGCGTCTTCTTAGAGCCGTCATCCTTGGTGTCGGTCTCCATGGCCTGTAATTTTGAGAAGTCACGGTTAGTGTCAAGAACATGATTCATAGTGTTGTGTTGGAGAATCCTTCGAAAGGATTGCTTCAATGAACCAGATGGAGCACTTACGTCCGCATCCTTCTCGCCATCCTCCTTGATGTCCTCGTCAACCTCCTGCTCTTCGACATAGTAGCCGCTCTCGACGTTGAGGACACCGTGGATGTTGACACGGGCCTTGAGCTTGCAGATCATGAAGTCACCGTCACCCTCGACCTTGACACCCTTGACGGAGAAGCGACCGATCCAGGGGTTGGTCTTGCCGGGAAGCTCCTCGGGCTTGAGGTAGCGGGCCTCAAGGTCAAAGGGTTGCTTGCGGTAGAAGGTGAGGATCTTGGTTGAGGGGAGAACGTTGCCCTTGTTGAAGACGGTAAGACTGGTGTCCTCGTCGGGGATATCGGGGGCCTTCTCCCAGCCAAACTCGATGGGGTAGCTGACAATGTCCTGGACGGAGAAGTCGCGGACGCGGAAGACGGGAGAGAGGATGGCGCAGCTGAAGGCGCAGCCACGGGCGACGGCCTCGTCCGAGTTCATGGTGAAGGAGAGGCTGTTGCCGAAGAAGGCCTGGATGCGCTCCTTGAGGGCGGGGACACGGCAGCCACCGCCGACAACCTCGACGATATCAATGTCCTCCTTGGTGCACTTGGCAAGGGCGAGGGCCTCCTCGAGGGGCTTGGTGGCCTGGACGAGAAGGGGCTCGACCAGGGCCTCAAACTCTTGCCTGGAGACCATGGCGCTGGCATCGATATCGTTCATGAGAGACTCGATGTTGACGGGGGCCTGCTGGTTTGCCGAGAGGATCTTCTTTGTCTTCTCAGCGGCGGCGATGGTACGGGCCATGGCACGGGGGTTGCTGTTGATGTCAACGTTGTACTTGCCCTGGAACTCTTTGGCGAGGTGGTCGACGAGGGCCTTGTCGAAGTTGCGACCACCGAAGTTGCGGTCCCAGGCGCTGGACTTGACGACGAGCTCGCCCTTCTTGAAGTCGATGACCGAGGCAGTGTAGCTGCTGTGGCCTATGTCGATGATGCAGACGCGGCGGGGCTTCTCCTCGGGGCCGGGGAGGTCAAGCTTGGTAATTCCCCAGCCGAGAGCGGCGGCCGTGTTGTCGTTGATGAGGCGGAGGACTTTGAGGCCGGCAATCTCAGCGGCATCGAGAAGGGCCCTGCGCTGGATATCGGTGAACCAGGGAGGGACGCTGATGCACAGGTCGTTGACGGGCAGCTTGAGCTCAGCCGCGGCTGTGGCCCTGATCTTGCTCAAATACATGGCAACGAGCTGGGTGGCGCTGAACTTCTCCTTGTTGCCAAGGTAGGTGACCTCTGCACCGACCTCGCCGTTAACGTCGACGAGGGGAGCGGTGATGTACTGCTGCTCGACCTGAACATCGGGGTCGGTCGAGAGGCGGCCGAGAAGGCGCTTGATGGAGGCGACCGTGTTCTTAAGGTTGGTGATCTCCTGAGTCTTGGCCGACTCACCGAGGTAGCGGCACTTGGGCCCGAAGCCAACCATGGAACTGTGCAGAGAATCAGTATCGAGTGCTGGGTGAGGAGAGCAAGGCAACTAGCCTTGGGACACGCAAAAAAAGGGGAAGAAGAGAGTAACGACTTACGGCGTGGCACGGTTGGATACCTCATTGACGACCTGGACGTAAAAAAAGTAAAGTCAGCTTCTTCGTGTCTCTTATTCTCCTTCTCCAAAGGACAGATACAGGTCGACTAGACAAGATCCGCGCAATGCAATGCGATCAAAGTCTGTATCGACAATATTGTCTCGGGTCGGAGCGACAGGGGACAGAAAGAAGACAAAAAAAATGAACGTACCACATCGACACCGCGGTTCCTCGCGACAGCGATGACCGTCTTGAGAGTACCGAAATCGACACCTGTAGAGTGAAGAGAGCTGTCAGTTTTCTATCCCAAAGAGGTGAGATGGTTGGTGACGGGCCAAAAAAAAAAGTTGGGTTATCGCTAAATTGCGGCGAACAGCAGGCGGGATGTGAATGAGGGGCAGCAACACGGCGGGGTAAGGGAAGAAAAATAGCACAGGATTGAGAAAAAAAGAGGAGAAAACTCACCCACGACACTCATGGTAGCGGTTGAACGATACGTGCGAAGTGAATTAAATCAAAGGGAGAAGAGAAAGGGAGGTTCCGGGGAGACGAAATTCAACAAGCAAGGCTCATTGAACGAGAATGAGAGGAAGGGGAAGGAGGAGGAGGGGAGGTTTAATGGTGGAGGAAGGATGGTTGGTGGGACGAGGGGGACAACGGGCTGCGAGCTGCGTTGGCAAACTGAAATTTTAGGCGGCGGCGGGCAGGAGCAGAGTGTAGGTCGGGTGAGGTAATGGCCCCCAGTATTTCGTTGGGCGTTGATTGTGTATTTTTTTAGCATATGTACGGAGTACAAGTAGTAATATCTCGTTTCCTTTCTCCTTCTTCTATCTTCTTTTTCTTACTATTCTAGTACGCCGTACTACCTACTACCCAGTACTCTAGTTACCAGTAATACTGGGCAACAGGTGGTGGCACGGTACTAGCATTACTGAGCCGAGAGTTACGCAGTACTTACTCTCCTCACACACAAACACATACATGGGAAATCCTGGACTGGGTAGGCAATACTCGTCATCTGGCGGTGGCTCCTTCCCCAGCAAAGTACTACTACTACTCGTACCTATTCGCGCTGTCATCTGACAACCACGGCATGCTAGTATTAGTGAACCCGCCCCGCTATCGAAATCGAGAGAAATTTCCAGGGCATTCAGCAACGACCTGTACCTCTACTAGTGCTCGTAATAAATAAAAGAACAACGGAGAACTCGTCTGTGAGCTCATCTGTTCATGCTCGTATACGAGTGATCCAGCGCAGCCTAGCCCAAGCCCCAGACCCAGACCCAAGACAGACACAGTCATGAGGCTCCGTTATAAACGGTATTACCCACCTTCTTCCTAGTCAAGGACCGTTCAGCATGTCTAGTATTATTATATCTCGTACCTAAATCCAGAGCTTCAACTATTCCCACGATTGCGCCAACTTTACCATTCAGCACCCGACCTTACGTTTTGCCATGATCCTACTCGTAGTAATATTGCCTACAGGTATAGGCCACCACATGAAATCCCCCCTCAACCACCCACTCAGTAGTATCAATTGGTAATAACATGGCAATGCCAAGGCCCATCCATGCCTGTGCGCACTGTCATCAATTAGAGTAGTGGGACGCGGCGTCGATCCCAGGTGGTGCTCATTCCCTCCATCTTAGGGGTCATCTACGTAATGAATATCATGTTTGAATAATATTATCATGCGAGTACGGCCACGCGATATACACGTACATGTAAAGAGCTCACCATCCCGGTTGGCCTATGAGCCGTTGCCTACCACTGGTCCTCGTCATCACTGCTATTGGATACTCGTAGTAACTAGTAGCAGTATCTAGAACATACCACGTAGTAGATCTGACGCCTACCTCTATCAGTCTCTTTCTCTCTCCTTCTCCCCCGCTCCGAGGCTGTCGGCGTGTACACACACACACACACAGCTGTGGTGGGGCTTCAAACCCATCGCCAACAAAATGACAAGAAGAGTCATGTGTCCCGTCTGTCCATGCTGTAATTTATATGCACCTTCCTGTCGTCGGGCAAGGGCCCCATCCAGCAACTCCATCCGTCCACAAGGCAACCCCGTCCACAAGGCAACCCCGTCCACACGGCTACCCCAAGCTGGTTTAAGCTCGAGCAGGGGTAGGGAGGAGGGGCTGCTGCGTGGCTGGCCAGCCGTGTTGGGACAGACGCCTGTACAGTACTGCCTGTGATAAAATTGATATGCGGTTGCTTGGAATGAGTCCGGTACCCTCAAGGGCCGGTCGTTGAGCTTCTTTTTTTGTGTGTCTATGAGTAATAATGAAACAATGCCATGGGAGGCATCGCCATTCATTCACCAGTCAACGTCGCTCAGCTGTAGGCGCCGCACTCTCTGACCGCGGTCCTTTGGCTTCTCGACGCGGTTGTGATGGAATGTTGTCGGTCTTTCTTGTTGTACTGTATAAAGGGGTCAGCTATTCTTATCCATCATGATAGCCGGCATTTCCCGCGTATCCGTAGTTGTCTTACCTTCCTGATCGTCGCTCTGCTGGAGATCATAGTTGAGAACAAGGTTCTTGATCCTCTGCTGCTCCTCTTTTTCAGCCTGCTGCTGACTCTTCATGGCAATGGCAAACGTAGAGTCGGATGGCAAGTCGATTTGTTTGGTCTGTTTTCATCAGTCAGTAAACCCCTAAACCCCACTCCCGTCTTGTCTCTCATCTTTCACGCTAGATCCGGAGAGTGAATGGATTTTTTTTTCTTTTACCACGCAACATCAAGGGATTGAGGGTAAAGCACACCTGCTGTCTATTCCCTTTCTTGGTGAGAAGAGAAAATGTCATTGTCTTGCCATTCGACGTCGTAGCCGGCGCCTCACCACTAGCCTCGGCCGTGGCAGGTCCTCCGGTAGACGAAGATGATGGTTCGCGCGTCTTAGCTCTGACAGGAAGAGGCACGTCAAACAGCTGCTTGCGCTCAAACTTGCGCGACTCGAGGCTCTCGGCCATCATCTTGGCAAACTCTCGCTCAAACTCCTCCTCGTCTTCTGGGTCGACCGCCTCTTCCGGGCGGGTAACGATAATGGACTCATCGTCCGAGTCACTCTCTCTCGCCCTCTCGGCCTCGGCGTATTCGTCCTCGTCGGCTTCTTCATCTTCTGATGCCGTGTCCTCTTCGTCGCCGTCACCCTCAACCTCCATCTCATCAACATCCGGATTATCATCGTCCGAGGACGCATCACTAATAGCGTCGTCGAGTTCGGCCCCCTTGTCGAGGCCTGCATCTTTCTGGTCCTGAGCCATGGCGAGCTGGAGCGCCTTGGCAGCCTCCTCGAGACTAGACGCGAGATTCCACTGTGGGCGCGTGAGGGTGAAGGTATCATGTACAATGAATTCCGTGTCGAGTGGCAGTGTGCCTTTGGTAAATACGTAGTACTGCGTTGTGACATGTTAGCATAGACGTAGGTAGATGCTCGGAGGATCTATGCAGATGTGCGTACCTGGAAGAATGATAGAAAAGAATCGAGCTTTTTGGAGGCGGCGCCGCGGTTGAAAAAGACTCCGCATGTCTCCAGCATAGTCGCGACCAAGCGGATGCGGAAGAAGTCGTCCGGAGGGTCGAAGGGATTGAAGCGGCCTGGGATAGGTATGCCTCCGTGACCAAACATTAAGATCTTGTACATGGTGTCAAAGATGACAGGGTGTTCGATCATCCTATAGTTGTACAGCTCGCTCAGGTACTTGACCTCCGCCACGCGGCGCTGAGAAGTCCTAAAGTCATTTTGCTCGAGGTTGAGACTGATAGACTCGACGACGTTGTCAATCACCTTGACCACAAAGGCAGGGTGGTATCGGTAGAGATTTCCCAGCAAGATTCCAAGCAGGTAAATGTTGCCATACTTCATCTTGCCGGGCTTCGAAAAAACCTTTTCCAGAATGGCAACGACCTGTGGTATAAGAAAAGAAAACAAAAAAGGTCAGCACCATGCCACAAATACGCATTTCTCCTGCTTCAGGTTCATCGGGGTATATCATACATCAGCTTCTTCCCAGTGAAGTCGGCGAATTTGCTTGAGAATCTTGGTGTAGTTCCGCTTTGTCATATCCACGTATATCAGTTTACGGATGAACATCTCCATCGGGGTTCTCTCCTTTTGCACCAAGGCCAATCTCTCCGGAGGATCGACGTAGTAGACGGCATTCTCAATAAGCATGCGTTCTGTCTGGCCGAGATGGTGGACCGACTTCTTCCTCTGGAGGGTCTCGAGGAAAGCTGCCATACGCGGGCGCGTTTCGGGATTTCTCAGAAGGTAGCGACCGCAGTTCTCAATGAGGTTGCATATAATCTCAATATTCATCCGGGAGAAGTCATCCATACTGACCCTGAGGCAGTGGAAGACGACGTGTTCGGGAACGATGCCGAACTTGGTCAGCTCGGCGAGGTAGCGGATGTTGCTCAGGCGGACCTGGCCTAGGAAATCCTTCTCCTTACGCCGCTGGAGACTACGAAACTCGGCGTCGAGATAGTCCACCAGACCCTTAGGCACATCGGGCATATACCTACCTAGCGTAGCCACCAGTCGGGCCCAGTTTGGGAGCAGATCGCTGCGGCCCTTTGGAACATCTGTCAGGGCTTTGACAAGGCGGTTCCTCGAGGCCTTTGAGTTCAAAAAGCAGAAGTCGATGGCTAGCTCGTCGATGCTGTCCTTGTTGGTGAGGTCGGGTAAACGAGAAATCAGGGCATCAACTTGGGCTCCAATCGTCTTGTTGGCAATGGCCATAGACGGATCATCTGCCGCAATGGAAACAGCAGGTTTGGGAGCCTCCGTCGTCTCAACAGTCCCAGGCTTCTTGCCAACCTGCTCCTCCGTCTCGGGCTTCTTCTTCTTGGCGTCCTCTAGGAGGATAGCGGGTACCTTGCCTTTGAGGTCGACGAAATTCTCGTAGAAGCGGCGCTCATCTTCGTCTTCCCATATGCCAGCTCCTTCACCCATGGAACGAAGATACTCGCCCGTCTTGACTAGGCCAATCGAGTTGCTATTGGCAGCAAGGGAGTCGTCCGAGTCTCGTAAGTCAGGCATCTCAGCACCGATGGCATCCGCGACAACCTGGGCATTGGACACCAGACGTTCTTGATTCTTGACTTGCTTCTCATAGTTGGATTGGCGGTCTTCAAAGACCTCGCCAGACTTCACATATGCTTCTGCGTTGCGTCGAGCCTGCGATTGGATTGTCTTTTGGTCGCGAACGACGTGGGCCTTGACATCTTCAAAGTATTTCTTGAGGATGGTACGGAAACGATCGCGGAGCTCGGGTGGGGTGAATGGCTGGTCAATCGTAGGGTCGGCAGCGTCGACGGTTCCGTTGCTCTTTCCCGCATCCTGACTGCCAACAGCTGTTCCGTCCTCCTCAACGGTCTTCCGGCCCTCGGATCCAGGGGGGTGCACACCGAGGATATCCCAGCTGAAAGCCTTGACGAATATGACAAGAAGAGGAAGGTTGGCGTGCTCGCGATCGTGTCCGAGGAGATCCTTCAGCACCTCGAGAGGGAAAGGCTCGGCCGTGCTGCCAGCCCTGGCACCGGCCCGCGACTTGATCTCTGTTGTCTTCCCAGCAGTAGCCTTTGTCGCTTCGTCCGGTTTAGTCGCATCATCTAGGGTTCTGACAACACCTACGAGCCAGAGCTCCGTCACAACACGAAGAAGGGCTCGCTGGCGGCTTATGCGCTCCTTCTCCTCCTTTTCTCGAGCTTCGGTGGACAGCGTCTTGAGGAGGCTCTTGTCTGGTGTGGCCATGCCCTTTCCGAGCAGCCATGCAAGGTACTCAGTGAATTCAGAGGGGCCAAAACGCTGGTGAAGGGCGCTGACAATCTCCACGCCAGCCTCAACCTCGCCGGGCGTCTTGAGTCGGCAGAGGCCCTCGAAGCATGCTGAGATGATTTCGGAAAGGTATTTGTGCAGACTGAGAGTTCGGATCTCCTGCAGGAAAGTAGCGAGCGTTGCAGGGGTGACGGCGGTCCGGAGTCGCTTGATAAATGCCGTATTCTTTTTGAGTGAAGAGTCGAGTGACTTGTTGACGTCAAAAAGGTCTGGGGGCAGGCGTCAGTAGGGCCGCAGGGCAGGCAGGGGAGGGGTGGGTTGTGCCCTCGGGTTAGACATACCTTGTTCACCATCCCAGGCTCTTTCATTCAAAGCGCGAAGCTCGCCTATAAAGACTAGTAGTCAGTGTTTGTACCTCAGAGACACGATGGGAAGTGAGGCAGTAGACAGTACGCTTTCTGGCGCGATCCATGGCGGGATCACAGCCGGTGGGGTCCTCGGTTAGAGAGCAACAAGAGTAGAGAGGGACAAGGACAAGCACTGCATCCGGGTGATTCCCACAGCGGGACTAGTAGTACTAGGGGATATGCTGTCCCAGGAGATAGAATCGCAGTCGAAAAAAATGAGCCGGCATCGGTGCTTGCTAGTACAAAGCGAAGCGGTTTGCCTAGTGTGGCGGGTGTTTGGAGGGGATTCGCAAAATAAGAAGAGGGCTTGTCGAACCAAGATATGTTTTCTTTTCAGTGGTGATCGTATCGTCTGTCTTCCCGGCTGCGTCGAAACCGGTGTCCGCTATTCGGATGAAACGAGATGAACCAAAGAGGGCGTGTCCAAAGGAAAGGCTGCTCCCAAAGTTTCCAGGTCAAATATCTAATGGCGAGACGGAACAGCATGCGCACAGCGGCATCACACTGGAAGATTGTTCGTGGTAATAGTACCTGGAGGGACTGTGGCGCTACGATACACCAATGTATCCGTAAAGGGATTATCAGTGGCTGTGTGGGTGTGGCTGTGGCTGCAGGTGTCGGTGTGGCTACACCTCCGTGGTATTGTTAGTAGCACGCACGGGGGCTCATGATGGATTTCTGCCGTTTTTGTACCCGGAACAATGTTACGGCGGATTCATTCTATAACAAGGTAGGTACGTAGCATTCTTGCTTCTGTCATTTCCGTTCATGGAGCAAATACTTGTCCCTTCCGGCCTTGGGAAAACTGGTGATCGGATCCAAGCTTTTATCAATATTACCGGGCACTTGAAAACCCCCGTCACGACAATAACCCATCACATCGCCAACGGCACCAGGAGTCTCGTCCCTAGCATTGTTACCAGTGGAGCAATCAACCCACGCCCCGGCTTGATGGGAACATCTCCGGGGCTCTTCCGCATAACTGCTCATAATCCATTAATTGGCATTACAACCCATCGCAGTCGCGGGGATGGGAACCAAAAAGAGTAACATATGAAAGCAGGCAATGGCTCCTTCGACTTCTTATCGCGTGAGGACTCCCAGTGAGCGCCCTTGATTCGTCCATGCCCACGCTCATAGGCCTATCTATGGCGACGAAATCTGCGCCGCCGAGAACCCACTCTAGTGAAAGTCGCATCTCCTCGCTCGGACAACAGAGACAACCTTTACAAATACAGTTGCTCCCGTATGTTCTACACGATGGTAGTATCTAGTATCTCCGGGGAGAAATGATCAACAAATCAACCCCAGCCAAGCCTCGGTGCTCCTACGGATATGGTTGATTCACCCAGCCCGGATTCTGCTAATTTTTACCCACTCCCCAGTGGCTATTGCTAGTCTCGGGTACTCATAGTTTTTAGCATAGAAAACAAACAACGCTCCCACATTCATATCCCTCGACGTCCTCAAGACAATGATATGACTGTTACTGGCGGCATCATTGCCGCATCAAGTGACAAGAAACAAGTGACGATACCAACTTATCCAACAAGAGAATAGTGATACCACAAGAAAAATAGAAGAAAAGGAAGGGAAAAGGGAGGTGAGAGAGGGAAATTTCTAAATCATGGCACTGCTGGACAACCCGTCATCGGGACTAGCTGTCCATATCCAGTTCCCACCCAGCCCTCCCTCAACCGCCAAGGCTTCACGAGACGGAAGTACTCACGGAGATTCTGAACCCGTCGAACTCAGCGGCATCGGATCCCCCACCGACACCAGCTCGGCGCAGAAACCATACCCTCTTCCCCCAGCATCGCGGCCCAAGAGTATCCTGCCCGAAGATCTCAAGACCCCAGACAAGCACGTCGAGCGGGACCCTCGTCTCATCCGCCTGACGGGCGTACACCCGTTCAACGTCGAGCCACCACTCAGCGACCTGTACAATGAAGGGTTCCTGACAAGCCAGGACCTGCATTATGTTCGCAATCATGGCCCCGTACCGGAGTGCGCTGACGAGGATATGCCAGACTGGCGGTTCACGGTAGAGGGCCTGGTTGAGAAGCCCATAGCCATAACTGTTAGGGAGCTTCTCACCGACTATGACCAGATTACCTGCCCAGTCACCCTTGTTTGCGCTGGTAACCGTCGAAAGGAGCAGAACATGTTGCGCAAGTCCAAGGGTTTCTCTTGGGGAGCTGCCGGCCTGTCCACAGCCCTCTGGACCGGTGTTCCCATAGGAGAGCTGCTAGCTCGGGCATGTCCGCGGCGAGGTGCCAAGTACGTCTGCTTCGAAGGGGCAGATAAGCTGCCAAACGGGTACTACGGCACTTCGGTCAAACTCAACTGGTGCATGGATCCCAACCGCGGCATCATGATCGCTCACATGATGAATGGGGAGAAGCTCCACCCAGACCATGGAAAACCTGTGCGTGTCGTTGTCCCCGGCCAGATCGGCGGACGCAGCGTCAAGTGGCTCAAGAGGATCATCGTCACGGCCGGACCCAGTAATAACTGGTACCACATATACGACAATCGTGTGCTTCCCACTACTGTGACGCCCGACAAGAGCGCGGACCTGCCCGACGTGTGGAAGGATGAGCGGTACGCCATCTACGACCTGAACTCAAACAGTGTCATATGCTATCCGGCGCACGAGGAGACGGTGGCTCTGGGTAACAAGGGGGGCAGCTACCAAGTGAGGGGGTATGCGTACGGCGGCGGCGGTAAGCGGATAACGCGGGTGGAAGTGACCCTTGACCGCGGAAAGAGTTGGCTCCTAGCCAACATGAGATACCCCGAGGACGACTATCGGCTCGCTCCAGACGGAGACACCCTGTTTGGCGGTAAAATCGATATGTGGTGGCGTGAGACGTCATTTTGCTGGTGCTTTTGGGAGCTCGACGTTGGGCTCGACATCCTCGCAGACGCAGACGACATCATGGTTCGTGCCATGGACGAAGGCATGATGGTCCAGCCCCGTGACATGTATTGGAGCGTTCTCGGCATGATGAATAATCCGTGGTTCCGTGTCGTCGTCCATAAGGAGGCGCACTCTCTCCGGTTCGAGCACCCGACACAGCCTGCTCTGATGCCGGGTGGCTGGATGGAAAGGATCAAGAAAGCCGGTGGTGACTTGTCCAACGGGTTCTGGGGGGAGCGCATTGCTGGTAACGACAGCCCGCAGGCATTGCCCGAGCCAGAAAATGAAATATGTATGACGAACAGCAAGGTGAAACGCACAATCACCCTCGACGAGCTACGGAAGCACGAGACCGAGACCGAGCCATGGTTTGTCGTCAACGGAGAGGTATATGACGGCACACCGTTTCTGGAGGGACATCCTGGGGGTGCGGCATCTATTGTCGGGGCTTCTGCGCAAGATGCCACAGAAGAGTTTGTGACAATTCGTAAGTCCTCTTCCCTTTCTGCCCCCCCAACCACCCAACTTGTTCCAATACATGTCATTGTACACAAGATGAAGATGAAGGAAAAAGGAGCCTCGTTAACAATGGGACAAAACAGACAGCGAAAATGCCAAGGCCATGATGCCTGAATATCATATTGGCACGCTCGACGAAGCATCACAAAAGGCTCTAGCAGACAGTGGCGAAGCCGAAAAGCAACCCGATCCTTCTAGAGCCGTCTTCCTGCAAAGCAAGGCATGGACGAAGGCCCTTCTGGAGACAAAAACCAAGGTGTCCCCTGACAGCTTCATCTTCACATTCAAGCTCGACCACGCGGACCAGTCCATCGGCCTCCCGACGGGACAGCACCTGATGATGCGGCTGCGGGACCCGGTGACGCGAGAGGCCATCATTCGACCATACACGCCCCTTTCCGAGTCATGGGAAAAGGGCTACCTCCGCATCCTTATCAAGGTCTACTACGACACACCGGGTCGTAAGGGCGGCAAGATGACGCAGGCGCTCGCCGCCATCCCGCCGGGCCACTTTGTCGAATTCAAAGGCCCTGTAGGCAAATTTGAGTATCTCGGGCGCGGCCGGTGCACCGTGTCAGGTCAGTCACGTCGCATCCGTCGCTTTGTCATGGTATGTGGAGGTTCTGGCATCACACCTATCTTCCAGGTTCTCGGCGCCGTGCTGAACGACCCGGACGATCCAACAGAGTGTCTCGTCCTGGATGGAAACCGCGACGAGCACGATATCCTCTGCCGCGCCGACCTCGATTACCTGGCCACTGTCAATGAAAAGAGGTGTAATCTCATATACACCTTGACAAAGCCGGGACCGGAATGGAAGGGGGCCACAGGCAGGCTGGACGAGGCTTTTTTGAACGAAAAGGTTGGTCCCCCACCTCCCACGAATGATCAGGAAGATGTGGTCCTCGTATGCGGGCCTGAATCCATGGAGAAATCCGTAAAGAGTATATTTGGAAAGCTAGGATGGAAGGACAGCCAACTTGTCTTCTTTTAAGTGATCAATTCTTTTATTCTTCTCCTTTCATTCGATAGATGAAGCTATCCCATAGCATCAGCGTGCGGGTGCATCAATTGTGGCTCAAGAATTCGAGAGAGGACGATATATACCTTGGAATATGCCATGGTTAGATTTGCAAGCATAGCTCTTTTCGACATTGAATATCTTGAATTTTTTTTCTCACAATAACGTTTTTCCTCATCAATTCGATTGCATGAAGGATAGTGAAAACCCGAACACTAAATGCAATCATAGGGTATTGTTTCTCGGGGAAATCTCAATATGCTTGGGCCCATAGGATGCGTAGTAAAACAAGAGCCAGTACAAAAATAAAGCACAAGATGCAGCGTTAAGCTAACGCTCAACGGGGTTGGGGTAGTACCACGATGAGACGGCAATGGCTATGTATAAAATTACCATGAGGAACCCCTCGAGGTAATTGCTCTTTTGGTCCTGGAGGAAGCGGCCGACTGTGAGGATGGAGAGGATGAGCATGGCGAGGTTGAAGATATCGAAGTTGAGGTCCATGCTCTTATCGAGACCCCAACCAACAATGACGGCCAGGGGTGCATTGAAGAGGGATGTGGCGAGGGTGGCGCCCAGTACGTGGGACAAGGCAAAGTTCATCTGGTCATCCCAAGCCTCGTCTATGGCGGTGAGGTGTTCGGCAAACTTCTCGACGAAAGGCACGAGGATGAGGCCGATAAATGGGTCCGACACGTGCGAGGCCTCTACGACGCGGGGGATCTGGAGGACCAATATGATGGCGATGAGGGTTGTAAGGGCAATGGCCACGGCAAGTGCTAGGAGACACTCTGTGAGTGTGAGTTTAGACTTTTCCATTTTCTGGAGCTTGTCACTGTCGCGCTCTTCGTCATACTCGAATATGGCCTCATAGATACCGTGGTGCGAATGGGCCTGGAAGTAGACGAACGCGACATGGGCGATGATGAGAAGTATGGAAAGGGTTCGTGAGATGCTCAGGGACTTGTTGTTGATGTCCTCTTGTGTGAGGCCATAGTTACTCAGACCAGAAGCGAAGATAGTCGGCACAGCGATCGTCACACCACTTCATCTAAACGTTAGCTAGGGGTTCTCGCGACAGGTCAACAAGTTGAGAACAGAAAACTCACGCTAATAGGAGGAGGCCATGGCCCGTCTCACTGACAGTCTCGCTAAATGACTGCTCTGCACGGCGCAAGCCACCGACAAAGAAACAGAGCCCCAGGCAGAGAAGCAGGGTTGCCAGTATGGAGCCCATAATGGCAGCCTTGATGACGTAAAATTCGTTTTTGCTCAGCAGGACAATGAACATGATGATTTCAACAGTTGCTCCAAGTCTATTTTAAATTCTCTAGTCAGCGAGTGCCCCAAAACTGGCACTCAAAGTTGTCAACTTACAGGACTTCGGTCAAGACACCGAGGACGTGGGGGAGCTTCCGAGCCAGTTGCTGCCCCGCGAAGCCAACCGAGTTGGCACAAGGTACCATAGAAACGTATGCAAGGGCAAAGATGAGAAGGTGATGATCAGGCAAGGAATCTGGGCTGTGTGTCAGCAACAGTTGACCACAACGGTCCTCGAATCAAACTCACATCGCACCGCAATGGCAGCAGGAACAACAGGCCACAACAGGTTGCATAATGTACCCGCCATGTTAGACGATCGAAAGACAATTCGCACGAAAATCCATGGATGGATGCCCCGTCGGCCGCTTTCGCCTGCAGGGCTAATCTTGAACGACAGCCTTCCGGAGAGCTTGGCCTTTTCCTCCATGGCCCTCGTTTTCTGCTTACCCGCCGTGTTAGGTGGAGGGAGAGGCGAGTCAGAGCCGGAGCCACCAGCGAAGGCACTGCGCCTTTGAGGCATGGCTATGATATGGAGTGGCCGCCGAGAAGTCTCTGAGCCCTGTACGGTACGACTATATGTAAGAGCGGTCACCCACTATCGGCGTGCTGTTGACGGTCAAACAGCAGCGGTCTGCACTTGCTCGTCGGTATAATGCACTGCGAGAGAGAAGGGAGGAGAGAGAAAGAAGGTGTCGACATCTAAAGCAGAACAGAAAGACAGAAGGGAAAGAAATAAATAAAAGGAAGAAAACAGCGACTACAGACTGACTGAGGGCGATCACGTACCTGCCTGCCCCTTCAACGTCAACGCATAAGTGTGTGGCCTGGTCTGGTTGGTCCCCCCAGCTTTCCCGCCCCTTAGTGACACCATCCCTGGAGGCCTCGTGGTTATAACTTGGCTTCATATCCAATGGCCCAATTGGCAAAAAGAGAGCTGCTGGGCGACATGTCTCGTGCATCTTTGTTTCGGGTAGCCCCTAGTTATCGTGGGCCTAGTAAGGCGGCCCAGAACTCTTCAAACAGGGGGGGTTGACGCCGTTGCCCAAGTAAGCCTCAGTAAAGGATGATGAATCGTAATACAGGTCAGTCGTAGCTGTGGTTGGGCAGTCATTTAATACGAGTATAATGATGTGGAACAGAGACGGGAGTAATACAATCGGTGACACTGTTGCTTCCCTATTGCAGTGGTAATATTAATACAGCAGGTGCCCAAGATGGTCGTACCTGCCTTCAGTGGTAAGCTTGCCAGAGGAAAGAGGCAGGAACATCCGGTCTTGCAAATAAGAGTAAAGTAATACAGATATTATTATCCTTAATATTAAAGTACCCAGAATCCGTCTCGATTGACTACGAATAGAGAAAAGTCTGTGACAGCATTATGCCAGACGGCCGGCCATAGTACATGGGTCCAACCCACGCTACTCGGTTACGCCCGTGGATCCGCATCCAGGACCAGGGTGTCTGTAGGTGCATTAGACCACTTTCACAGAGGCAGCCAAGAGCCCAAGAGCCTCCTCTCGCCAACCAAGTGGAATCAGCAAATGACACGAGGCGTACTCCGTATCGCATCCTAATATCGTTACCAAGTACCGTTGGACTGCGTATGCACAAAATGAAATAAGACGGAGAGTTAGATGATCGATCTTTTGGGAGATTACAATGAACTCAACCCTTGATAGTCTTCCTCTTCCTCCTTCTTGATCTGCGCCGTCATCCGCGTCATGACCGGTTGCGCTGCGACTATCGTCTCGACACCCACTGGGCTATGGTCCTCTGGCCCCATGGGCAGCCCGTCAACATCAATATCCATGCCGAGCACGGACCTAAGCACGACACGACACCCAGCCTTGCTTATCACCTCGTTGGACTCCTGACAGAGCTCGAGCGTGACGCACTCGACGCAGCCGCGGTGGCAACCGCACTTCTCTACCCTGTCGAGAGCGTCGCGAAGCAGCGCGTCAAGGTGGTCAAAGGCTTTTGTGTTGATGCCCGAGCCGCCGGCGCCGCCTTTCGTGTCATAGAACGTCAGACGGGCGGGTCGCTTCCTGCTTGTCTCCTTCTTGCCAAACTCCTTGATAGCTGACTTGCACTCGGTACGCACGTCGCCCAACATGCTAACGACAAACGTCGGCAGCAAACTTATGATGGCGTGCTCGGCCGCATGTATCGCCGCTGCCATGTGCAGCCGCCGCGATGCAAGAATCTCCAGCGCCGTCTTGGGCACGTCCAACCACATACCCTTGCTGTACCGCACCACCGGCGGGTTGTCCACCTGCACCGCGTCCAGAATTCGCCCCCACTTGTCAACCTTGAAGAAGCCGAAGACAGTCTGCTGCACCTTGATCGTCCCATAGTACGCCAACGACCGCGAATTCGATAGTTTGCGTATCGCCTCAGTTTCCACCGGGTCTACGTCAGTAAAGTCGCGCTGCATCGTCGTCCAGTCTACCTTGACTCTCTCCACCTTGGCCATTAACCTGTCGGGGAGGAAATCGCGGACCAGATATTTGTTCCCTTGGTGGAGGAAGATAGCACCGTCGTAAATTGTAAATGTGGCTCGTGATGCCTCAAGCTCTTCAAGGACCACGTTTCGTCCATTGGTAACGTCGATGATGGCAAAGTGGTCTTCTTCGACGTCCCGAATGGCCACAAATCGTGATGGGGCTGGACGAAATCTGTCGTGGCAGTGATAGAAACCCGTCTCATCCAGTATCAGCCTTTCCTCGCAAATCTTTTGTAGATCTTGTCCGAAATAATTGGCGTCATCTGCTGGTTGGAGAGGCATCTCATAGGCGGCGCACTGGATGTGGCCTTCGCGCACCAACAAGTTTTCCAGGTCTACCTGGAGCTCAGCGTTGGGTTTGGTGAAGAGTTCATCCGGGTTCTGCATATAGTGCTGGTCGGCAGGGAAGCTGTCGCCCACCAGGATGGAGAGCGAGTCTTTGTTCCGTCTTCCCGCTCGACCACTCTGTTGCCTCAAGTTGGCAATGGTATATGGGAATCCCCATGTCATGACACAGTCCAAGGAGCCAATGTCTATTCCGAGCTCGAGGGCTGTCGTGGCGACTATGCCTAAAAGTTTGCCCTGAAACATCTCAGACTCGACCCTTCGTCGGTCCTGTGGTGTATACCCTCCGCGGTATCCCATGACAAGTTTAGCGCATTCGGGCCTTCCAAGGTCTTCGAGCTCCTGTTTGATGGCGTTGACAAGCTCTTCGCATTGCTTGCGCACTCGGCAAAAAGCAATAATGCGTACTCCCCTTAGAATTAGAGAGCAGAATAGGCGGGCGCATTCAAACTTGGCATTTCCGCGGCCACTTGCAGGGTCTCCCGGATCCTTGAAAGGTGTGTTCCAGCACAGAAACTCCTTCCTCCCTGTTGGTGACCCATCATAGTCGATGAGCCGGGCATCGTCAACACCAAATATCGTCTTGAAGTGCTCTTCAGGGTTCGCCACTGTTGCCGAGCACGATATAAACCTGACATGTTGATTTCCAAGCGCAGCACATATGCGTCTCAACCTTCTCATGATAAATGCAACATGTGATCCCAGCTGGCCATTGTAGTAGTGCAGCTCATCGACTTAGAAGATGACCGGCATATTAGCAAACTAAACAAGAAGTAGTCGTTGCTCTCATATAGAACTTACCCACGACAAACTTCAGGTTTGCAAGGAACGATCGCCACTTCTCTTCCTGTGGCAATATCGTGATGTGCAGCATGTCTGGGTTAGTGAATATGACTCTCGCCAGTTCCCGAATGTCATTTCGCTCATTCATGGGCGTGTCCCCATCAAGGGTCTCGACCAAAGTCTCCTCCATCCCGGGAATATATGACATGAGCTCCTTCAAACTCCGTTTCTGATCTTGTGCGAGGGCTTTTGTGGGAAATATGTACATTGCTCGAGAGAGACGGTCATGCTCCAGAGCATGCAGGATGGGAAGCTGGTAGATGAGCGACTTTCCCGAGCTAGTAGGCGTAGACACGACGACATTTTGGTCGTTGTGTATACCGTTCAGGGCCTCTGCCTGGTGTGCGTAGAACTGCGTGATTCCTTTCGCGTTGTACAGGGCATTGACCAAGTCCTGGCTGAGAAGAAAATCGAGGTCCCCATATACCGGCTCTTGAGGCTCAAAGACCCGATGGCCATCAGGAACAATCTGGCCTGTGTACCATGGGCTGTCCTTGAGCTCCTGTATGATGTCGGCTATGCTCTTGCGCTCCTTGGGAATTTCCTCCGGTATTGTATCAGGGGCCCATAGAGTATCGTCCTCAACGATGGTCGGGGTGGGGATGTGCGCCTTGGTCCGCTCAGCCAGTGTAATATTAGGATCCAGGCCTTCCTTGGCACAGGTGTTCAGAAAGATATTGACGGCATTTGTGAATTTTTGGTTTCGCCTCTCAATCAGCTGTGCCATCTGCTTCTGGCTGTACACGGGCATCTTCAGCGTCTCCTCCCTCAACCTTCGGTTGGGCTTTACGGGCTCGCCTGTTTTCCTGTCCTGGACCTGGCGCTTAAGGTCACCGTCGACAAACTCAAAGTACAGCACTTCGCTTCCAGCCGAGCCATTCTGGCGCCCATGGCATTTTTCGAGGCTGTCCCTCCCCGTCAGGCCGCCCACGGAAGCGTCATGCGGCCGCGACTGTCCTTTCCCAGAACTTCCCGTCCTGAACGCCTCATCCTTCTCGGCGCCCCTACCCTCAAGCTCCAGCGTGAGCTCATCAACGTACAGGAAGTTGATGCCGTCAGGGCGGAGGGCAACGACAGACGCAACTTCTTCTACTGTCAAGGTAGTTCGGATGTGCGACTCCACCGCTGGCCTGATCATTTCAAACGTCGTCGCCAAGTGTTTTCGAGTGCAACAAAACGTGTACACCAGGTTCAGAGCCCTGTGCGTCTTCTCCAAAGACTTGAGCCGTGGGGTCCAAGGAATTAGCGCATCGACGGGAGGTGCCTCACCCTTCTTTCCTTTCCGCTGACCCGGCGCATTTTCTGTCTTGGTCGTCTTCTTGCGACGACTTTGCGTAGATATTCCTCCGTAACCAGCCGTAGAATCCCCTTCGGATATGGAACTGTCGGCCCGTAGCTCAGCCCTTTGCGATGTTCTCTTACGCTTGAAAACACGTGCCGTCATCTCACCCCCGTGCTCTTGAGATGCCTCAGTCTGTTGCTCCATGACAAAAACAGTTCGGGTTCCTCTCCTCCCAGAAACACGTCTGTTGTTTTGTATCCCGAGTAAGGTGGGGTATCAAGAATATGGGTGCATACAGAGTGTTCAAAATTCACGCTGGATTCGGGAGTAGAATGCAACTGCGTCATCCTCACGGCAGGATGCACTCGCGGAACTGACGCCAAGTCACGTGTTTCTATCATGGCTGACAAACAGCATTCTAGAAACGTCGTGTTGAATGGCATGACCTATTTCCGACATATGTCTCATTGCCGTGATTCTGGTATAAATTCTCCTGTACAATGGGTAGCCGATCTTGGACGTTTCCCTAGGTTACTACCAGACTGTAACTCGAGGCTCAAGGCCAACAGTACTTGCAGACGGCATCAACCATTCCAATATCCAGAGTCAAGCTCCCCTTTTTGTATCTTTTTTTATTCATTGCTATGAACAAGTCCCTCCTTGTAATGTATAGTTTGCTCATTAACACATCGGCTCCTAGTTGATTCTCGCTCACGCGCAAGCATGCCCTAATATGGCGTAAATGCAAGGAACCGTTCCATCTCCCATGATCCGCGAAAGACAACCGACCAAGGCCTCCATCTATAGCAGCAACCATGCAGGATCTTGCAAACATCACGGATGTGCTACGGGACCCATGTCCTTCCGTCCCTCTCTCCCGCAGTTCCCTGGCTGAGTAGAAGAGAGAAATTCGCCGCCAAGGCTGCCTGGGAAATAGTGGCCCCCTCTTCATAAGTAAATTCGCCCATGAATAGTCCTTCTCCCCCTGGGAATGGTTTTGTATGCTTCTGACCCACGCGAGACGAAACCCACGGTAATTGCAGTAGTCTTTTATTGTATCGAAGAGCACGTCCTCTCCGTTATGGCCAACCTCGTCTTATTTAGATGCTTTGTAGTTCCCGCTGGATTATGCCAATCTCGTCCATGAAAGACTTGGCGTTTGCCACGGACATCTGTTCGGGGCCATTAGTATCAGGTACCCATATGATAAAGAGCCAGCAAAATCTTACCTTTGCCGTGATATTGACGGCCTTGGCATCCTTGCCTTCAAATGCTGTGAAAACAATTCCAACAGACTTCAGCGAGGTCTTCTCCTGGAACTTGGTGGCAGCGTATACAGCAGTGTTGAGGATAACACGGTGTGTCTGATCCTGTCGTAGGATGAGCCTGACCATTTTGTGTCCCTTGCTGCCCTGAGCCTCCTCGTCATTCACATCAAGTCCCGAGGCGTCAAACGAGCCCGGGATGGGGGTTCCCGCATCGTCAAAGTCGACGCAGGCTTCTGGCGCGTTGATCTTGAGCATACCGCTGCCGCGCTCCTTCCATCCCGCTTCTTTATCGTGATAGAACACCTTGGCTCTCACGGCGAGGATGGTGGCCTCTCCGGATTCTCCCGAGTCGACAGTCACTATGTTTCCTTTTAGTTGAAGAGCTTTGTCTGTGTACACGTGAGGGCCGAATCTTACCCTTCTGGAGTTTCGGCTTCTTCTTATCATCCAACTCTTTCTCGACAGGTGAACTAGTCTCTTCTTCGGGCTGGCTAGACTCGTCATCTTCGTCATCTTCGTCGTCGCTCTCAACGTCGCTGTCGGGGGCGCCGAACGGCTTGGCGGGCTTTTCGCTTGTGAGGGGCTCGGCAGTCGGTGCTGCGAAGCTGCCCAGAGGCTTCACGCCTGTTGATGCTGCGCCAAAGCCACTTCCACCAAAAGCGCTGCCGAAGCCGTTGCTTCCACCTGAAGCAAGGGTAGCAAACGGCGACACACTGACGCCTCCGCCAAACTGGAACTTGGGGGGCTCCGAGGGTTTGGCATCCATCGTCTTTGTCGGCGAGGCAAATGATGACAGCTTAGACGCACCAGAAGAGCCGAACCCACTGGCACTAGACGCACCCAGGAATGCAAAAGGTGATGATGCCGTGGCGAGCTTTCCGAATGCTGAGGCGCCAAATGCACTTGACGAGGTTTGCGGCTTCTCCTCCTTCTCCTCGGCGGGCTTGAGGTCGTCTTTGGCAGAGGTCTTGGTTTCAGCCGATTCGGGCTTCTAAATAACTACTAGTCAGATGTGTGTCATGCACGTCAAAGCGACGTGAAATGGCTGGGTTGTTATTCACCGATTCCTTGTCTGCTGACTCGGCATCTCTAGGTCGCTTCTTCTGGGTATCTTCATCGCCGTCGGTAGGCTTGTCGCCATCCAGTTGGTCATGCGCGCGCTTCTTCTTGGGCGAAAGGACCTGTTCCTCTGCGCTTTCCTTGTCCTTCTTGTCGTCGTCGGTGGTGGGCGCCGCGGTGTTGGACGCCTCGTCGTCGTCGGCCTTGGCACTAGGGCCGGAAATGGACGACTGCTTCAGTTCTCGGCGAGCGGCTGCCGTCGCGGAATCTTCCTTAATGTCTGCATTCTCGGAACCGTTCTTGGGGCTCCCATACGGGGGCGTGCTGGTATCAGCCATGGCGATATTGATAAACGTACAGCTTGGTGAACGTGACGGGTGGGGGGACAATTGAGATAGAAATGATGGAGGAGCTGCACGCAGGTAACTCGCAGTCCAGAGGAAAAACAAACCCGCGGTGGGCGAGCCTGTTTTCTTCGTTCGCTTGGGAGAAAAAGGCAACAGAGTGCCACTAGAACGAACAGCCACAAAGTAGGGGCAGTGAAGTTCTCAAATCGCAAGAGAGTGCTGATTTGACGTCGTTACTATCAACAAAGCTGAGAGTTTTGTGTAAAGTCCAAGTAGAGCATGCGAGTGCGGTCAAGTGAATGAATGGGGGTCGTTGGTTGAAATGAAATGGTTGTCCAATCAACAATTCGAAACTAAAAGTAGTAGCTGAGATGGCTTAGCTACAAAAGTAATATTGGGCCGCATCTCCTCCGTATAGCATGCACAATAAAGTCAACATGATACATGGCTAGCTCTCACTACAATTAATTACTATGACTCTATTGAATCAGGCCTAACAAAATGTCTTCTAAAGTTAAAATGGCACTGAAGACGAAGCATACGAGATGCATACTTGGAAAAGTCGAAAAATTAGGAAGAAGGAAAAATACAGGGTAGCCACAACCCAAACTGCACGTATGATCTACAGTACAGGGCGGAATCAACGCTCCGGCTCTCGTCCTATACATACGAGTATACGAATACAGATGCTAGAGCGATATCTGAAAAGGCAATAACCACAGAGTCTCAGGGTTCGGGATTGAAAAACGCCGCTTCTCATTGACGGATAAGGATAATGGTAAAAGACAACAATACTCCATCAAACAAAACGCACGAGACACAAGACACGATTGCCTTCTCCCCCGCCGAAGTAGGCTCACTAGTAGTAATTCGTACAAGCAAAGAAAGGTATAAAAACACACATTTGAAACACTCCAAGTCCTCTCAAGTGGACAAGGTAAGGCCTATGGTATCAAGGCTGTCTCTGCGGCCTGGTCAGTATAGCCTTTCGACCCTTTGCTTTCAGCTTATGAAGCAGAGGCATCCGAGGCCGAGGTAGAATACGAAGAGGGGGTAGATGGCAATGCCGACCCTGTTCTTGACGACACCGCTACCACCGAGGATACTGGCACCAGCAGCCAGCGCCCAGCAAACGAGCAGAAGATAGACGGGTATCCTAGCGATCCAGTGGAGTCCCAAGGCAGACAGGAGGGCCGCAATGACGAGAGGAAACAGCGTATACCCGATTATGCAAACGCTCTGCGCGAAGGAGCTGGAAGAAAAATATGTCAGCATTCCATTCGGCGGGACTGAAGAGAAGTGGAGAGTGAAGATGATCCCGTATATGCTTACATGTTACCACCCAACAACTTGATTTGGAGCGTGACGAGAGCCTCGCCGAGCCAGATGGTGGCAAATACCCCGCTGAAAACCTCGTCCTTTTGCTCGGCGTGAGGGAAGCTGAGGAGCAGACTCAGGAGGAGGCAGAAGATGAGGGGGCCCCAGAGGTCCCAGTCACGAAGGCCGGGGGTCATGTTGCTCTGGAGAAGGGCTTCGGTGTCCATGACGCGACTGGCCAGACCGGTCAGCTCCTCCCTGGTACCAGAGATTCCCGCCCCGCGAATATTCGAGTAGGCGCCACGGAGGCCGCCATCACCGTCAAACATGGTGCCGCCGAGGAGGTACTTAGGGTAGAGCACTTCGCGCAGCTTGGCCCACACAGCTAGCAGGTCGCGCCTTAACGTCTCCCACACCGTCTCATCAATGGTATTCTGCGGGGCGCTTCGGTCTTCACCCGGGAATCTCGACGTCAGACCTTCGTCGAGGGGTCGCGACACCGACGACGCTGAGCCAATGTTGCCGGACAACGGTTGGCGGGATGACTGCGGCTCCAGGGGGTCATCAAAGTCGTTGACATCGGCTGTCCATACAAATCAGTTATCTCTTTTCTCCCCTTTCATCCATGTTCTAGACGACAGCCCGCCTTCCTCTGCGACACTCACCATCATCGGGGTCAATCATGTCGTCGTCGTCAAGAGACGGTCGGTTGTAGTTGCCCATGGTGTTGGCGGCCATGACGTACGAAATCGAATTGCGCAAGTGTTGGAGCAAGTTGCAGTGAATGCACTGATATTTACAGCGATGTAGATCTTTTGATGCCGGCTGCTCGTGATGCGATGTTGATTGAGCGTCTGCAGAGGGCAAGTAGGAGGGGATGTCGCGGCTTGGTTTGGTTGAGGCGTAACTGACGTTTCGTGCATCGACTTGCCGCTCACCTATTCTCCCAATCTTTCCACGTTTCCATTAGTCTACAGGGGTGGATGAATAAGTGGCCCAAGCTCAAGGGGGTTGCCAGCAGGGTTACCAGTGTCAATCTGCCAACTCCATACTGTAATTCGCACTGTATCGTCGGGAGCATCAAACGTGGTCTCTTGCACGCGGTACGGATCAAGAACATACAGGCACGTGTCACAGCCGATCCATCCCGAATCTCTCGTTTTATTTCTTCCCTCCATAGCCACTCTAACTTTCCATACTCTAATGTGAGAAATGGGCCCACGCTACCCCCCCGAAGAACGAGCATTCGAGCTGCCTGAGAGCGTATTGACATGGAGCCTGGAGGTAAGTTTCTCCTCTTTGATGTTTATGGCAGTTATTTGTACTGAAATACAAACATCTAATATATGATATGAAAACAGGATGACTGCAAGTTGCTAGAAAACGGCGACACCGTCTCAGGTATTGATTTACTTCTCATTTTGCCTCTCCCTCGACACGGCAACTAACCCAGATCTTATGACGAGACAGAGTTCTTTTCCATCAGATTCTGTCCCTACCAGTCTTCGAACGCGCCCCAGGTCTTTGCAGCTGTCAGCAAGAAACATGTGAGGACTTACAGAGCTTATCGACGTCCTTTCTTCACCAAATCTAATCATTTCACGTCATAGGCTGTTGTATGCAAGATAGCACGAGACCCCGGTAACAGGGAAGTCTTCGACACTGTAAGGCTTATAAGAGATGACGACGTAGGAACCCCTCATAGATCTCTACATTGGAGAGTAACGGTGGCTGACGCTTTATCTAGAATGAATCAACTAATTGCTGCTGCACCTGGGCTTGGAGTACCGAGACAAATACTGCGTATCTCTGTATAGGAGGAGTTGACGGCATTGTCAAAATCTACAACGTTATAACTGGACAGTTAGTCGAGGTATGCCCTCTATTTTCCCAACTCTCTCTCTTCTTATCTATGCTCGGCTAATGTGTCTTGTGTGCGCGTGTCAAGAGCTTCATCGGCCATGGAGGAGTTAGTAATTTCTGTGATCGACTGTACAGTGGCCGTTCTTACTAAAGAAGAACAGGGAATTAACGACTTGTCGACTTCTCCGGACGACCCGTCGATAATTGCATCGGCATCTGACGACACAACCGTGCGCATATGGAGCCTCGACCCCGTGCACAAGGAGCAACCTTGCCTCTGTATTCTCGCGGGCGAGGGCCACATCGCCGAAGTTTTGAGCGCGGTATGGTGGCCAATGTTATGGTATTTTGCTCCCTCAGTTCGGAAACACAGCTCATGTCTTCTACTATAGAGCATCCACGATACGGGAAGATACGCAGTCTCGGGAGGACACGATCATCGTATAAACTTTGTAGGTCTGCTCTCTTTCTGTCTACATTCACAACGGTCTAGTCATTGACATAATCACAGTGGGTGCTCCCAGAGTTCCCAAATGAGCCTGTCGAGAGTCCTATTCAGGTACATTACCCTCACTTCTCGACCTCGGCGATCCATGGAGGGATCGTGGATTGGTAAGCCATTTTACTCATGCTCATACCACCCCTACATTTCATCGGACTGACTACCTCGCCAGCGTGGCCTTTTATGGCGACCAAATACTTTCCAAGGCCAACCGGGACAACATCATCATCCTCTGGGAGATTGTAGGCTTCTCATCACAGGACCCAATACCATCCCACGATGTGGCCCCCCTGCCGCAAATCCCACAACCCAACGATTATGGTGCAAGCCAGTTCACCCGATCGGCTTTCATCCCGGCAACATCTCCTCGGTTCCCCCTTCAATATGACAGGAGGCTTCAGTTTCACACCCCGAGGTGCGACGAGTATTTCTTTCTGCGGTTTGAGCTGTACTTCCAGCCTGGCCAGCACCCAATCCTGACATTCTGCAACCGCACCGGCGAGATCTTCTTCTGGGACCTGGAACGGGTGCGGGAGTACGGTAACATTATGAATGCGCTCAGGAGCCCTAGCCGCGACATGACCAAGCCTATTCGACTCCCAAGCTGGATAGGGCGCATCAGACCGAGGGTGAATAGCAAGCCGCGGGGTGCGAGTGTTGGTAAAGGGTCGCGGGCTTCGAGTCAGACGCCCGAGGTTGAGGATAGGAGGAACGTATACGATATCGCGGATTTGGATCCGAAGGATGTCGCGGATTGGAATGCCAAGTATGGTGTCATGGACAGGGATCACGCCCTCGAACCTCACTATAAGGTTGAAGTCAAGTTTAAGAAAAACACCCCCTTCCTTGGAAGACAGGCATCTTGGAGCCCCGGGGGTGAATGGTGCACTGTGGCCGGTAGTGGAAACGCAGTCCACATGCTCAAGAGGTGGAGTAGCAGTGCATGAAGATAGTATGGAAAGAAGAAGAAGAAGAAGAGGAAGAAAACGTTAGGTCGGTGTTGTGTTTTGTTTTGTTTTGTTTTCATTGCATATGCTGTTGAATCATGGCTCCCGTATTGGAAGGGATGAGTACAAGGGCACCTCGGGAAAGCTGTTTTCATCGTCGCCGGCACCCAGGAACGCCATAGTCGGCCTGTCAAGTTCCCCCCCCAGTTTGATGACTTTGTCCAGGTAAGCTCTAGCCGCATCCAGCTGTGCCTGTCGCGTATCCTGCGCTTGTCGTAGGGCAAAGGGCGATGCCGGGACAACAGGCACAACTAGGTCAGCCACGTACATGGAGACGGTGGCGCGGAGCCCGAAGAAGGCACGAGTCTTGGAGAAGGGCTGTTCTTTTATGAGGCTGTCCATCCTCGCGGCAATGTCCCTCATAGCTGTGAGTGACTTTTTGCGCGCGTCATCTCTCAGGTCATCCAGCCTTGCTTCGCGACGCTTCTGCAGGTCATACTCCTCCTCATCTTCCTCTTCTTCCTCGCGAGGCGGGAGGGAGTCGTCATCCCAGTTGAGGGCCTCCTCTTCGGCCCGCGCAAGGCCGATCACATGCTCAGCATGGATATTATACACCTCACAGCTGAGAATTGCGAGCCAAAAGTCAATGGCCGACAGATTCTGCGGACGCCTGTGGTCCCATGGGTACTGCTGGATCAGCGTCTCAAAGTACGCCTTGAGCTTGTTCATGTTGGCAGCACGGCCCCATCTTGTCGGCTGCCGTACCTGCGTAGCTTCACCCCCCTCATCGCCCTCTACAGGAGGGGCCGTCTCGCCGCCTCGCATGATAATCTCCGCGCCCAGAGCCCAAAGATTGTAGTGCCGGATGTCGATGGGGCTGCCGTGCGGCTGCAGCTGTAGGACCAGGCCGTACACCCGCGCTGCCTTGGGCACATCACCACGATCGAGAAAATGGTAGATGGACTGGATGAGGGTTTGGACTTGTCTCTCACAACGAGACACTGGCCTCCCACCTTTTTGTCTTCGCCCCCCGTCTTCTTCCTTTGCGGCTTCATCGTTGTTTCCGTCCTCCTCATCCTCAAGGAGGTCCTTGCCATCTCTCCCTAGGCCGCGGTGTGGGAAATTCGCAATTTTCAACGACGGCTCCTTGTCCGTTTCACTGAGGCCTGCTATGGAAAACTGAAGTAGTTGGCCTGGAGAGTAGCTGAAAGGGTTGATGCTGTCGGTGGGGAGGTGGGAAGGAAGTGAGGACGAGGGAACATCGCCTCCTACGGCTGAAGAAGAGCGCTTGCGTTTGGATACCATATCCGATTGTTTTATTTCCTGCTGCGTGCGTTTATTGTGATGTAGCATGGTCTGTTTGCATCATGTTGCGGGATGCTTTGTTGAGGAAGTGATGGTACAAAATGGTGGTCAATATTCAAGAATTGACGGTTGAATTCTCGCCGGTGAGAGGTCTAATTAGCGTCAAATCCGTTCCAGTGTGAGTACTAAGCACACAACGTCTCTTCTGAACACATCATACCGCAAAAGATTCACAACCCCTGGAAGACTGTTGTTTTAAATAATCAAGTTGCATTTTCAATCCAATTGCAATATGTCTGATAATCTCGTGGCAGTGCATTGTGTTGCGAAGACGCATTGACTGAGGCCATACCGTCTCGAATCCTTGGCGGCGCAGATACTCCAGCTACAGACGAATAACAAGTACAGACCAAAGTTTCAATGTTGCATCCAGCTCCAAGATGACACCCGTGAATCCCCAGACAAAAAGAGGTGAGCTTCTCTATAGAAGATGATGCCGCATTAAAAAGCTTGAGAGAGAAAAAAAGCAAAAATTTCTTTAAGAATATATTCTATGATAGGGCCCATCTCTCCGGCGCGTATTGTACAGAAGCGCCCCATCTAGTAGTTTACACCTAAAAAAGCTACCCGTGACTGCGGCCTTCTTCAAGCCTTGCGCTCAAAGTATGTCCACTGGCCTTCAGAAGGCCTTTCCTCGAGGTCCTCCCAGCTGCGCGACGATGAGGTTAGTATTATCTTCCTTGCAAATCTGATCGTGTGTGTATAAAGCTTACACCTTGCTCTGCTCCATGATGTCGAGAAGCTTGAGCTCTCCCTCGGCAACCTGAATGACCTCTTCGATGAGACCAGCGCCAATCTTTTGCTCGATGTCGTGGATCCTATTATACCGTTAATATCCTCCGACCCTGCGAAATGGTTTAGAGGAGGGAGTATTATTACTGGTCGGCCGTCAACTGCGGCTCGTCCTCCCATTCAATCTTCTCGTGGTCCTCGAGGGGTTTCCTCTCAGCCCAAATAACCTGATCGGCGCGCTCAGCGGCCGTGCGGACACCCTCAAGCTCGCCACCCTCGTCAGCCTCGCCGTCCCATTCCTCGGAGCGGTCGTCCTTGGTCTCGTGCCTCGTTCCGACGATAAAGACGCGGTCGCCAAGCTTGACGGTGCGGGCCTCGCTGCCGTCGATGCGTCCGCTGTTGACGCGGAAGTGTTCCCTGTCCTTGCCAACGAGCTCCTTGGCCTTGACAGCCCACTGCTCGTATCCCGGGGGTACGGCAGCCTCAACGATGCCCAGTCGCTTCTTGGTCACTGCCTCGACTGACTGCCGGTACAGTGACGACTCGGGTATCGACTGGAGCCGGTTCAGCGTGGTGCCGTACAGGTACAGGAGGGTCGATCTTGGGGTCGAGTGCGTCCACAGGCCCGTCAGGCCCGTTGGCGTTCCCGGCTCCAGGTAACGCGCGAACAGGCGGAGTGTCGGCCGCATGCTGTGCAATGGTGTTATATGGGTTCGACGTTTTTGTCGGGGATTGAGGGGAGAGAGTGGGAATCTGGGGTTTGGCTCCGGGGGTGGGTTCTACCTCGACCTGGGGAATTGACCTCACTTCACCTTATTGTCAATCCACATTCGATCGCTTCGGATTGGCCAATTTGCCTCATTAGTGTCACATGATGCGTCACATGACCTTTTGGTTCGGGTTGATTCGGTACTACGAGTACATCTCATCCCCCCGGCATGTGTGGGTTACATAAAAACAAAGTAAAAAAAGTAGAAACGCCGGTAATAGAAATAGGAGAGTCAGAAAATAAAACATACAACAGCGAGTATTCGCTGGTCGTCACCCATCCAACTACTAATCCACCGCTCAGGAATCCTGTCACCTGGATGGATGACTTCCAAACCTGGAGGATCGAACTTCTAGCATTAGCACCATCGTAGACCTCTATTTACGCTCCTCTAGTATCCATTAATCGTGACAACCGGTTATTGGGCCCTAGCCATTGACGATACCCACCTTATATAGGTAATAGGGGCCTTACGCCGATTAAACGGGCTATTTGGGGGTTGTATGATGAAGACGTATACCTTGAACGTGTGGACCTTGAGCATGTGGACAATAAGGGCGTGGACTATGATGATTGGGATTATATAGATCACAGACAGGTGATCCGGCTACTGCGCAAGATGGAAAGAGAGTATAATGGGAGCATAGTGGAGAATCGCAAAATGGGGGATGACTGTCATGACGACGTACGGTGGATTGAACGATATGTACATTTGTGCATGATATAAAATGAGTATATTTCGACACGGCTGTCTCTACAAACACCACGTTCTGTAGAGAACTGATTAACTGAACGATGCAACTTGTGAGCCATAAGAGCAACCAAGACGATGGTGGCGCGATGGTGCTGAATTTCAATGTGAGTACGTAGCCTAATGCCAGTCAACGTACATGCAATGGAAACTCGAAGACATCGGGGATGTCTCCGGCGTCCCTACCGGGGGCCTTGCTACGCTCGCACTCGTGCAAGTTGTGTGTCTTCATATTACCACCACGGCCCTGGGCTACAATAACGATAGCATAAAAAAAGGTCGAGTATATAAAAAACATACAAAAGCATTAATCCGTACTATTCGGTAGATATTTGGCCGCCTGTCCCACATTGATAAATAGCGTATCGTCGCACGCGAGCAAGCTCTAGCTAGAGAACAAAGTGTCTCCCTAGAGGCCAAAAATTCTAAACATGCCGCTCAAAAGCGAGGAGAAAAATATCGGTGCACCATAGTAGAGCAACCTATTCCGAGAGGGCTTGTTCTATTGACGGAGATAATCGACACAAGCCCGGACTGCGTTTAGCCTATCGCCTCTTCCCCAGTGGAAGATGTTCTCGATAGAGTTGCTAAGACGTAGGTAGTCCTGAACGGCATGCAAGAGGTAGATGTCGACGAGGCGGACGTGGCATTGATGGCCGTCCATCCACGATACGTACAGACAGGCCCTGGAATTGTCAATTGTTAGGGCCCCGGTGATCGTCTCTACCTCTGGGGGCCTGCGTGATGCTCTCTTAGTATTGACTTGTTCGCTTAGGCGGTTGATTACACAGCAGCATGTTGCTGCCCCCCCTATACATTGATTGGCAGCGCTATACATGTCGCTTCCCGACCCAGACGTGTTGTTAGTCTTGCATTCAATGATAAAGAAGGGGAATAATATGCCATTATTGGTTGCTAATCCGTTGGAACCCTTAGGTTGACAGCCTAGAAACGCCAGTTGGTCGTTTGAGAGTATTTTGCTTCTTTGCGAATAGCCAAACAGCATGTCAGGTATAGGGGTGGCGACTCGGGGGGCGCCAATCTTCCATGGGAAATATGCCCTAGAGAGCTGGGCGCGAGACTGCTTGGTGATTATGTCGCGGTTCCCCTCGATACTTTCCGGGATAAAGTGCGTAGCGACCATGCTCTTAACGTCGCCCTCTGTAGCCCCATCCATCATCTCAACGAAGACGGGGTCATTCATGAGGGACAATATGACTCGTTTGGGTCTAGGCTTGGCCTTCTCTAGCTTCTTTATCTGGTCGACGGTGTTGGAGATGGCAGGCGGGAAAGGGACCTCGCTGAGTGGCCCATGTGGCTCAACTATGATATCATTTTGGTAGAGGACAGACATCCTATACGTATAGGAGCTGATGGCCGACATGGTTGGCAACGATGGAGGCCCAGGAGGCATCTTGGGGATACTCGGAATGTCCGGGGGAAGGGCTTGCAGGAGTAGTTGGAGGAGAAGTCGAATGGTAGGAGGAGGCTTCCGTGAAAGGCGGGACACGTGGGCGTATTGGAATTGAGGAAGGTGAGATAGACCAGTTGCCAATCGCGGGATGGGATTGCTCGTGGCGGTTCTGAGAGATATCATCAACCAGACTTTGGTCACAGACCACGCCAACAGCCTCATTATAGTCGATGGTGCCTATAGACCCTTGGTTGTCGTGGAACATGGACATCTCGTCATGGTCCATGATGGCGGGGATCTCTAGGACATGTGACGTCTCAAAATGCATCTATAGAATGTGTTTTTGACAAGGGCATATATAAATGACAATGAACGATGATCATTACCATCTGGGCTCAAACCCTTTATAGACGTGTGTGGCAGCTCGAGCCCGCGTCATGTACTCGCACGTGCTAATAGTACGTGTAGTCAATATGCAATAGTCATTATGTTTGCTACCTACGGGGACGAGGGGGTTCTAGGTTATTTTACACTGTGGTTGTACCTTCTAATAAATCGACTTTCTCTTGAACTCGTGCTCTACAAATATGTAATAGTGTTATACTTTCCCGGGCTTCCCGCAAACGGGCTTCCCGGTCAAAGCAGAGCCCCTATTGACTAATCCGTCAACAGGTTTGTCGAATACGACGGGTTGCGTGCAAGAGACCATGAGATGAAAGGCAGGAACGTGCAGTAAATAGATGTAGTAACGGGAACCATGGGATATAATAACAGAACTGTTGGAGAAGCCAACCTATAGGCTGGCTAGTCATCGAATCACACAAGATACGGTATGGTTGACTCACCTAGCGGCTCTGGTATCTTGTAATACAATACAGCCCCCTACTTTTCTATACTCACTGTTTTACCGCTTGCCTAGCTATCATTGTCTGTGACTCCCGTTACTGTTTGTCAGAACTTGACATGGCCCGTATTTTCCACTAGCTATGGTCGTATGTGGAGGAAGGTAGTAATGATGCAAGCTATATAGAGCGTCCAGTAGCAGTAGGAGATAAAAAGACAAAAAAGACATACAACAGCGGGTATTCGCTGGTCGTCACCGACCCAACTACTAATCCACCGCTYAGCGGCTTGACTCTGGGGGAGCGGACGGGACCCCGTATTYTCCACTAGCTATGGTCGTATGTGCTTTGTCCTTGGAAAAAACCACTTCATAACCGAAGAGCAAAAGGCGCATGCGTGTGGTTAACGGGGTTGCGGTCCCTTTCATGACTAGGACCCGCTGCGTAGGCACATCTGTACGCCAGTCGGAGCATCGTTAACTTCGAGAAAGACGTCGTCACCCGGTCACAATGCGCGCACCAGCACAGCTATGGAACACGAGTCAAATTAAGCAGCACAAAATATAAACAAGGCAAACATAATGAACATCTTTCCCTCACGTAGTCCCATCTCTCGCATAACAGGTATATAGCCACCACCAGAATTCAAGACACACAACACCGTAAACTAGACAATATTGCAGGCCGACTCCGCAGCTTCCCTCATGGCCCCGCCATGACTGCTGCGGAATGCCTAGCTGCTAACGAGACCATTGACTTAGGAAGCCTCCTCACGGCTCTTGCGGTAGCTAGCCTGGAGAATGGTCAGCCTCGGCAACTCAAGACGCATACTCGGAGGCGTGACCTACTTCTTGTTCGGTCTGAAGACCCTCAACAACGGGGGCAAGCTCGGTGAGAACCTCGTAGGCCTTCTTGTGATACTCAATCTGAGCGGCGACAAGCTCAGAAAGGTTGCGTAGAGGGTCGGGAGTGTCAAGAACCTGGAGAAGCAGTCAGTATACGATATACCAAAGGAAGGGTACGCACGGAGGCGAGAAGTAGATAGAAAAAGGAGGGGTACGACACACGTTTTTCATGACACCAACGGCCTCCTCAGTCTGAGTAACAAACTCATCCTCGGCCTTCTCAATCTCCTCCTGGGCCTCAGGGCTGAGCTCATGCTCTTCGCCGAGCTGGGGCTCCTGGCTATGACCGAGTTTGAAGGTAGTGCCCTTGACGCGAGCCTTGACAGCGTCGAGGTTAAGCCTGGCCCTCTCGACGTTCTTGCGAGCGCGGGTGGCAAAGTTGAGGTTGGTGTTGAGGGTTGTGCTCCATCCAGCGAGGAAGTGGCTCTGGATCTGGGCATCCTGGCCGAGACGGGCCTCGCCGACGCGCTCAGAGGCAAGAGCATACTTCTCCAGGGCGGTAGCCAAGGGATCTTCACCAGTACCAGTGTGGTTCTGGTGGAGCATCTGGCTGCTGGCCAAGCTGGCGCGAGCAATGGCATGGCTCAGGGTCTTGGGCTGCGGCTTGGCAGAGGGAGGGGCGACGAGGGCGGCCTGGGCCTCGGCGGGGGAGGTGGCCGAGGACAGGAGGTTGACCTTCTCGCTGACCGTGCGGCCCAGATCTTGAAAGGTCTCCTTGATGTTAGGGGGGTAGTCGTAGGCTTCGTTGGAGTAGGTTGAGCTTTTCAACACGGTCGTACGTTAGTCAATTGATATCAAGGCGGGAATGTATGCGGTAGGCCACAGGGCGAGTAGAGCTACTTACGTCACAGCCAGCATTTTCTGGTGGGCCCGCTTCAGGGCATCGACGCGCTTCTCGAGGTCGATGTAGTCGGGAGGAAGCTGGGTCTGCGGGAGGCATGCCATGTCAGTACATGTAGACACATGATGTATTCTTCTCTCCGTGGGGAACGGCGAAAACTAAAGGGCTCGAGGCAAGGCAGACCACCTTATCATCTGTCTGGCCAAACTGCTCTTTGGTGTACTGGAAGGTGCGCGACGCAAAAGGCGTGATCTGGGCCCCCAGATCGCTACACAAAAGCCATCAGTCTTCGAGTTTCGAAAAGTGAGCACATGGATCGGCCGCCATAGAATGCGCTGCGCGACCATGGCTTTGCGGGCGGGGAGGGAGGGGGGGCCTCACGAGAGGTTCTTGCCGAAGCTCTTGAAGTCGACGTTGAAATCCATGGTGGGCAAAGCGATGAGGGAGGATCTTGGACAATATGATGGGTTGCAATAGTTTACAGAAGCAGCAGGAAGAATTTCAGAAAGAACAGCGTTTGCAAACAGTTTGGTCCCTTAGGGGGGTTATGGTCAATGGTGTCAGCTTCCAGTGTCCACCGTTGATGTGGGAACGCTGCTGCGAACCGGGGTCCAATTGGAGTAGGCCGAGTGTGGGACACTTGGTTATGCGATACGTACCTTTTCATCCTGTCGCTTGCATTGCACTGCTTGCTCCAGCTGTGTTAGAGTGGCTCATCAATCCTGGCTTCTCCTCACTCTTCCAGTAGCCAGCTATCAGTACTAGTACGGGCCGAGCAAGTACATGTACCTGCCCGTACTGTCTGAGGCGGCAACCTGAGGTTTACGGCCCCTCACTGCTCAGGATGCACCAAGAATGGAAAGCCCAAAACTACAAAGCCCCCCTGGTCATAGACATATCGTATCACGGCTGTCATGCATCATTGCCCTGTGCGCGTCATCATCAGTGCCCTGGGGATCCAATACTCACATTGACCCTCCCCTCAGTTGTGTTCCTTTCGGTAGGAGAGTGTGCATTAGATGGAGATGGTTCCTGTCGCCAGGATCGAAATCTTTGATCTTGTTACAGACTGGACTCCGACGGAAAAAGTCTAACGGTCGCCAACATATACTGCTAAGAAGCAAGACGAGCTTCGCGTCTGTGCACGCCGTTTTCCACATCTCACTCGATTTTGCCATTGTCTCAGACAAGATCCTCTCCCCGACAACTCGGCAAGCATCGTCTGAAGTCTTGGCCGTTACCGCATCCACGATCTTGTATGAACCGTACTCGTCCGTCACGTGCCTATTATGGGGATAATCCGTGAGGTAGCTTTGTATGATTAGAAGAAGGATTGACAAAGGCCTACGAGCAGTAATCAGCTTTTGGATTTGCTTCTTCAATAGTGGAAGAGTATATATACCCCAGCCATCAAAGTTAATACCAACCATAACACCGAATTGACCAGTAGCCAACTCTTTTTCATTACATCTCTACATGTCTCGCCGTAGGCATTGGGAAGATTCCTTCCAAAGACGTCAACTACCTCTCATAGCCCAAGCAATACGACGTATGACTAGAGGCACAAGAACAATAATTCAGAACCGAATAGATCAGACTCTAGAAGAGCTGCTAGAGGTAGAATCGAGAGTGCCGTAGTAGTACACAAAAGAGAGGAAAGGTAGGGGCCAAAGGAGCGAGGGCAAAAATAAAAGGCCCTTAACAGTTCTAGTTGAGGCACGGCTATGAGCTTAGATTGTAGCCACCAAACTGGTAAATGCATCACGGGATATTGTTACGATACTCGTACGTGCGAGTCAGCGCCGCGCATAATCAGAGCGGAGTAAAGCTGCATGATGAAGACTGGAAGTTGATGACTACGTTGTTTTACATGTATTAGCACTGTAGGAGTATTTGCAAGCATGTCAACAGGTAGCTTTGTAATTATCCCATTATCAAGCTTCTCTCCCTCTCCCTCTCTCTGTCTTATTTGACACCCTCTTGGCATCTTCTCTCTCGTGACATCTTCTGAGATTGAAGAAACCTTTTTCACCTCGTCTCGGTCTTGCTGAAAGAGCTTGGACATGGATTCTTTGTCTGTATCATGTATCAGATTTGATACAATAATGTACATATATATATATGTATACCCTTGTGTCTTTGCATCAAGGGTTGATGGATGAATATTTATGAGGTGGAGCTGAATGACTGAAGCGTTTTTAATGATCTTGCTCACGAGGGTATTGCGGATCAGTGACGCAGTATTACGGTTTACCTGCTCCGTACTCTTGTATGAGTATGAGCGAATAGCGGGGTGTGCTATCAACCGCTCTTTTTCGGGCAGGACTGAAATCCGGTCCACCTCGAAATCTGCGATTCGTAGATAATAACATTCCCACTGTCACAAAGAGGAGAGAAGTACACGTGATTGTCATGCGAGAGAGCTGCTAGTAGTACAGAGTACGACGGCTACTTGAAGGATGGCCTCTACCTGAAGATACCAGTTCCATCAGTCTACAAGTTTTCTATCAATCAAGAGGAGCATGCCAGGCAGGCGAGCGTCGCATCCAGTCATTCCCAACCAGATCATCTCATTCACATAACCAATCGCCTTGTACATTGCCAAGCAACAATGGCTCCCACACTTCTCTTTGCTGGCCTGGGAAACATGGGCAGGGTGAGTCTTTGCTTACAAAGAAGACGATGGTCGTTTTGAGCCCCGCCTCTGGCTGATGAGTGCGCTTTCACACAGGCCATGTCCAAGAACCTTGTTGAGAAAGGCAACCTCTCTGGACCTCTCCTCGTGTACAACCGCTCCACTAAGAGGGCCACCGACCTGAGTGCCGCTCTTGCGCCTGGCAAGACCAAGGTAGTCGAGTCTCTTCCCGAGGGCGTTGCAGACGCCGACATCATCTTCTCATGTCTAGCCAACGACCAGGCCGTGCAGGACTACATCGGCCAGGCCGCCAAGGGTGATATCAAGGGCAAGCTGTTCGTCGAGTGCTCAACCATCCACCCCGACGTGACCGAGGAGGTGGCCAGGACGATTCTGGCTGCGGGGGCCGAGTTCGTGGCCGCTCCCGTTTTCGGCGCCCCCTCTGCCGCCGACGCAGGCCAGCTGATCATCCTGCTGGCCGGCCCGGCCGCCAGCGTCGAAAAGGTCAGGCCCTACTGCAAGGGCGTCATGGGCAAGGCCGAGATCGACCTGAGCGACCAGCCCTACGGAAAGGCCACTACCATTAAGGTCCTGGGAAACGGCATGATCCTGGGCATGGTCGAGCAGGTCGCCGAAGCCCACGTCGCCGCCGAAAAGTCCGGCATTCACCACGATATCATCCACAACCTCATACAGGGCCTCTTTGGCGGCCCCGGTGGCGCATACAGTGACCGTATGCGCACCGGCGACTACTACACCAGGGACGAGCCTCTGTTCGGCGTCGACCTCGCCCGCAAGGATGCCCGCCACGCCAAGAGTATCGCCGCCGCGGCCGGCACCACGCTGCCTATCTGCGAGATCGCTGACGGTCATCTCGCCAAGGTCAAGGAGTACTGCGGTTCCAAGGGTGACATTGCCGGAATCTATGGTATCGTCAGGATGGAGGCCGGTCTACCATTCAAGAACTAGAAGCAGTGAAAAGGAGGGAAGAATTAAATATTTGAAAGCTTTAATAGTAATGCTTGTATCCGTAGTCTGTTGTGTGTTATACGGGGCATTGTAGCCATTCAAGATTGGGTTGGATGAAAACAACCACCAGCACCGAACAATAACAAGTCATGCATAACACAAAACAAAACAGATCTAAAAAGAGGTAGAAGGATATTTTAGTTATTTTTTGTCCATGAAGAACAGTCCAAACACCGTTCAGACCTAATGACTGGTAGCTAAATGAGACGTAACAGTTGGAGGTATTGGCAAGCCAGCGGACGCTATGACTAAGCCAAATCCCGAGCCATCAGCCAAGGTCGTTGCACCCTTAAGCACCAATTTGCCCCATTGGATACGGGGGATCTCAGTTGATTGAGGCTTTGCCATCCAACTCCCCGAACCAAAACTCTCTCCTTCCTGAATTGTGCTCCGCCGACGGAACCGACAACTTCTCGAATTCGGAACGCTTCAAAAAGAAGAAGAGAACAGCGGAATCAGCTAAAATGGCTCAGGCGTAAGATCCCCCCCTCCCTTGCCGACCTGCTTGCTGTCTTCCTGATGACCATAATTGATTGATCAATACTGATGCCCTTTCGCAGGTACGCCATCTGGATCGGCCTGGTCATTATCGGCGCTCTGTGCGCCGCGTCCTGGTTCCTGTCCCCCAAGGGCGAGAACCAAGTGTATGTTACTCCCACCTGACTATTGAATGAATGCAGCGGCAAAGGGACCAGAAGGATGTGCGAATGCTGACACACAACCACAGCCTCTGGCGATCGTCCCTCATCCTCGCCATCGTCAGCTGCTACCTAATGTGGGCTATTGCTTTTCTTGCCCAACTAAACCCCCTCATCGCCCCCCGGCGGACCGACCTCCGAGAGCAATACCTGGAATAGATAGTACGAAGGGCGGATGGGCAGACCCTGTGCGAGACGAGACAAATGGAGAAGGGGAAGGAGGAGGGATTGCATGAGTACTTTTGGGATCAACTCTCTTTCGACGCCTGAACATGCCCTTGGGCTGTATAACTACAAACAACTTGCGATGCTCGGAATATTGACTGGCGTTTTCTGTTTCAACTACTACTACGTGGGAAAAGAGAAAGCACTCTCCTTCATTCCATCACACTCCTTGAACCAGGAGGTTGGAAGAAACGCGCGTATGAATTCATTACCCATACCGTAATTATGAATCTGACGTCACCTGCAACTTCGAATATGTATATATATATATATATAAGAAGCATGTTACTCCTGTGCTAGCCCACAGCCAGCCTGCCGGCCCACTGCTTAGCATACATGACCAGGCCCCAGAGCGCCCTCCCGTCGGCAGCCATGCTCCCTCCCCCTATAGAATCGACGTGTCCCAGCCCTGCCGTGATGAGGACGAGACGTCCCATGGCCCATCGCGCCGCCGCCCCTGCCACGGCCAGCACGCAGGCAGCGTAATACTTACAGTCGAGCAGGATACGTAGTGCCTCGACATTGTTGGCGACGACGGCCCAGCCCAGCAACCGCGCCGCTGCTGGCACATCGTACTCCCATATCACCATGAGGATGGGGAACAGCTTGGTGGACGAGGACACTAGGAGGGCTGTCGAGACTGAGTTGGGGCGTGTGTACCGGGGCAAAACCCCCAGCACCGCGAGGGGTGACCAGGGAGACGAGGTGAGGAATCGTATGCTTGCGTGAAAGGCAACGGTCGAGGAGGCGCAGAGGGTTACTAGATCAACAACCAGTCAGCCAGCCATTCTTTGCGTCATTGAAGGCGTGTAGGTGTATATATGCAACATACAGAAGAATAGGTATTGGAACACAATGGGCTGCTGCGCCAGCTTCCCCAGATTACTCTGTCCGGGCGGGAAGAAATCTGGTTGAGCCTGCTTCTCTATGCGCGCCCACGTAAGATAGACGTCAAACAGCAGCAGCAAGACGCCAAGTCGAATAATGGACGGCTACATGCCCCGGGGCACCCGTTAGTACATATATGTGCACCCCGCAAGCGAGTCAGAGAAAGAAGGGGGGAAAAGACAGACATCAAATCGGTCGCCGTCGCGCATCAATGAGTTGTGCAGCAGGTGTCGATACACCTGCGGCTTGATGAGCACCAGGTCGATGAAGAGAACGACAAAGTCATGCTCGACGTACTTGTCGCAGAAGCGCCCGCAGCGCTTGCACACTGTCAGTCGGATGTTGTGCCCGCTCGACTTATCCCCCGCAGCCGAGTATGACGTCCATAGCGTCTTGACCGGGTACCGGCACTCGATGCAGATGGGCATTTCATCTGGTGGGTGCGGTGGTGGTTGTTTTGTCTTGGCTTTTGCGGCTGCCCGTTGCGTACGTGAGTTGGTTGAGACGACGGCGGCGCGTGCCGAGGACAGGGGGGGAGTTACGTAGTGCGGCGGTCTTTAGTTAGCCACAGAATTTTGGTACCTCTCTCCCCCCCTCAAAGAAAAATAACAACTTCACATGCCTCTCTCCTTCATACAACACAGTTTTTCATGTAACATTTTACTGTGAGTAATCACTTTCTTGAGCCCTAGTGGTATATGCCCAATAGAGGTGTATGTCTTGCAGTGCGTACAGGACTGCTTCTATCGAAATCAAAGGGGAGAAACAAATAAAAGAGGAGGAGTAGAAGTAAAAAATTGACTCCAGCTATACAGCCTAATCTTGTATTGATACAGGAAATATGCGATTCAAAAGAAGAAAATAGGACAAACGCTTCCCGTAGAAGAGCCACAAGAGGAAGGACAAAAAGAAGAGAAGAAGAGAACAGGCCCTACTCCCAAAATAACTCTTTGCTGCTCTCCCCCAAGATGTCTACAGGTTGCAAACCCAACCGTATAGAAAGAAACGATGATGCTGGCTTCTATGTAGGACTTTCTATCGTCGTACCACAATCAATTTCAACACATATATAATTTCGAAAAAAAAAGAAGAGATATAAAACAGGAGGGAGGACGGAGCTTCTATTTTAATCGGCCTTGCCGCCCTTTGCTCCTCCTCCGCTCATCATGGATCTGCCCCTGAGTGAGGACAGACCGCCCTCCAGACTCGTAGCACCCATCGAAACGCTGCGAATCAGGTTTCCCGGGCCAGGGGGTTGACGACTATCGCGGCCGTCGTCACTCGTCGTATCCGTCAGCTCAATTAGGTCGGTGGTGCCGTCAACGCGGTCCCCACCACCCAAGGGTCGCAGAAGAGGAGTGCCAGGACGCTTGGCCCATGCGCCGCGGACCCACGTCTCAACGGTAGAGGCGGCCCGGTCGAAGCCGTTGCTCTGCTGCTGCTGACGGCGCGCCGTGTCCTCGTAGGCCGTTTGGGCAATATTGGGGTCGCTCTGAAAGCCAAGCTTGGCAAGTTCTGAGCCCGTAATGGCCATGGATGGCATGCCCTCAATGTTGAGCCCGGGTATGTGCTTCCTTGTCCAGGTGTTCAGGACGTCCTTATCTGGTCCTGGAGCCCTGGCGTTACGGCCCATGGTGCCCACGCCTCCCGGGCGCTTCATCCATGCTGGGCGGTTGTCGCCTGCGTCGCTCCCTATCCGACTCCAGCTGGACGTGGGCGTTCCTGAGAACTGTGGACGGCTGCTGAGCGAGCTGGGGCGCCGGGGTGAGGGTCCCCCGTCCAGCACTGACTCAGGAAGGTCCAGGCTCTGCCGAGGGGTCGATACTGACGACATGGTCCTGATGCTTCTCCGCCTCCGCGGCGGGAAATAGCCCATTGTGCCGCGGGCCACACGGCCAATCTCTACGGGCTCGGGGATCGTGTCAATCTTGACCCAGCGGAGGTGGGTCCATGGCTTGTCATCTTCTCCATCCTGCTTGTTGGACGTTGATGGCTCATCTGTCGATTTGTTGAAGTAGTCGTCGTGATACGTCTGAGGTGGGTGGCAGCCGTTGCTCTCGGGTGTTCTCGAGAGAAGATCGACGTCATCTTGTTTACTATTACCGTTGTCGTTATCGTTATTGATGTCTGCGGGCGGATCGCACGGCCGACCACGGATATCACAGGCGGCGACGGGAATGGTCAGCCACCTGCGCGTCTGGATGGTGTCGCGGGACCAGAGACCGTTTGCGCGGCGAAAGGCGTCCTCACGGCACTTGTAGCGGAGGATAAGGCCGGCATACGTGTCCTCAGGTCGCACCTTGTGGACGTAGACAAGGTAGTCGTCTTCACCGCGGCTAGTACTGTTATCGGCTACCTCGTCCGAGTTCCTGCGCTTATGCTTTCCCGACACGTCGAGGCCGCCGTTGACACCGTCGTGACTCTCCAGCACGCTGGCCGTTTTGGCTGCTTTCAGAGCAGCCTCCCTCTCGGCCAAAGATCCGGCGGCCACATCGTCCGGGCCGGGCCTCTTGGACTTTGGTGGCGGCGCGGGCCCCCACGATGCGGCGGGCTTCCGGTCACCCGCTAGTGAGGGGCGTCTGCCGCGTGGGCTCTGCCTGGACGAAGATGGCTGTGATGCTAGGCCGGTATTCGAGTTGAGAAGTGTCTTGCCCTGGCCAACGTTGGAGAAGAAAGTGGTTGTTATATCTTGAACCGAGGACCAGCTCTGGGTCCAGGTTTCCGAGAAGAACTGGCCTAGGTCTCCCGTGGTGCTGCCGGCTGTGTTGCGGTTTGGGCTCCCGCCGGCTGAGCGGGAGGGTATGTTATTGCTGTTACTTGTTGCAGCTGTGGGGAATGGGCTGACGGATCGGCTGGTCGAGGGGGAGAATGCCGAGAGGAGGCCGGAACCCGAACCCCTTGGCTGGTCGTCATAATGGCTATTCGCATCGTCGGAATCAGCGTTTATGGGGCGGCGGTTGCGAGGCCTGACTGAACTCGAGGCTGAGTGTGATTGTGAGAGGTTAGATGAGGACCTGGCCAGGTGGGGATGGTCGGCCATTGTGACCGCGAACTCGGCGACGGTAGCTCGCGGGAGGCCGGTCGCTTGATGATCATCAGTGCTTGGCCGTCCTCTTCCCTGTGTCTTTCCCCTGTTTTCGTGATCTTGATCTCGTTGTTTTCTTCCTGTCCGACAGTTTGTTTTACAGCTCGGGTTTTCGTGACGGCTAGATGACGATGGCAGAGAGGGGGCGGGATCGACAGGGATGGCGAGAGAGAGAGAGAGAGAGAGAGAGAGAGAGAGGCTGTATCGCTATTGGGTCAAGTATAAGGAAGGGTTGGAAGGGTTGGAAGGCAGAAATAAAAGTAGAGATCTTGTTTAATCAAAGATACTCATGACGAGAAGGGGGCTTGTCGCAAAAAGATGCGTCTAAACAGATGAGAAAGTTGAAGAGAGTTAAAGAGTCAAAGGTGTCAGGAGTTGGCCCTGCACTCATGCAAGCGATTCCAAAAGTACGCCTCCGTGGGGCGGCCGCGTGGCACAGGATTGGTCCGTCGCCGCCTTTGGCTCATATATATATCTCTCTCTCTCTGTGCATTTCTCCCTCTCCTATGGAGAGGGCTCTTTTGTCTGACTCTCTCTCTTCCACTCTAGCTCTCTTTCACTCTTCCTATCCCATTACAACGTGTTGCTCCGTACAGCATTACGAGTAATAACTGCTCATACTCTTCCGTTAACACTTACGTCTACTAGTACTCTCAACTCCCCTTCCGCTCTGCTTCCTCTGTACTCTATCTCTCTCTCTCTGCGTCCCCTTCACCCCTCCCTCTGGCCCTGGCCGTTTCCCCCTCCCGGAGATTAATTGGCTCTATGCCTGTGATCATTCGAGCGAAAAGCCAAACATTGTGCACGTAGCAATCTTTCAAGATCAAACTCGTATCGTCGACGTATTACTACTACCCACTGACCCTTTAACGGTGTATTAAAACTGCCTTGGTACCCCGTAGCTATAACCATATTACGTATCTAGATTGGATCATCGAATCAACCCCGGTATTCTTCTTTTCTTTCTTTTTCTTCTTCTCTCCTGCATTCATCCATTCATTCTGTTCTTTTCTACTAATCCATATGTGGTGCCCTTCCCCCCCCGGCACCTGCATGCCAGGCACCTGCACTGAACCGCGTCATGTTCCTCTATTCGTACTCCCTATGGCAGAAACATGGGGGGGGGGGGAACCGGAACCGGTCAGGCAAACGAATGAAGCATACTCTACGAACAATCTTCTGTTTTGTACAAGTACTCTGCATATACTAGAATGCCAAGGCATTTGGCCAGCGTCCAATTGGCAACAGCCCCACGAGCTTTTCCCCCTTGGCGATGTTAGTAGATCATTATTAGCTGCCTAGCACCGTAAATGGGAAACCGTCTTGGGTCTTTTTTCTTGTGTGGATAAGAATCTGCATATTCGGTATGCTTAACTGCTGTCTAGGACCGAACTCATCTCTTATTTCCTCTTTCGTCCCTGCCTCCTTTTTCTAGATCGTCACTAGTTTAGTGGCGCATCAGCATAATAATACTACCCAACACGCTCCCGTACAATATCACCTATAACTTGAGGACCATTGATATAACAGTGCTTTTCTTCTGGTGTTATCACCATTAGACAACGTGCCTGTGACCTTCCTGTGACCTTGTTTTTTTCTCAAAGAAAAGATTGCAAAATATGATAGTATATATATAATAGCGCTGGCTTCTAAAATGCTTCTTCCTCCACCTGCGCCCTAGCATCCCTTTTTTGCTCCAGGTTTTTTTTTTTTTAAAAAAAAAATACACAATATCCTAAATTATCAAACAATAGTACCTGACATCAGACATGCCCTTCTTCTCAATTGCCCGACGAAAAAAAAAACCCCGGCATAGGGACCCTAGGTCAAGGGCATATCAAGATTAATATTGCTGGCATCACCATTAATACCAAAGAATTGGAACCTAAGTTTCGTTCAGATGTTAGCTTTGGGTGCTTCCACTTTGAGACCCAGAGGTCCGGCTATCGGGAGAGAATATTACAAGACTCTTTGAAGGGGGAGAGATATAGCAAAAGAACATACCAATCCTCGACATTCAGCGTAGTAGGCGCCGGTTGCCCCTGTGCCGAGCCCGTACTCCAGCTTTCGGGACTCTGCTCGTCGTGCAGCGCCCCGTCAAAGTTGGGCTGCCAGATATTTTGGAAGGCGAATTGGGCCGTCGCTGCAGCAGCATCCCTATTTCCTTGTTGGAAAGGTTTTCCCATGCCTTGGGTGGAGTTCTGAGCCTGCGTTTGCTGCTGAGCCTGCTGCGACTGTTGTGACGGGATGCTAGTCGGCATGGCCGAGGTAGGCAGCTGGTGCATGGGATTCTGATCCAGGGCCTGACTGGGCGACATGGTTGTGAATGATGGCATGCCCGCGCTATCAGGGAAGAGCAGGTCGGGTTGAAAATTCTCCAACAGGGACTGTGAGATGTTTGGCGAGTTTCTCGTCACCAGGTACAAGTCCGGTGGCGTGGCGGGTACCGAAAACGATGGGTTGAAGGGGGTGGCTGGCCTCGTCTGCGGCCTGGAGTTCGGCTGACCCATAAATGTGTCGGTCGGAGCCAGGCGGGCGTTTGGTGAGGCTACCATGGTAGGCTGGGCAGAGGTTGCACCGGTGTTGTTGTTGTTGTTGTTGTCATTGGTCGTGTTCTCGGCCTTGACGGTTGTTGCCGTTGGTGTCTGGGGCCTCGACCGTTCATACGACTCTTGTGGCGTGGGCGCGTTGGATGTGAAATCCATCGCCATGTCGTCGTACTTGCGCTTCGCTGCGTCAGCTGGCCTGTTATTCGCTTGCTGATCCTGCTGGTTAAGGCTCTGCATCTTTCGATGGCGCTTGCCTCCGGCCTTCTGCAACCTCTCCTCCAGGCCCTTATTGCCAATGATGGCTTCGAAGAGCGCGTACACCATCTTGCCCACGAGCCAGACATTGGAGACTTCCTTCATGGCTCTAAGGCAGCTCCGCAGGCGATCCTGTGTCACCTGCTGGATGGAAGGCACGGGCGACCTCATCTGGTACACGTGCATGATGAGGGCTGAGAACAGGCTGTACACGATAAAGGCAGGGCAGTAGCGCAGCTCGCCATGTGCTGAGAGATTCTCTACAATGGATGTGATCATGGCGGCTGCCTGGAAGGCAATGTTACGGGACGGGTAGGGTGACTCTTCGGGCATACCCTTGGCGCCCTTGGGAGGCATATGTGCTCTGTGGAGGAGACACAAGGTGGTGTAGTAGTTTGAGTGGAGGAGGGCAGACCAGAAGTGATGCCTCGGGGCCTCCCAGTAGACAATCTTAGGGCAGTTTTGCAGCCAGTCGGCAAGGGCCATGTCACTGTGCGTCAGGTCGATGGCATTTCGCTGATGACCCTTGGAGGCGACCGAGTACTGCTGCGACAGGACCAACCCCATAATCTCGCACAGCTTAACATACTGTAGAAAGAACTGGACGTGGATGGGATCCGGAGGAAACTCGCCGCCACCGTTGGCATCGTCCTCGATAAAATCATCCTCAGTCAACATCTCAACATCGGAATCGTCGAGGTTGATGTGGACGGGACGGCCGAGCGCCACGGCGACAGAGCGATCGCGGGTAAACAAGGTCCACCATATACGTTTCCACAGTCGCTTGTCGAACTTGCTAAGCTGCGACTGCTCGACTGTACGATGCATACCGGACCCCTGTGCCACAATGGTAGCGACGCGAGTCCAATAGAAGACGTTTTTGGTGACATCCTCCGGACCCTCCCAGTACCATCCCATGAGCAGAAGCGACTGGACAATGGTGACCCGGTCGTCCTCGTAGTTGGAGTCGTACAGGGCCTTGGCTCGCTTGTAAAAGGTCAGTGCAGCCGGGTTGGTCGATCCGTTCGAGTCCATGAGCTGTGCGTTGCTGCAGACCCTGGACCCGGCCAGCAGGACAGCCTGGAGGAGGAGCAGAGACGGCGGGTTCTTAGGGTCCTGGTACTGGTACATGAAGCGGGTGCGGTTGATGACGGGGACGATGGGATGGACCCATCTGAAGTAGGCCTCTATCAGCTCGTCGCAGAGTGGCCGGGGTGGCAGTAGAAAGGCGCCCCTCTGGTGAAGAATCTCAATCTCGACGTTGTCCAGCTCTGTCATGCGGGCGCGGGATCCGCGTATGTTCTCCGGCAGAGGATAATGGACGACGTCGGCGTCGCCCTGGCGGTCATGTACGAGCAGAGTCAGGTTGGAAGATTCGCCAAGGTAGGCAACCCTACCGGCGTCGGTGATGGGTGCACGGGTGAATTTGGGCTTCATGACGATGTTGACGTAGGTGCTGCTATCGAGCTCCGCCTTCTTGGCCTGGGCTTCTGTCTGATCTACCGAGGGCGTTCCCTGGTTTGTGTGAGCACCGACGGTGCCTCGAGGGTCGAGACCAGCGGTGGCGGTGGACTCGGCATTATGCGTCCGTTCTTCTGGATTGTCACCTCGGTCACTGAGTAGCAGCGAGGTCAGCATTTTCGGCTAGAGACCGACGACAAGATGTGCGACGTACCTGTCAGAGTCCTTGTTGGGCTGGCTGCTGGTCGTGCTCTGGGCCTTCTTCCGCTTGGGCGTCGGTATGCGGCATTCAATCTGGAAGGCGACGCAGTTTGTGCAGGGAACACCAAGACTGGCGGCGTCGCATCGAACCTACGAGACAGGGGTAGTCAGCAAGTAGTTAGGGAGAACAGGAGGATTGTGACTGTGGAAACCTACCTTGCGAGCATGACATGTCTGCAGCGATGCGTGTCCCAAAGTCAGCCAATGTCGCTAATACCATTCCACAGCGCGTGGTTGGGAAGAGAAGGGGTGAAGGGTGTCGCTATGTATGGCGGCGGTGGTAGTTGTGGTGGTGGTGGTGGTGGCCGTTGGCATCTTCACCTAGATGCCTCGGCTCATGGAAGCCATCGCGGGGAAAGGATGGAGCTTGGATGGGGCAGTGGCACATGGGTGGTGGCGCCGACATGGCTTATTTTAAAACAAGAGAACGACTTGGAAATGTTGAATAAAAAACCTTACCTCACATGCTCTCGATGCTCGTTGCCTGCGGATAGGTTCGGGGTCAGTGCAGTTCGCGATGTGGACGATTGCAGAAAAAAAGACCAACCTTCGGAAACTCATGCTGCCTGCTGTGGTTGTAATAGCATTGTTGGGAGCAGGGGGATTTGTCGACGGCGAGTCTTGCTGTTGTTGGGACTGAGACTGTGCCTGCTGAGCTTGCGGCTCTTGTTGTTGCCGCTGCTGCTGCTGCTCGGATTCGAGCGGCATTTCGACTTCCATGGTACCCTTTGGTTCTTCCCCCCTGGTGATATTTTGTGAGAGAAGATTGGGCGTCGGCGGCGCGCAGTTCGTAGTGAGCTGGTGTCTTTAAGGTGGCAGACATGGTCTGTCTGCACTGCGAGCGGGAGTAACAGAGAGACACACTGGACCGGGAGGTAAAATTATTATTACTTGGTTACTCGTACACGGTACTAGTGACACCGACAGCACGGCAGCAGCGGCGAGCTGTGGGTCTGGAGTTTTAGTGCTTGCGCAGGCACACACACATACTGATGGATCTTTTGGTCTTTCCAGCCTTTGCCTCAACACACACAAACTCACTCTCTCTGCCTCTCGGAATCGCTGGCTCTCAAGGCTTGGACTGACCAGTAATACATATAGATTGGCGGCAATAGGGTCCTTTTATGACCGTTGTGGGCTCGTTGGCTAAAGTGGCTGTGGATTAGCTTTTCACGGAGCACGGAGTAAGTACTGCCCGCCTAGCCATTCGTGGATCATTACAGGGCATTAACTGTAACAACGTTGCTACGGCGCGTGCTGTATTATAACGGAGTACTCGTAGTTTTAACTTGTTTAGATCAGTGCACCGATGACGCATGCATACGACATCATACATGGCCATTCTCCCCCCTCTGAAGAAAAACTCTTCAGATACACTACTCCGTACTCTCGTTCTTTTGCCATTCCCCGTGTAAATCTGGGTCTAACTCTCTAACCTACCAATATTGGATCGCCCCGTCATCATCGCTACTATTACTACTACTACTACGGTCAACTGTTACTTACTTTACTATATTTGTATCACTAGTACCTAATGCTACTAGTAATAGTAATAATCGTCACGCTACTGGCTCCCCCAATACCAACATCACATCGACCCCGCTTCCCCTCCCATAGGACTCTCTCCACGGAGATACCCTCGTGCTACTCTCGATCGATGTTGCTCTGATGTCACTAGTCGCTCCTTGTACCCGGGCGTTTTCCCTATTTCGCATCTTTACTAGCATTCAGTATTACTCCGTACTTCACTTCGCGTTGAATTGTCATTCCGGCCACTGTTGCTGAAACGCTCTCCTCCCCTCGGTACGCACGTGTTGCAACCTTCACTGTACTAGATAGTCATAGCCTACTTAAATTATGTCTAAGTATTGGTAAGTGATCACTATTGATGTACCTAAACCCCTGTCTCAGCCATTCTTTGGTTTTCTTAATTCAGTGTCCTCGTTTTCGTCTCACTCGACGTGTGACGGCACATTCCATCTTCACATGCTTCCCCCTCCTCTCTGCTGAAACTGCCCTGCTGATTCGGTATCTCTAGCTTCACTCCCCGCACCAACAGGGTAAGACCCAGCATCTGTTGTGACCTCGTTGTCTATCCTTCACATTTGAGATACATGCAAAGCCAAAGGGCAAGGACCACAATAAAGTAAATAGAACAAGAAAAATGAATAGAGGAGGGAAGAAAAAGAGGAGAAAGGATTGTCACTAACATACGTCTAATCACAAACATTCCCAAATCCGTCCTCCGTTGCGAAGTACGTTGGAAAAAAGTGATATGGGGTAACGAAATACAAAATTTGCCAGTGGCACCAAATTACCCATGTGACTGGCTCCCTTCGGATCCGACAAGACTTGTAGATCATGGAACCAGCCCGCTTCCCCATGGGGCTACAGGCAGGGGGCGCTCACTCATTGAAGATTGCAAATAGCGTTCGACGTGGCCATCGAAACCTATTCCGTTTCTTCCGCTCCGCAGGACTTGGAATCTAAATCAGGTATGCCAAGATACATACATGCTTTGTTCGTACAATCTGCCGTTGAGAAAATGACGTTCACATCTTCGAAAGGTCTCGGGTGTTGCCGGAATACCCCAGGAAACTAGCGGCATCTGTGTCACAACGTAGCGTCGTGATCTAATACCAAAAGTTATTCACCCACGACCTACTCGTACAGCACTGCAAGTGGCATCTCCCTCACACACCCCTTCCTCATTTGTCGATTAGTACGAGTAGGAAAGGAGAGCGAATGCGTGAAGCTAGTTCGTTAACACGTTACGTACAGGTACGTTGCGCTATCACACTCGCGCGGCACCCCATGACCCTCGGACCCTCGTTACATACCTACTTTACACACGGGAGACAAAACTGGAATGTATGTAGTTGATGCTTTATTGAATTATCGTAAACGGCCCCCTAGCTGCTATTTGGACTTGGTTGCCGTAGAGCGTGCCTCTCCGTCGATACCCTTCTTGCTACCCTCATTGTTCTGTATCGATGGAGGGACCTGGGCCGGTTCAACCTTAACACCGGCAATAAACAGGGAGCTGACACCCTCCAGCAAGGCTACAAATACGCACAGTAGACTGGCAATGAGGAAGTGCGTAATTGTCGACCCAATCTCCAGCCATGACCCTTCATCCTTGACTACCCAGAAGAAGTAGAGAGTGAGAATGTCGCTCAGTGCCATGGCCAGCATGAAGAGGGCCGACGGCGCCACACCGAGACGCTTGTTCAGCACACCTAAGTTAGCCGACATCAAGGCAAAGGGGATCATGAGCTTGATGATGAGTAGGGCGCCCTGCGAGAAGGGGTCGAACACGGGAATCAGCCGGCTCACACTCTCTAGGCTGAAGGATGATATCGACGCAATGTTGCCCGTGCTGAAGAAGGCTGATTGCAGGAGCACCATGAAGAAGAGTACCACGCGCGCGTCTGAAAGGGTCAGTGGTCGGAGAAGGCGTTCCGCCTTGGCATCCGCTTTGCTATTGCCATTACTGCTCGTGGTCGTACTCGCTACCGCAGGCAACGTGCTCGAGCTCGTCATAAACCTCTGAATGCTGTACTCGAGCTTGACCCACGTCAACAGAGTAATACCAAAGGCCACATAGAAGAGGCCCTCGTACGAGATAGTGAGGATCACGAATGTAGGGGCGCACGTCAGGAACAGCACCATAAGCCTGTGCATGTAATGCGTACTGGGGTTGGGATCTAGCCTGTACGCTACGGGCGCCAGGAACGAGACGACTATCTCAAGAAGTCAGTAAATACCGTGTATGCACATAAACGGTGCGGGGGAAGATGCGTACCGAGAACGATCCACCCGACAATCTGGTTTCCAACTGGAAGGCCCCGGTTTGCCTGGAGTGACAGAGCGCTGGATCGCGTTACCAGCGTAGCCAGTAGTGTCAATCCCACCTGGATTCCGGTAATAATTCGGCTTGTAGAGCTGGCCGGCTTGATCCCTTCTACCCGCGTGAAGTCGGCAAGAACGAAGTCCTCTAGCGCAAGGTACAGGAACCCAATGAGTACCATCAAAGCTCCGCCAACCAGGCTGCAGGGCGTTAGAAACAAGCGAAAAAGGAGTGTATATAGGGGATGTACCTACATTAGTGGTACACTCTCCACCTTCATGGCAGGTAGAAGTGTAAAGACACTCATGGCAATGCATGATATGCTCCAAGTGGCGCTGAGGAGGCCGTGGTACCTAAGAAACTCGATGCCGTAGGCAGCTGGCCACAAAGCTGCGAGGAGGAACAGGCCGGTGAAAATCTCGCGGTGGATATATCCAAGTGCTAGTGACTCGATGACGGCAATGTAAAGGCCAGTGCTGACAACAAAAGTCAACACGGCACCCGCCGACTTGATGTGGCCAAACAGGATCTTGCTTCCCTCGACGATGCTGGCCTTGCGGGCATGGACCTCTTCCCAGAAAACAACCGGGAAGAAGCAGTAGATATAGTAGGTAGCAGGGGAGCTCGAGATGATAAATGACGCATAGAGTGCCACCAGGACTGACGAAAAGAATATGACACTGGCAAAGGACCTCTGCGGAGGGTTCGCCATAGGTACGACAAACATGTCGACAACTGTCGTTAGGGCAAATGCCATCCAGCCAAGGTAACCCAGAGTGATGACGGTCCTGAGGAAAAGCCAGTCGTACGTCTGCAGGTAGCGCAGGCCACTGAGGCCTAGTCCAATGAGAGCATCGCACTCTTCCACGGCCTCTTCATACTTGCCCTCGACAATGAGGTCACGTATGCTTGATAATCGCTCCTCAGGGGTTAGCCCCTCGGAGCTGAGGAGGCTGTAAGGGACGAACCGGAGCTGCCTCTGCTGCTTCAGTTCCTCCTTGACACGGTACATCTCCAGGATACCTTGAGCGTTCACAAGGAGGGCCTCGGCCTTTTCCTTGCTGCTTGCTGCCAGGTAGGAGAGAGGCAGCTCGCCAACCGAGTTGGCGGGGAACTCGGTGCCAATCAAGTACGCCATCAACGCAGCAACATCCGCCTGTGCAATATCGTGCCTGCGCACATGGTCTAGTGCCCAGTCGGATGAGAGTTCATCGTGTCCTGGTGCAACCATGCCAGGAAATAGTTGAGGGGGTGCGACACCGGAACCCCAGGTAATCAATGGAGTCCTGGTGTTATCTGGGTGACCATCACCGTGGCTTCCCCAGTCGCTCATGCCGTGGTCAGCTGTGAAGACGTAGGCAGTCCTTCCATCCTTGTAAAAGTTGTCGATGAGCTCTGTGACCTCCTTGACACCTTGATCGACGATTCTGATGTTGTCGAGATACTCGGGCGAGTAGGGCCGCTTGGCGTGGCCGGTAGTGTCGAGACCCAACAGATGGAGGAAGAAGACGACTTTATCTTGGCGCACGGCATTGTTTAGCTCGGGGTTGACGGCCGCCTCGGCGAAGAAGTCTTTGACGTGGTCAAAAACCCAAAAGTCGAGATGCATGCCATCCTTGGAGAAGTCTTCGAGCTCCGCCCCGTACATGTAGGCGTCCACTCGGCCCGGGACAGCACCGCGCTCAAACATGGGGAGAATATCAGGGCTGCCCCAGCTCCAGGTATGGCGACTCCTGTTGAAAACACTGTCAAAGCCGACGGGGTTGAGCTTCCAGCCGGTAGCGACGGCCGAAACATCTTCGTACAAGCCAGCAATCAAGGCAACGTGGCCGGGACGTGATTCGGTCGGGACACGAGTGTGTGACACACCAAAGGTTCCCTCTTCGAGAACCTTGGAGCGTAGGAAAGGGGCGAGCGGCCGCGGAACGAGGTCGTCATCTGTGGTGGGGTAGGGCAGTGGGAAAGACTGGAAGGCCTTGTCGGCTCGAAGCCCATCGCCTAGATATATGAAGTGATGTTAGCAGTGGATCCATGACCATCACTTAGACTCATGTATGAAAGTGACACTACTGCCGTGCCCTTCACGTACCGACAAAGAGAACGAGTCTGTCGGCTGGCGCCCTGTCTGTAGGTTGACGTTCCACGCCAAACAGGCGCATCCCTGAGACGACTGGGCTGACAAAGTAAATGTCGAAGATGGAGACAATGTAGACCAGGTGGAACACCATGGCCGCAGCCAGGAAGCCGAAACGAGTGATGGCAGTCATGGCGGCGGCAGTCCGGGAGATGCTGGTGTGCGGAAAGCGAAGCTATCTCTGGTTTGGCGGACTGTTAGAAATTCAATGCCAAGGAAGCACTTCCATAGCTCGGGGCAGCGAGAATCTTGAGATAGACAGGGGGGGTTGGATCTAGCAAACGTTGAGAAATGAAGAGAGGAATCATTCGTTCTGGAGCCTAGCAACAAGTCCGAAATGATGAGAAGAAGAAGGAAAACGGTTACAATAAAGAAAGTGTCGCGATTCTGTATGCAGATGATAGGAGCTTCTTCTTGTCCAGCCAGATCAATGCACTCCGTGGCTGTCTGGTGTCCAAGGGGCCTGACACTGTTCGCGACGTGGACAAAAATTAATGTACATATACATAGTAGAGAGAAATATCAAGACGCGTGGCCAATGAAATGCTCACGCGGTAGTGGTGTCACAGCTTCCACCTCTCAAGGTAGATAAAGTGGATCAATTCTGTGGTGTTACAAGATTTCCAATAAATACAAATATGCTTCTTTTTACAGCACCGTATCAAGGTGCACAACGACTCAATTTTCTTTCTTTTCTATGCTCTTCCTATCTTTGACAAATACAGAAAATCAAACCCTATGATTCAAGAAAACTAGACTTGACGAACGGAGAAACATATATATATATATATATTCACAAATCCCCATTCCCGCGAGGAATCCATCCCTCTTGACCCTTAATCACGACCTGAGGCTAGTAACTCCCAAACCGATGGGCAGAGATGACAGGACTACCACGGTCATCATCGACATAGACACAGTCGCTACCAATCTGTTCCAGGATTCAGTCACGGGGGACAGTGTTGACGACAGCGTTCTCTCCCTCAGTCGCCGCAATGACCACCTGACCGTCGCTCTTCTGGGCGTAAGCTCCGTCAGGAGCGTCGTCGAGAATCCACTGCGTAAACCCCTTCCACGAGTCCTGGTTTTCCATGTCCTAAGTGAGGATGGAACGGTCCCTATCACGGATGAGCGGGACGTCGATTCAGCCGACGTCAATGGCATCCCAGCTGACCTCAAGCCAAGACCCCAGACCCTGTGGCTGATCGTTGAGCATGTACTGTAGCGTCTCTCATAACAGGTATCATGAAGTGTGGATTAGGATACAAAACACTAGACACGCAACGCAAGTTGTGTTTATTATTTTGATCTTGTTTGTCTTTCTCTTTTTGGCTATTATTCCTTATTTGATATCCTTTGGCACCTCAGGTCTCCTTCCTTCCCAGGTGATCTCCTTCCTCCTATGGTCTCTTTCCTTCCCTCATGGTGCTTGGTAACAGCCATATGAGAGCTGAGAGGCTGTATCTGTATCTCTTCTTCTTCAAGCGACTGTACCCCCTAGGCTCTCGTGAATTAGAAATTAATTTTGCGAAATTGTAAGAGTATATTTCTTTAATCGGCGTATCGTAAACTCCAGCCGTAAGGGAAATTAGGCTTGATTCTCGAATTCTCCATCCTCCACGTAAACGATCAAGCGACACCACGTCCGTACCATCTGCAGACTTAGGCTTAAGATATAAGTCTAAAGATTCAATGGTTTGTTATATGGTCTCGATACTAGATCCTACGAAGGCGTACTAAAAGACTGTGTTTCTTCCCCCAATATCATGGAGCCTACGATGTATCACGTGGGAATGTGCATTTGGATCTTTTAGCGCGTGCAAGCACGCAGGTCTTCGAGTAAGATCCGACATAATATTATCATTGAGTCAGAGTGAGCTGGACTTGTGTGACAGCCAGCGCAGAACTCCAAACTGTCTACGCACATGAACCTACCGGTTTAGCTATGGTTGCTATCAGGAGCTGCGAGAAGCAACATGGTGTGGCTTCTGAACATGCATGTCGAAACAAACAACGGGGCTTTCTAGGTCTAGACTCCAATCGACTTCCCGACGACGATCCTACTAAATCAGAATGGTTATCCTACCTTTTATAGTCATGTAAGACGTTGATTATGATCGTGAACATAGCATGGGTTTCTGTTTTACATCAGAGAAAAGCAACGTTACTAGACTTTATTTATCATAACCTTGTTCAATTGCATACACTCTTGTGCTACGTAATCTTCGAAATGTTGCTTCTCGGACTCGCGATCGAAAAATTGTCCGGAAGATTGACCGTGATCGTGTTGCGCTTCTTTGAGGATACGACGGGAATCATGTGTTTGCAGAGAATCCGGTGCATGCTGATACGCTACCAGTCTGAGGCATCACTAGTTCCACTTACATTTGCCAACTATGAATATGATTAATAAACCTCCAAGTTCGTGTTTTGTGAGCTGTTCGAAGGCCGTTCAGTCTAAGCTGTCATGCACCCTCAGCATAAAAAGCAACTGAGAAACCTTGATGCCTGTGACGGATCTCAAGGTTGTTTTATACCGTACAATAAAGTGCTTTGCAAAAGGGTTTTTTAAGCTGGAGGCCCAGCTGCTAAATACCACAATGGTACTTGTTCTGTGACATGTAAACGCCATTAAGGGGATATTATACGCCAAGAGCAATTCAAATTCAGCACCTCAACCCGGTTCCTTAATCCCAACCATTTCCCGCTTCTCACTTTAGCCTAACGATTCTGAAAGTGACTTGGTTACCCGGCTGTAGAATTTGGATGCGTGAGGCCGTGGGAAAGTGATCTCCTCCAAAAGGTAATAAGGCAGAATATCCATCAGTTCACCGTCGCGACCAGGGTCGAGCTGTGGACGGTACGTGTACTGGACATCTTCGTAGTTTCCACTGGCATCTGCTGTTTCCAGGGCCAGCTTGAAATGCAAGGCTACAAAAGAACAGTAGTGTTAGTCCCTCGGCATCTAGAGGTTCAATGGAAGGGGGTAGTCTTACTCCCGTTGCGGCCAGCTTGGATGCAGTCAAATACATCTTCCTTTCCCTCATGCTTCATGCCCCGGACGATAAGTCCAGTAAGGTCACCGTATAAGTCTTCCTTGGCCTGTGCGGTTTGGACGACTTCCGTAGGAGGACCTCTGAATCCGCCATTTGCTTTCATGGTGCTCCCATTCACCTTGGCACTAATCTCGGCGTTCCGTGCCGCTGCCAGCTTGGTGTTCAATGTCTTGATTTCTGACCGGGCATCACTTAGGCTAGTGCTAAGCTGGTCGACCTTGACCTGCAAGTCGTCGCATCGGGTCTCGGTGGTCTCTAACTTCCTGCCCAGAGAAGACCTTGCTGCCAGCTCGGCTCTCAGCTCAGATATGAGCTTGCTTGAGGCTGTCAAAAAAAGTGTATCAGTATTGTGTGTGCTATCGAAACTACGTACATAGTACTTACCAGCACTATTCTCGTCTGCTTGCCTCTTGAGACGGTCGTAGTTGCGCTCTGCTTCCTTGACCCCAACCTCGCGAAGTTCTTTGTATCTTGATTCTAGGCTCTCATAGCGCCGGCCGAGTTCTTCGAGTTGCTGTCGCAAACTGACATCACCTGAACCGTCATCCGCAGAAGTTTTTCTCCCTGTCCTGTTGGGCCCCACGGATTCCACGCGGTCGTCCTCCAGTTTGTCCTCAAACTCTTCCTCAACCTTGCGTTCGACCTGACCAATCTCATCCACTTCCATAGACTCTTCTCGGCCTGTTTCGAACGCGTCTTCTTCCGGGACATGTTGCGCCTTAGGTGGTGGGCCTTGTGTAGTTGTAGGCTTGTAGCTGGCCTTGGTTGGTGCAATACTGGTGGTTTTGGGTCGGGCGCGTGCTGGCTGCGTTGGCTTTACAAGATCGGGTTCCATGTGGGAATTGTCTGCGTGTCTGCACGATCTTCCATTCGTATCTGCGCTGCCAGTTTTGTCCTGGAGGGCTTGTCGGGCTGTCGCAGTGCCATTCGTTTGCTGGACACCTTTCGGGGCGGGCTTGGTAACTTTGTGAGCGTTTGCCAGCGGTCGACCGCGTGACTTGGTAATTCCCATAGACTTTCCGGGAGCCAGTGATGACGAAGACACTGCCGTATGGAAGTTATCGAAATCGGGCTCAGAGTCAGACCCTATGAGGCCGGAGAAGCCTGGACCGGCTCTAACACGCGGCATGGCAAGCGCGTAAGGATAGATATGTGACTATAAATAAGGAAGGAAGTGCGGTAATCCTGAGGGTAGAAACGAAAGTGTTGGAGAACAGCGACTGTTCTTTTTTGGGTGCATAATATTTAGACATTCGAGGCGCGACCAAACTTCGTTAGAGAATAATCAATTAAAGGCATGAGAGGGGACATTCGATGTTTTGGAGGGACATTCCCAATTAGGACGAAAGTAAACAGAGGAGTTGTGCATATGTGTGTGTAATCTGTACAATGTGCGGGTGGGTCGCGTACATTGGGCTCGACTGTCGTATTGGTGCAATATGGAGGTCCAGATAGTGCCTCAGGCAAGGAACCTAACAAATTTACTAGCTCAAGTCCATACAAGCAGTTAAACGTCGCGACACTAGAGAGACGCAAAGCATTAATGGATACGGGGGACTAATGTTTCATCCTTTACACGTGCAAAAACAGCATCCAATATTACCCAAGTTTCTTTCTTGGTTGATTCTATCTGCATCATTTTCAAGCCGGTATATAATTCGAAAGTGGTTGTGCTCTTCTGCCCCTGCATTCTTCTTGTGTGGTAGCCAGGCATTGCAGCGTCTTTGAATCTTGATCCCGTGCTGCCGCTATTCTCCCAAGTCAGACACTCGCATACATCTTCCATCCATCCGATGCTTGGCATCTGATGCCCGAACAAACCTCATCTTGGCTAAACTTGGCCATCGGGATGAGTGAACGACGCAGACTTGGCGATGTCGCCATGGACGTCATGCTGTTTGCAGGCGTGGTAAGTCTGGGGGAGGGGGTCAACGCCCGAGATGCGTAGGTGGAACCTGATGCTGACGATGGCTGGCGGGCAAGATGACAGCAGGCATCTATGTGGCGAGAACCTTTTTGAATCCGATACTCAGCAACCTGGCAGATCCCGACAAGGAGCGGCAAGAGCAGGCTAAGAACCAGGCCAAGGCACACCTCGAACGTCTGAACCGGCGACATCGAGACAACCAAGACCCCGATGGCGACACAAGCAGCGGCTCAAGACGGGGAGTAGAAGACTTACGTCTCAATGAATACGAGAGCTTGATTGCATTGGAGATGGTGGCGCCCGAAGACATACCCGTGGGATTTGATGGTACGTCGGTGTCGGCAGCTAAAGGCTGTCCAAGATGGCCGATTGTTTCACGTGGAATGACGCACAGGTGCTAACAAAAAGTACTAGACATTGGTGGCCTTGAGTCAATCATCGAGGAAATCAAGGAAGCCGTCATCTATCCACTGACGATGCCTCACATATACTCGCACGCCAAGTCGCTGCTATCAGCTCCCTCGGGCGTCCTATTGTTCGGCCCCCCCGGCTGCGGAAAGACGATGCTGGCCAAGGCCATGGCCCATGAGAGTGGCGCCTCTTTCATCAACCTTCACATTTCTACGCTCACCGAGAAGTGGTACGGCGACTCCAACAAGATTGTCCGTGCCGTTTTTTCCCTTGCCCGCAAAATGCAGCCCGCCATCATCTTCATCGACGAGATTGATGCCTTGCTGGGAACACGCAGGAGTGGAGAGCATGAGGCGAGCGGCATGGTCAAGGCTGAGTGAGTATCTCCTTGCCTCCAAAGGCTTACCCATTAAGGGCCAGAACACCAGCTAACATCGGATAGGTTCATGACCCTCTGGGACGGACTGACGTCGTCAGATTCGTCTGGGAAACCTGCACAGATTGTGGTTCTCGGAGCCACTAACCGCATCCACGACATTGACGAGGCCATCTTGCGCCGTATGCCAAAGAAGTTCCCCGTCTCTTTACCCAACCGCGAGCAGCGCCGGAGAATTCTGCAGCTCGTACTGGACGGGACGAAGACGGATAAGAACGAGTTTGACCTCGACTATGTTGCCAAGGTTAGCGCAGGGATGTCTGGCAGTGACCTGAAGGAGGCCTGCCGGGATGCAGCCATGGCCCCTGTGCGCGAGTACATGAAGCAACACAGAGGACAGGGCCGGGCCATGGCGCCAGTCAACCCAGACGATTTTAGGGGTATCAGGACTTCCGACTTCCTGGGGGGAGTTAGCACCCGGGGTCAGACACACGCACCCAGGCAGAACTCGGTGCATGTGGTTGAGAAGAAGCCATCGTCAAGTGACGAGTACGAGGATGTCGATGAGCCCATTGCCGAGCCTCAGGATTGAGTGATATAAAAGCGAGGGTGCTGTATTACGGTCACGAAGTATTACATATTCACAGGGGTTGCGGGATTGTGTATATGACGCCATTCAAACACGAGCGAGTATCAAACTAGTCAATAAGTCACCAGCGGATATGCGAATATAATCAGGATACCATGGATATTGAAATCGCACGACATTAGTCTGGTAGTGGCGGTAATTGTTTGCAATGAAGCAATCGTGAATTAAGCCATAAGAATGAAGGGCACACTATCGTACTCACTTTTTCAAAAAGTTAAGTACAGCTAGTATTACTACTGTTGCAATCCCATGATATGGGATCGGAGCCTCCGGAGTCTCGGGACAGTGCAATGTACAGGGTGGATACTGTATTGAAGCACGTCATTCGAAGCCGGTCATTCGGCATTCAGCGCAATGGCTCATGGATAGCGGGGTACATATGCACTCTCAGTAGAGTGTCGTACGGAAAAGGTGCTTTTTAACAAGTCTCCCTCCGTAAATCGGCCCTGGAGAGATAGTCGACGGGCATCATAAGCCAGTCAGGCAGGGCAACTGCAAAGCAATGACCCTCTAATGCTCCATATCATGTATTACTAGAAGAGCAAGATGAGATACTAAAATTATACAGAGCTCACAGGCACAAGTACCATTTATCAGGGTTACCCCACAGCATGAGTCCGCCCACCATCTTTTTACCATCTTTTCACCATCTATTCACCTTCAAGACCTATTTGTATCTATCAATCCATCCACCCACCGAATGCCAGTCTTGAGATTTTCTTCCTTCACAACGTCACATTAACTTCCCCCATTACTATTTCCTATACTCGTCCCACCTCCCTACCCTTCGCCCCCGGAATTTCTTGAACCGCTCATCATTGTCATGGCTGCCCCTCAGCCAAATGGCAACAAGCCAGTCGCTAAGTCTAGTCACCCTCTCAGCCGGGTCGATCTAGATGGCAACGACCTCCCCCCATCTCCTGCTCCATCTAGTCCGCGAAACGGACGGCGGCGCTACGCTTTCGCCACCGAACTCGTCTACACAGACAGCAAGGACCAGTACGGCGCCTCGAGCATCCCTATCTACCAATCCGCCACCTTCAAGCAGACGACAGCTTACGGTGGTCAATCTGAGTACGACTACACGCGTTCGGGCAATCCCACGCGAACCCATCTCGAGCGACACATGGCAAAGATCATGAATGCCAACCGCGCCCTCGCCGTCTCCTCAGGTATGGGCGCCCTGGATGTCATCTCGCGACTCCTCCGACCTGGCGATGAGGTCATCACCGGTGATGATCTCTATGGCGGCACCCACCGTCTCCTGACATATCTCGGTACCAACCAGGGCATCACGGTACGCCACGTTGACACAACGAAGGTCGACGTCGTCAAGGCCAGCATTTCTGAGAAGACGGCTATGGTCCTCCTTGAGACCCCCACCAACCCTCTCATCAAGATTGTCGATATTCAGAGCATCGCCACCTACGCCCACGAGGTCAACCCCAAGTCTCTCGTCGTTGTCGACAACACCATGATGTCGCCCATGCTCCTTAATCCCCTCGAGATCGGTGCCGATATTGTCTACGAGTCCGGAACCAAATACCTGTCTGGTCACCACGACATCATGGCCGGTATCATTGCCACCAACGACACCGAGATTGGCAACAGGCTCTTTTTCACCATCAACTCGACCGGCTGTGGCCTGTCACCCAACGACTCCTTCCTGCTCATGCGTGGCGTCAAGACGCTCGCCATCCGTATGGAGAAGCAGCAAGCCAATGCACAGGCCGTTGCCGAGTTTCTCGAGTCCCATGGCTTCCGCGTCCGCTATCCCGGTCTCAAATCCCACCCCCAGTACGACTTGCACTGGTCGACAGCCCGCGGTGCCGGTGCAGTCCTCTCCTTTGAGACTGGCGACCCTGTCGTGTCGTCCAAGGTTGTCGAGGCTGCCAGGATCTGGGGCATCAGCGTCAGCTTCGGCTGCGTCAACAGTCTGATTAGCATGCCTTGCCAGATGAGCCACGCTAGCATTGATGCCAAGACCCGCGCCGAACGCCAGATGCCAGAGGACATCATCCGCTTGTGTGTCGGAATTGAGGATGCCACGGATCTGATAGAGGACCTTTCTCGCGCAGTGAGTCACTCTGATAAATTATGATCAATAAGTGAAAACATGACTAACCCATACATTACAGCTTGTGCAAGCCGGTGCTGTCACCGTGACTATGGACGGATTCCACGCGGCCGGCGCTGCAGCAGAAATTGGCAAGACCCCGCTCACTATTTGACCTTTTTTCTCCTCTTCTTTCCTCTCTTCAAACCGCGGGTTGGTTTTATGGCGTAATGACGGTTGACAACGATTTTATTCGTTACGCGTAAACAAAAACAAAAAAGAATTTCTTCCAAATGGAAGACAGGAGAATATAATTAAAAGAAGAGCAATCACAGCATGAAGAAGACTGCCCAGTGGGCATACGGGTATTCAAACGAGAGAGTAACTGCTTTTACTTTCCCTGGGAAACAAATAAACTTTTTCGAATACTACCACACCAAACTTTTGTCCCTGTCCGTTGAAAGTGACGACCCTGGGAACTCTCAAATTCAAGCCCTTTTATAATTTACACTCGCTCTCAAAGGGGCTGAGTCCTCGAAGCTGCTTTATCATCGTGTGCCTAGGAAAGGTGTTAGTCACAGAAGTATTGCAAAAGAGTGGGAGGGTTGACAAAGTACAGTTGAGGAGGCACCGGTTCTGTAGAGGATCTCAGTTATGGGAACGCTGTCGCGATTTGTTGCTTGCAGCCATTCCGATAACATAAGTGACGCCTCTTTGTCTCGCCATTCAGACGTGGCGCTGGAGGAGACATGGCGTCCGGAAGATGTATCACTGCTCCTGTCGGGAAAGGGAGTGTAATTAGTAAAAGGATCCCCTTTCGGTAAACCAGACCCCCGCAGAAGAAGGACAACACGATTATTGGAGTAGGATATGGCGTACAAACGAACGGTGTCACTTCTGCGGTCCTGCGCCATGACGGTGATGGCAATACAATAGACAAAATCAAGAAATATGGATATGGTTTATGAATGCTTGGCGTCAATCGAAATAGGAAGATGAAGATGATACTTAAAGGGGCAGCAGGATAAAGAAGAGAGGGAGGAAATCGCTACAATTTATATCAGAACTTCCTTTATTTCGGGTCTGCCCCCCTTCCCATCTCTCCTCCGTCGTATGCAACGAATTTGTTGCTCCGTCTACATTATAGAAATATGAACACGAAACAGGACCAGTGGATTTGGCCCTATAATCAACCGTGGAGGAGCGGGTGGAACAGAGCCGGAGCAAAAAGCGCGCATCTTGTGAGTTGTTTCCGCATTGCTCTAGGATACTTTCCACGACAGACAGGTTTACTAACCTTCCGCGGTTGCACAAAGAGGGGGAGAAGATGAAATCCAAGCAAGGCTGTATGCCTATACCACCGTATACGCCGGACAGATCCTTCTGCACATACTCATGCGCGTGAGACACATACGCCTGGGGCTTCTTTACTGTGCCAGCCAGCTGACGATATACGGGTTGTTATATTCTCGGTTGTAGAAAAGAGACATCATGCGTAACCAACCGTATTTTCATGCGGTTGAGACAGAAAGCCGGCGGTAGCTTCTCATTGGATTCATGGTATCCAAGTGAGTATCATCACAAGGTCTGCTCTAGTTTGAGTGTGATGCTAATAACCACCCCTTTTCCATCTTGCCAAGCTGCACGACCTTTGCCAAAGAAGCGACTTCGCCTTTGTACACCAATGCGTCTCTCATTGCCGCTGCCTACTATATGTGCTTAGGTATCGCTACACCTCTGACGACAAATTCCCGGCCCTTGGTTGGGTAGCCTCGCGGGGAGGACGAAAGAATCGTGCATGAATATATGTGCACAGGACATGCGCCTTGCGAGCTCATAGCAGACACGGCTGTCTGCCATAGTTAAAACTTGAAAACAGGATTTTGAATTTCAGTTTTGAAGTTGCAATTGAGACGGGTACGTTGTTGTACCGTTACACAACACTACAGCTGCTAGAAAGACATGTTTCTGCTAGATAATAGGACAATGATAATGATGCTGTGAAAGGGGGCAACGGTGCTGGTCCGAGTAATGGTGGTTTAAGGAAGGTTTGCGCGTGCGATTGAAGCAAGCTACGAGAAATCAAAGCGTTCGGGGAGAACAATTGGCGCCACAAGCGTCCAAATATACATGCCATGGCATGCCCAAGCGCTCACAATCTTGATCCAACTTGCCGCATAAGTGCGGCCCACCGTGGCAAAATCACCATCTTCCGCGGTTTCCTCGTGGCTAAGAACAAGCAGCGTCGAGACCCAGCATGTCGCCAGGAAGAAGATAACGTGGAAGATGGTGTAATTGTACTGCGTGCTTGACCTCTCGTCGTCGTGGTTGCTGTTGTCTCCACCACTCTCACTCTCGTCATCTGAAAGCAGGGCATCGGCCGGGAGGCTACCCTCCTCTACAGCTCGGCGAAGTGCTTCGGCCCGCATCTGCCGCCGACTTCCGGGTTGCTGTGTAACGAGATCATGCTCATCATCGTCGGAGAGACGAATTGCCCCGGAGTCGCTTCCAAGGCCGAGACTCTGCGTTGCGGCACGGGTCGTCGTGTATGCAACCGTCAGCAGAGTCACGACAGCTCCGATAACGACGGACGTGGTACGCGTCCCCTGGCCACGCACAAAGGGGTTGCAGTGCTTGTCGTCCGGCTCCATGGAGACGGCGGACATGGTCAAGTAAGTACAGTAGACAGCAACCATGGCAGCCTGGGCAAGACCAGCCTTGGGGTTATGTGCCTGGACTGCCGGGTTGATGGAGAGTATCGAAATACCAATCCACAGAAGTAGATTGATGGTGATGGCAGCCTGGTTCATAGAGCATCCGGAAGGAGCAAAGAAGATGTACTGGACGACAGTCATTGCAATTGACGCAATGTACATGCCGAGCGTGGAGCCAATTAGAACAAAGCGCCAGAATCTGGAGTCAGTATCCTCGATTTTCTCCAGGCAGTATTCAGCCCAGTTATGGGCAAGGTCGACAAGGAGAATGAGACCAAGTAGAAGGAACAGAATGCCTCCAATGTACGAAATGTAGTTGCCCCAAAACATAAAGAATTCGTCAGGAATGAGGAATGACAGAACGACGAAGGCGAGCCAGGCAATAATCTTGGGGCCCCAGTAGCCATTCTGGATCGCAGCCCGAGGGTTCTTGGAGGAAGTGACGCCAAAGAGGAGGCCAGCGAATATCAAGTGAAACAAGCCGAGGGCGAAGTTGATGCGATGGACGGCCAGCCAGCCATAGCATTGTCCAGTCGGACAATCTATTTTAACGTAGTCCAAAGTAAGATGTTGCAACTTATTGATTGCCCACGGTGTGAGCATGATCCATGCGACTATGGAGTTGATGAGAAGCATGAGAGCGTATGCGATACGGGTTGCGACACTGTTGAGTCGACTGGTTAGCATTGAGCGCGCATCGATGGGGCGGAGCCAAGCAAGATAGAGCCGTTACCTGTTACCGCATTTCCCGCATGCGCTGCAGACCATGGAGCATGTGGCCGCTCCGCAGCAGCTGGCGCCAAAGGACACGAGCTAAAGAAACAGAAGGCAAGTCAGCATGGTGAATTAATCGTTGGGCGGTGCCACCACGACGGCTGGGAAGAGGGACATACCGTGCCCACGCTTGGCAATGCCAACAGGGGCAGCGACAAGAGGGCACCCATTGCGAAGCTGTGGGCGGCGGCTGGTTCAGTGGCTCGGTTCGAGGTTATGTGTAGACGAGTGTCCCTTCAGTGTGTATCGTGTTGTCTGATAAGAATGTCTCGATGACAGTGGAAACTCGCGAAGTTTTGGCGACGAGGCGAATCCGGAGGGCGCACGAGAGAGGATCCAAAGTGAGGTCACAAAAGTCTTGGCACTAAACTTATCTAATCACTTAACTGGGTCAGACAGTGCTGCTATGGCGGTGACGATGGACTGACTGCTGCAACGGAAATGCAAGTATTAGTATTGGACCGCTAACGGGTGGATGGCCAACGGCTGATAACCAGTCGGGCAAGTGTCTCGCCAGCAATCCCAATTTGCACTGTATTCGTCATCCCCCGACACCATTAAGTCGTGTGTATCAGGTAGCTTTCACACAGTATATGTACTGTCATCTTCATGCGCCTGAGCATCGTGGCCACATTGATAGCACAGGGGCCACAAGATTGCTTATGATTACGTATCTCACTCTCGCTTCATTCCTTCCTTCCCCCTCTCACCTCAAGACGAGCTGTTCTCAAGACGAGCCTCCAAGAATATACTTTATCCTTTTCGTTACTGTTATCGTTATTCTCGTACATATCGTTGACTGTGCCTAAATGACTATCTACCGTTGATGCCCGCTTCCAACATCTACAACGATGCAGCACAGTAACGACTTGCGGCGCTCTCGTATCATCGCGAGCATAGCCGCTACGGCCATCGCCCTCGCCTGTGGTTCCAACGTGAGTTTTTGAATCTGGATTGAAAGAGACGTCCCATATTCATCTACGGACGTGTTTAGTTGCTGACTGTTTTCAGTATGTCTACTCGGCATGGGCGCCGCAGTTTGCCGAGAAGCTCAAGCTCTCGGCCACTGAGAGCAATTTGATCGGACTTTTTGGCAACCTGGGCATGTACTTGCTCGGAGTCCCCATCGGCATGTTCATCGATAACCGCGGCCCCCGGCCTGCCGTCCTGGGTGGCGCCCTGCTTCTCGCCGTGGGCTACTTCCCTCTCCACCAGGCCTACGACAGCGGGTCCGGTTCCGTTTTGTTGTTGTCCTTCTTCTCGTTCCTGTCTGGACTTGGTGGCTGCATGGCGTTTGCGGCAGCCATCAAGACCTCGGCGCTTAACTGGCCAGGTCACCGCGGCACCGCGACCGCCTTCCCCCTCGCTGCCTTTGGACTGAGCGCCTTCTTCTTCTCGACCATCGGTGGACTCTTCTTCCCGGGAGACACAAGCGCGTTCTTGATGCTCCTCGCCGCCGGAACCTGCGGCATCACCTTTATCGGTTTCTGGTTTCTCAAGGTCCACGCCAACTCGCCCTACCAGGCCGTATCCGATGAGGACGACTCCGAGCGACAGACACAATACCGCCGTCCTAGTGGCCCTCGCCGCGCCTCATCCAAGGAGGCCAAAGCACGCCGAGACCTCGGCAATCTAGATGACGATCTTGAACCTGGTACGTCGACAACAGCAGCCTCATCTTCTACCCGGGACCCAGAAACCCCTGCCGTCAACTCCGCGGTAGAGCGCCGCGCGAGCGCCGACGAAACGTCCTCCCTCATATCCAGCTCCGACGTCGAAGAACTAGTGGGAAGAAGCAGTGTTGATTTGGATATGTCCCATCGACTAGATATCCGTGGATTTAGCCTCCTCCGTAGTCTCGACTTTTGGCAACTCTGGCTCATCATGGCCATCCTTGCTGGTATTGGCATCATGAGCATTAAGTATGACCCCCCCTTTTCCCAACAAACTCCTTTTAATCATGCGCGCCCTGCATGAGGAGAATAATCCGGACTGATTAGCTCACGCCTACCAGCAACATCGGAAACAACGCCAAGAGCCTTTGGCAGCGATACGACAAGGACGTGAGTCGAGAGTTCCTCGTGGGCAGACAGCAGATGCACGTTTCTATTCTGTCCATCGGTAGCTTCTTGGGCAGACTTTCGAGCGGTTGGTTCTATCCCCTCCTCCTCAAATGCCTTGCAAACCCAAACTGAATATCGTATATTAAACCCTGGCAGGTGTCGGATCCGACTTCCTCGTCAAGAAGATGCACGCCAGCCGTGTATGGTGTCTCGTTGTGGCCACCCTCGTCTTCTTCCTAGCCCAGGCCTGCGCCCTCACCATCGAAGACCCTCACTACCTGGTTCTGGTATCCAGTCTCTCGGGTATCGGCTACGGTTTCCTATTTGGCGTCTTTCCGTCTATCGTGGCCGAATCATTTGGCATCCGTGGCCTCAGCCAGAATTGGGGTTTCATGTCCATGGCTCCTGTCATCTCGTCCAACGTCTACAACCTGTTTTACGGCCACAACTTTGACAAACACAGCACGACACTTCCCGACGGCGAGCGCGTTTGTCTCGACGGCATCGACTGCTACAGGTCGGCCTACTGGATGACCTTTGGCGCCTGTGGCGTTGGACTCGTCTTTTCCCTATGGGTCATCCACCACCAGCGCGTCCACCAGAGGTTGCCTAACAAGGGCAATGAAGAGGACTGATTGACATAAGGATGCTCTTGATCTAACCCACCGGAGAAGACTGCACATACATAATAGTATCGAATGATTGCACGGGAAGGGAAGCGACAGATTTAGCGACATATTTTACATAGATACAGGCGAATATAGCAGGTAGGAGGGTCCATCTAGCAGCCCCAGGAAGATAACCGGGTTGGGAACATATCCGGAAAAGACAGTGATATATGGCGTTTGGGTTGATTGGCCAGAGCCTACACAGACGTGTTGGTTTAATGTCTTTTTTTGTTGCTCTTTTTTTCTCCTTTTGTCATACAGAGGGATACTAGATACCCATCTATACTAGAACGTTACTCCTAAGGCATCATGGGATTCCACTTGCAGTATCTTCCCAATCTCAACATTTCACGCGCGACGATGGCAGTAGCCGTTTGTGTTTCGATCTGTCGTATTTCAAAAGGCATTATTCGCTATATGAGTTGTGAGTTCCTCCTCCGCTCACTGCTTCCTGTCCTGGGTTTGAAGCCCTCCGTCGTCCTGTTATTTCTATATAAAGAAGACAATAAAAAGGGTTCACAACAAGGGGGCCCTGCCAACCTTATTATCAAATACTAGTATTATGCCAGCTCCAAACTCGTTTCTCACATCCCGTACCCTTGATTCCCTTTGAACGCCAAGCAGATGCCTCGATAAGAAGAAAAAACAAAAGACGATTACCAAAAAGAGCAAGTATTCTGACCACTCTCTTCTCCCTCTTCGACAATAGTCTCAATATAAGACAAGTTATTGTATCCTGCTCAACAATGCAGAAGGAGAGACAGACAAAATCCGCAAAAAAAAAAAAAAAAAAAGGTCAGAAATACGAACGATGTGCGTATTTATGACTCCAAGACGCATTGTTTTCCCAGAGGATAATCCCATCGCAGAACCGATGGTAATGCCAAAATAAGCTGAATGTTTGTCAAACGGATCATGACGGCGCAGCTGCCAGCTTGCTGATATATGCTGAAATAATCCGGATGGGGATAATTGCAGTGGTTGGAAAAGGGAAAGAACAAAAAAAATCGAAAGCCGCTCGTGATACATTTTATGCTAAAGGAGCATTCTCCGTCGGGACGTCAAGGCGCCTTGCCACCTTTCCAAGCTTCGGCGGTATTTCCACCGAACATGGTACCAATGCCGTTGAGGGACCACGGATTCGTCGTTGAATGGACTATGACAAGCCAGGCGGCTATCACGTTCACAAGTTGGTGAAGAATATAGGCGTGGGAGACGCCGTATACTCCAGCGCACAGCGCTGTGGCAAACAGAAGTACGCTCGTGACGTGGCATAAGCCGCCGTTGAGGCGTGGAATCATCCTTCCCGTTGTCAGATTCTCAACAAGCAGGATGAACGGCATGATGGATAGAATATTATGGTGAGATGAGAAGGGCGTGAGCCAGTGTACGGCCAAGTTACGAATCCATACCGCCAGAATAGGGAGGTTGATTGGCAGTACCCAGAGCATGAGGAGTAGCACCGAATGGGTGTAGTGGTAGTAGTTGTAGCTGCTGTTGGAAGCATGTCCCGTGGCGTGCAGTGCTCGCACGACGGTGAAAAGCTGCACCAAGCATGCGACCAGGTAAGCAAACTGGTATGGGATGAAGAATGATACCAGGAGAAGCAGAGCTACTGCGGTTATCATTCTTCTTCGAGGCGTCGAGGGAACTAGAGACGATCGGATTCGTCGCGGCTCCATGTTGGAACCCGGCGTCAGTGACGGGCCAACTAGGCCGTAAAGAGCAGCCAGGATGTATGTCACGACCAGAGTGCAGTAGTGAAGACCGACGCAGATACCGATGCATACCAACCCAATGAGGGGGACTAGAGCCCGGAAGAAAGGGTCGTCAGTGCCAATGAACAGATCATTTCGATGGAAGTTCAGGGCGTGGGGAGATAAGCCCTTTCCGTTTAGTGTCGGCCACCATCTCGAGATGGCAGCCTCTCCCACCGATGTTGATAGCAGCGTCATTGACAGGAGCAGCAGGGGGATGGACTGCCTCAGGGATAGATCCAGGCTCCTCGAGAATGAGACAAACATCCCTGTCCGATCATACACTCGAAACTGCTTGCGCAGAACAAGCGTAACGATGAGCAGTGGAAATGCTGCCAAAATGGTGCGGTAGCGCATGTACAGATTTCCAAGGCTCCCCAGGATGTCCACACTGAGTTGAATATGCAACGGTGATTCAATGGACGGGTCGACCCAAAATTGAAATGTGAGCCCTTTCCGGGGTCGCTTCGAGAGAGACGGTGGCACGTAGGGGGCCGTGCCATGAAGTCGGACATCGATACGGTCGGTATTGACAAAGAAGCGAGACTCGTATGGCCGGTCAACGTATTGACGGACCATTGGTGCGAATAGTGCTGTCTTGTCTGCTACAGATTCGCCCTTGAGGTCTAGGCGGTAGGCTAGTAAACTGGAGGTGATACTCGGTATCTCCAATTCCGCAACCATGGGGCGACCCGCAGGCAAGGTTGTAGAAAGGCCAAAGGTAAGAAGATTCTGTAGGGTGATATCATGTCGCTGGTGGAATTCCGAGTGGCCGCTGAACTCAGCAATCATAAAATGGCGTGTTTCTGTCGGGGCCTTATCCACGATGACGACAAATTGATGTTCCGAAAGACGATCGAGATCGTACTGAAGGTACGAGAACGGTTCCGGACCATGTTCTCCTTCAAGGAGGAACGGGTAACGACTGGAGAATGTAGAGGCCGGCAGTACGACTGCATCGTCTGCGGCATTCTCGCAGGCCAGCTTGGTAGAACTGCCAGACCCTTCAGACAGGTTGATGCTCGAAGTAAGTGGTGAGCTAGACCCGGTGAAGACACTGCAGAGCAGAACTTCAATCCCACTCTTACCATTCTCTTCAAGGCCGGCACTGCTCAGCAATGTGAAGCGCCTCAACTCTGGGGACCCTTGCGGGGGCAAGGGCATTAAGTGCGCCTTACCCCTTTGATGGCTGCCAAGCTTGGACAGAACCAGACGATCTCCGGCTGGAACGATTCTGGCGGAGGCGTGGTCGATGGTAAGGAGAGTTGTGCCTCTTTTGACGTGTGCCGCTTTCTCGGAGTCGGGCTCAAGACCTGAAAGGAATCGCTTCTTCAACACACGCATCCTTTCGGCACGAGGCTTTGTCTGGGAGGCGCGGTTGACATCCACGACTTCGTGCAGAGCTCGTGAGACAACTTTTCTAAACTGATCGCACCATAAGATGGCTTGGTGGTCCATACTGGTCCAGACAGTCGGAATTCCTGTAGTGAAGACGGTGAAACCATGGGTCTCGGGGACGAGTGATTCGACGCTCGCGTAGTCCGACGGCACAATAGTATCCAGATTTCCGCCGGCAATCGAGACGAGAGTGACATGCCACAGCGCATTGTTGTTGGCCCATTTTTGCAAATATGCTTCCCTCCAGTAACTGTTGATCTCGTCGTATATCTGAACAATCTGGCGATCGAAAGTGACAGGAGGCCGAGCATGAGGAGCCGACATGGTGATGATTGTGTTGATCGAGTTCGTTTGGTAATTCGGCCGTACCAGCATCGCCCGGGCAACTACACCACCCATAGAGTGGCCCAGGACGATGACGGAAGTCGGGTCAGGGAGCTGTGCATCGCGGACGGTTTGCTGAGGGTCTGAATATAGGCCAAGGATGAAGCGAACGGCCTCATTTAGGTACTCGGCTTGGTCAAGCAGAGTTTGGCCATGGAAAGCGGTAATGTCCTCGTTGAAGTCGACGGTGAAGAAATCAAGGTTGCGGATCCCGGAATCAACTGAGTGTCCGTCGTTCTGCAGCTGTTGATGAAAGTAGTTGGAGGCCTCGGCAGCGATGGGGCGCACCTGCTTGTAGCTTCCAGCGTTGCCTGGGATGAAGAGGACAGGTATACCATGGAGCCTATTGGGATCGTCTACTCCTTGCTCACGGTACAAGTACAGCGAGTATTTGGTAGCGAACCTGGTATGTTCAGTGTCGAACTCAGGATATTGCACATAGTCTGGTCGCATGTAGGACATATGGTAGCCCTTGGGGTCAAGTCGGAAGGTGAACAAGGAGTTGACAATAGCGAGTAGTATGATTATGCCCAGAGACGCCGTCATCAAGGAGAAGGCCGACATAGACCATAGGCTTCGGCACACATTCGAAGGCATTGTCGCTCCGTGGCTCGTCTTTGTCGGCGTGGTGTTGGAAGTTGTGGGAGATAAAGAGCGCTGGATCGGCGGTACAGGCGGTACAGGCGTCACCATGGCGGTAGTGTCGCTTTTTTTTGCATGGCCGTTGCCGTTGGTGCTGCTGCTATGACCGTTTCCATTCTTCCATGCGAGGCCATTGGCGGCGCTTCTGCTCCTCGTTGCGGACGTGGGCAATGCTGGGGTATCGGCACGATCGACTTTGTTCGGTTTGGGGACATCAGACTCTCCGGAGGATTCAGAACCGCCATCGGCCGACCCAGACGAGCGCGTCTTCATGGGGAAAGGCTCTGGAATCCCCCAAGGAGGGGGGACGGGGGG